>NW_022111309.1:17260834-17268523 GCF_000313985.2 Echinops telfairi | reverse complement strand
AGGCCTAGTGGGGTTTAATCAAGGGCAATGTCCTGAAACCCGAATGAAGGTCAAACATGATAGTGGGACAAGAGGAAAGTAAAAGGAAATAGAGGAGAGAACTAGGAGGCAAATGGGCAATTATAGAGGTCTACATATAGGCATGTACATATGTAAATATATTTAAATGTAATGATAGGGAAATAGATCTATGTACATATATCTATATGTTAAATATTAAGGTAGCAGATGAACATTGTTGGGCCTAGACTCAAGTACTCCCTCAACGCAAGAGCACGTTATTCTAATAATCCAGCATTGTGTGATATTCACATTCCCTGCACGATGGCTGATGACAAAATGGGTGCATAAACAAATGTAGTGAAGAAAGCTGATAGTGCCCGGCTATCAAAAGATATAGCATCAGGGGTCTTAAAGGCTTGAAGTTAAACAAGCAGCCATGTAGCAGAGAAGCAACAAGTCACATGGAAGAAGCACATCAGCCTGTGTGATCATGAGGTGTTGATGGGATCAGGTATCAGGCATCAAAGACCTGAACAAAAAATTATATCAATGTGAATGAGGGGCAGAAATCCAAAGCCCATCTGTAGACAATTGGTCATCCTCTTACAGAAGGGTCACAAGGAAGAGGCAAGCCAGTCAGGGTGCAGTATAACACTGATGAAACATACAACTTTCCTCTGGTTCTTTAATGCTTCCTCTCCCCCACTATCATGACCCCAATTCTACCTTACAAATCTGACTAGACCAGAGCATGTACGCTGCTACAGATAAGAGCTCGTAACACAGGGAATCCAGGACAGATAAAACCCTCAGGACCAATAATGAGAACAGAGATGCCAGGAGAGTAAGGGTAAGGTGTGGGGGAGAAAGGTGGAACCTATCACAATGATCTACATATAACCCCTTCCTAGGGGATGGACAACAGAAAAGTAGGTGAAGGGAGACAGCGGTCAGTGTAAGACATGGGGGAAGAAAAAGAAAAGAAAATTTTTTATAAATTATCAAGGGTTCATTGGGCAGGGAGATGAGGAGCTGATATCAAGGTCTCAAACAGAAAGAAAATGTTTTGAAAGTGATGATGGCAACATGTACCAATGTGCTTGACATAATGGATGAATGTATGGACTGTGATAAGAGCTGTAAAGAGGCCCCATAAAATGATTAAAAAAAAATTTCCTGGGGCTAGGATAACAGATTCAGAAAAATAAGTAATTAAACATAATGTTGGAAAAGTAGATTAGGATCAAACTGCCAAGGACCTGTAGTGCCCAGGTAGAAATTAAGGAAGATAATAGCAAGTTTTAAACTATACAGTTAGTTTCTTATAGAGCAGTATTTTCACAATACTGGACTGGTAGAAATATGTAGGTTCGATTGCTGCATGTTTAGTCTTAAAAGAAATATACAGATTAGAGGAATAAAATAGAATCTTAAACAGACTCATTATAAAGCTAATTAATTTCAACCAACATAAATTTATATAGCAATATAAATTTTTCCTATATACTTTTCCTGGGGTCAATATAACCAGGATTCTTGAGCTTTTAAAAATATGAATATAACTCCCTCCCAGGGGGACAGAAAACAGAGGAGTGGGTGAAGGGAGACATCAGTCAGTGTAAGACATGAAAAAATAATAATAATAATTTATAAATTATCAAGGGCTAATGAGGAAGGGAAGGTGGGGAGAGAGGAAAAACATGAGGAGCTGATACCAAAGGCTTAAACAGAAAACGTTTTGAGAATTATGATGGCAACAAATATACAAATGTGCTTGACACACTGGATGTATGTATGGATTGTGATAAGATTTTTATGAGACTTCAATAAAAGGTTTAAAAAAAAAAGAAAATGATGATGGCAACAAATGTACAAATGTGCTTGACACAATGAATGGATGTATAGATTGTGATAAGAGCTGTATGTGCCCCCAATAAAATGATTTTAAAAATATGAGTATAAAAATTAAAACTACTTGAAGAAAGGAAGTAGCACTGCCTAGATAGAGAGCACATAATATATTCATATTTCCAAGCTAAATAAAACCATAGAGTACCTGTCATGATAACTTGGTGAAAAAAAGGGCAATATTTTTAACAAATTGTGTTTTATCAATAGGATAGCCACATGCAATAAAAACCAAGAGAAAGAAAACAGAGTTTTGTCTCTTAAACTTCACAGCCTACACAAAACTTAACACAATGGGTCACAGACCTAAACGTCAGAGCTGAAACTTTAAAGCTTCTAGGAGAAATTATTAATGATCTTATATTTGGCAAAAGTTTCTTATGGACAAGGGGCTTCAAAAAGCTCATCTACAATGGAATTAAAAATAATACAATTTCCCATGTACTTTTTGAAGCCCCTCATATGATACAAAATTCAGGACCTATAAAGAGAAATTGATAAATCAGATTTTATCTAGTTAAAAATGTTTGCTCTTCAAAAGACATAACAAAAATTAAAAACCAAACAACAAACTGGGAAAAAAACATTTGCAGAGATGTATCTAACAAAGGCTTGAATTTAGAACATAAAAAACTCTTAGGGGAGCTGATACCAAAGAGTTCAAGCAGAAAGAAAATATTTTGAAAATAGTGGTGACAGCAACTGTACAACTATGCTTCATCTAATTGAATTATGGATTGTTATATCTGTAAGAGCTCCTAAGAAAATTAAAAAACAAAATTTGTAACAGCCCAATTTCCAAAGTGGGCTAGATGGCAGCGAGCAAAAAAGATATAAGCACCTAAAAAATGTTCAACATGGTCAGAGAAATGTACATCAAACCACAATGAGATACACCACACACTTATTAAAATGTCTAAAAGGAAAAAGACTGACCATCCCAAGTATTGGTGACCATGTAGAGCAACCAAAAACACTGCTGGTGGGAATCTGAAATGGTACGATTACTTTTAAAAAAGCGCAGCAATTCTTAAAATATTAAAGATATATCTGCCATATGATCTACCTAATCCACTATTAGGTGGTTTCTCAAGGGAAGGAAGAGCATGTATCTGCCCAAAGATTTACACATGAATGTTCATAGCAGCTTTATTTGCAAAAGCTAAAAGCAAGAAACAACCTACAACCTATCCACCAGTGAGTGGAAAACCAATTGTTAGTACTTACCAGTATCAGGGAATACTACCACCAATAAAAAAGAACTAACTCAATATACAACATTCATGGATAAAGAATTACTCTGAGTGAAATAAGTTGACCAAAAAAAGAGTGAATCATTTAATTTACATGACAGAAAGCAGATGAGACTGGGCCTGGGAGTAGGGAAGAGAAGCACAGCAGTGTGAATTACAACGGGGCACCCAAAATGTTTGTGGATGATGCCTATGTCCATTATCTGGACTATGCTAACGGTTTCACAGACAGAGAAAATGGTGTCTCATCAAATTGTTAGACTTTAAATATACATCCATAGAGTTGCGAAGAACAAAAACAGAAGTATAATAAATTATCAAAAAGTGAAGTGGGGATGTTGGGGGGGAATCTTGACACTTGAAGATAAAGGAAAATGAAGAAAACTGGTTCCTGGTGGGATACAAAAGAGCAAACGTCACCAGAGAACCTGCCAAAGAAGGTGTTAGAGGAGTTGTAAGCAGTGGTGAATTTTGATGAGAAATTAAGAAACCTGAAGACTAAAGAAGGGTTAGTGGATTTACAGAGGGGGAGACATGTGTTAAAAAAGCAAATTGAGAAGCCATTACAGAAAACAGGCACTGACACCACAATATCTGGCGATAGGAGTGCGGGAGGCCACGGAGGAGAAGCAGCAGAAGGCACTAAACGAGAGAGTTGCTATAAAAAGGAAGTTCACTTAGTGGTCACACCCCAGTGCTCCTTAGCAGCCTGGCACGCGGTGTCTGCCAGAAACCACAGATAACATGATAGACCTGTGCTTTCTTGGCATTGTTATCAAAGGTATTTCATTCATCTCTGACCAAGTCAATATTGACTTAAATTTAAAACATTTCTCGGAACATTATCTTGGCGGTCATACCTAAGAAATGACTGATGGGAGAGGACGTCTTGGTCACAACCCTGTTGAGGACTTGCTCCAGAATTTCTTGTCTGATCATCTCATGGATCTAAAAGGGAAAGAACCGATAAAAACGACGAATGGAATACTTCTTGGTGATTTGAGGTTATAATTGCGTCAATGCATGTTAGCAGAAAGCAGACAGTTTGGATATGGATAAAACTGTTTATTAGCCTAAAAGAACAGATCATATGAAAATGTTACACGTAAGACGAGTGTCAAATTGCAGTAATTCTACATATACATAGGTATCCACGACATGCTAGCATCCATACTTGTGACTGTACAAATAACCTTCATCTTAAAAATAAGTCTGAAAGCTCACAGAAATGTCTCAAAACCTAAAAAAAATTTCACTAACTTCTGTTTCTAGTAGCAGAGCAGTTACCTAAGAAAAGTCCAGTTCTAAATTTTTGTGTAAATTTTAGTTAAAATCTTACTTGTACTTGATTATTCTGAGTGACAGGCTCATTTATTTCAAACTTGAGACTGACAGATTAGTATGTAAATTGCATGCTCTTTCAGGTACGTCATTAAGTCAAATAGAACCCCTTTAGTTTTGAAGTATGTGAATTTAAAATAAAAACTATCACCTTCAGAGGGGTGAGCCACTGGAAGCTTTATGAACAGCATCATCAGATGCAGTGCCGGAAGTTGAGGCCCTCAGCTTGAAAGGCTCTCAAACTGTGACTGGGGAGGAGCTGCCTCAGAACCTCCACTGGATGGTGGGACACAAATCAAAAGAGAAGAAGTCAATACAAGTATCCATTAATAATGGGAATGTGAAAGTATGAAGCAGCTAGAAAAATTGGAAGCCATCAAGAATGAAATGTAATGCATAGATTGCTCTCCTAGGCACCAGTGAGCTGAAATGGACTGGCCGCTTTGAGTCTGGCAACCATACAGTTTACCATGCCAGGAACGACAAACTCAAGAGGGATGCTGTATCCATCAATGCTGTCTGTGATAGGATAATATCCCTACAACTACAATGGTCACTTAATACAATGATCATTCAAATTTACGTGGTAACCACTAGAGCTAATGATGAAGAAAATGAAGAGATCTACAAACAGCTTCGGTCTGAAATCGACCAAACAAGCAGCAATCAGGATGCATTGATAATTATTGGTGTTTGGAATGTAAAAGTTGGTAACAAATAGGAAGGATCAGCAGTTGAAAAAATAGCACAAGTGATAGAGATGAATTGAGAGATCGAATAGAACTTTATAAGACTACTAATTTCCTCATTGCAAGTATCTTTTTTAAACACCATAAGTGACAGTTATACACATGCCCCTCACCAGACTGATGACACGGAATTGAATTGACTACACTGTGGAAGGAGATGATGCACAAGTTCAATGTCATTATCCAAAACAAAGCCAGGGGGGGATGGTGCAAGCGAACTTCAGGTTGAAGGTGAAGAAAACCAAAACAAGTACAAGAGTACCAACATAAGGCTTTGAATATCTCCCACCTGAATCTAGAGAAGATTTGACTCACTGAACACTAATGACAGAAGACCTAGCGAGCTGTGGGATGATATCAAGAACATCAGACAAAAAAGCAAAAGATCAATAAAAAGCGAGGAAAGAAAAGATGAAAGTGGATATCAGAAGAGACTCTGAAACTTGCCCTTAATTGCTACTGCAAATGGAAGAACTGATAAAGTCAAAGAGCTGAACAGAAAACTCAAAAAGCAGCTCAAAAAGACAAATTATTATAATGAAATGTTAAAAGACCTGGAGTTAGAAAGCCAAAAAGGAAGAATACGCTTAGTATATCCAAGCTGAAAGAACAAACTCAATTCTTAAATTGCAAGACTGATGTCCCCAGGCAAAATAATGAACAGCACAGGAAGCATCAAAAGAAGACAAAGTACAGAGTCACTGTACCAAAAAGAACTGGTCAATGTCCAAGCATCTTAAGAGGCCGCAAGAACTGATGGTTCTGAAGGTAGAAGCCCAAGGTGCACTGATGACATTAACAGAAATTAACGCTGCAGGAATTGATGGAACACCAATTGAAATGTTTCAACAAGCTGACGCAGCACGAGAAGCACTCACTATACAATACCACAAACTTGGAAGGCAGCTACTTGTAAGAAACCCAAATGAATGTGAAAATGATCAAACAATATCATTAACGTCACATGCACGTAAAATTTTATTGAAGATAATTGACAGGGAATTGTCAGAAATGCAAGCTGGATTCAGAAGAGGATGTAGAATGAGGGATATCACTGCTGACATCAGATGGATTTTGGCTGAAAAGAGAATACTAGAAAGATAAACATGTTTACTTTTTACTGACTATGCAGACATTCTACTGTGTGGAATATAACTATGGACAACAGTGCAAAGAATGGAAATTCCAGAATACTTATTGTACTAAGGCAGAACTTGTACATAGATCAAGTGGAAGTCATTTGAACAGAAAAGCAGGATCCTGACCGCTTCAAATCAGAAAAGGTGACAGGGTTGTAACCTTTCACCATACTTATTCAATCGGTATACTGGGCACATAATCTGAGAAACTGGACTCTTTGGAGAACATGCAGCACCAGGATTGGAGGAAAGCTTACTAATAACCTTCGATATGACACAAGCTTGCTTACTGAAATTGAGGACTTGAAATACTTACTGATGAAAATTAAAAACTACAGCCGTAGTAAGGATTATGATGCAATATAAAGAAAACTAAAATCTTCACAATTGGACCACTAGACGACATCATGGTAAATGGAGAAGAGTGAAGTTTTTTTTTTTTTAGAAGAGTGAAGTTTTTAAGGATTTTAATTTACTTGGATCTATAATTGATGCTCATGGAAACAGGAGCAGCAAAGAAATTACATGTATTGAAAGTAAATATATTTCCGACACCAGTCTGTGTGATCCAAGAACTGTAGATAATAAAACCCAAAGCTGAAGGGAATGTTATCAGAGTTACAGATATTGATAACAGATAACAATGTTATCAATTTTCGGGGTCCATATATGGATTAAGCCTCTACTGAATCCCCTCAGACCACAGTTGAGGGACGTGAATTGCCTTGTTATCAGACAGAGAGCATTGTAAAGTTGATTATGGCTGACATAGGTTAAAATGTAATGTCTTCCCATTTGACCTCCATTTTGATATATTTTAAAGTTGTTTAAATTTAAAAATGGGTTAAGCACTGCACTGCTAACTACAATGCCAGCACTTTGAAACCACCAGCCATTTCATGGGATACAGATGAAGGTCTCTGTCCCTGCAAAGATTTACAGCCTTAGAAACCGGGAGAAGTGACTCCCCTGACCACAGACCAAGGGTGTGAAAAGCCTTGCTAGAGTTCTGCAGGTGCAGTTAGGCTAAAATGTAACACCTTATCATTTGAACTCCTCTTTGATCCATTTAAAATTTGTTCTAGTGTTTGATATTTTCTGCTTTCTTTGGTATTAGTTTGCCTGTTTTACTGTTATTGTTGTTATTCTTTAGTTTTTTAAATGTTTTTTTGTACATGAAATCCAGAAAAGGTAAATCTATAGAGATCCTAACTGGATTTGTGGTTCCTTGGGAGTGTGGCAGGGGAGTTTGGAGGAGAATTGGAAAACAATAATGTTAAGTACAAGAATGAAAAA
>NW_022111309.1:17256537-17258936 GCF_000313985.2 Echinops telfairi | reverse complement strand
GAGAGACCAGTCCCTGAAAAACAACATCATCAGGAGAGACCAGTCCCTGAAAAACAACATCATGCTTGGTGGAGGAAGATCGTCAACAGAATGAATTGACACAGTGACGGTAGCTAAGGGCTCAAACAGCATTTGTGAGGATGGAAAATAAATGGGTAGTGTTTTGTTCTACTGTGCACGTGGCTGCTATTAATCGGAGCCAGTTGATGGTATCTGACAACAACAAGGGTGCCTTACAAAGCCTACATGAAATTGGGACCTAAGATTTTGAATTAAAAAAGAAAAACAACTGTCTCTTATCCTAGGAATTTTTATAAAACTACTGACAGAAAGAGTCACTTATCCATGTAATCCAGTTAAGAACTCTTCAAGTTACGCTGTTCTCCAGTGGTGTAAAAGATAGGAGTAGCATTTTTTTTAAAAATCTGAAAATAATTAATTGCTGGTAGAAGATAAAACCACACAAAAGCCATCTTCTCTTCAAACTTTTAAGAAGTGACCAAAAATGATGAAGAGTTAGTGAAATAAATTAAAATGCATAAAGATAGGTCAGGAGAGTACTGCACCAAATTAGAGTATGTGTTTCAGTATCATTCCTACCCCTGCCCCAGTAACTGCTACATGGTTCGTCAGATGTCCTTGTCTGGAAACTCAGATAAATGATAAATGTAATGAATTTACAGGTATGATTTCACAAAAGCAGACAAGAATTGCTGAACTAGAGTCCTACCTTAAAGGTTTCCAATAAGATATTAGCTCCCAGCTTACATGCTTGATGGACTGGTGCTCTAAAAAGACCTGAGCAGGTTTCAATAGCTTTTCCTTCAAGGATCTTCTTTGGTCCGTATGAATCCATTAAAATAAAACCAAATTCGACCAGTCCCTGAGTAACATGGTCCCAACTATGAACACTGCAAGAAAGCCAAGTTTAAAAAGCATTTTAGAAAGACAAAAAAAAAACCTCAGTAAGATAGCTTACCTTTGGATTCAGTGCATTCAATGCTACCTATTTCTCAAACTTGACCTGGGTAACCACTCTCCTCCCACCTTTTCTTTTCTTATATCTTTCTCTAACAGAATTCTAAGTTTCAAGATGGATAGTAAAGTGAATAGTACTCAAGTAGTCTCCATAGACAGAAAAGCTCAGAAACGAAACAATTTAAAAACAGGCACAGAAGAATGTTTCAACTTAATAACCATTCGAGGTCTCCCCCAAGACGTCATCACTATGCGCTAGTAGTTTCTTCTGTTCTCTCAGGAACTAACATTACGTGGTTTGCCTTCTGTCCTAGATCCCAAAGGGTAGAGACCAGTAGTCAGGTTTTATCCATGTAGCCCTACACAGACAGGGCAGCAGTACATATTTATGGCATATATATATGCATGAAAGATCTGGTTCCAACATGAGCTAAAGCTACCAGTGAACGGTTCAGCAGAAGAAACCCAGAGAATGTTTCATCACTGTTACCCACTTAGTGGATGCACAGGAATCACCTTGACTCCATCTACTGAAAAAGATGATGGAGAAGGATCAACATCATCAGTCAGAACAATGCCAAGGATTATTATGCTTGGTAAAGTAGAGGGTCAAAAAAAGAGGAAGATTCTTAGCAACACTGACTGGCATAGTGGCTACTGTGAGGATCTGGCAATATTTTGGTCTGTTGTGTAAGGGTCACTATGGGTTGGAGCTGCCTGAATGGCACCTAACAAAAATGTAGAATAGGCTCATAATAACCTTTACATCACTTATCTCGGTTCCAAACACACCAAACTACATTGTAGCACTAAAGAATTGGAACAGTTGTGAACAGAACTGTGGATAGATTCTCATAACATTTTGGCATCTTTTTAAACAATGTTTGTGCTCTGGAGAGCGATGACCAAGATACTACATTGAGTACATGCTTCCTTCTTTCAATCTCAACCACCTATAAATGACAGAGGAGATAACACATGCAGTTTTAGAAATATTTAATGGAAATAAACAAATAGGTTAAATTAAGTATACATATAATGGTATATACACAATGTACGTTAATGCAGCTCAACAAATACTTGAGGAAAAGTATTGATGGAGCAAACATAAGGTAATTTTAGAAGGCTGATGATCATTATTAGAGGGCTCACATATTATAACATGATATAAAAACAAAGTTTTGTTATAAAAGAAGAATGAGTAGAAATTCTGGAAATGAAAAGCTTGGTGAAATGCAAAACTCAATGGATTGGCCTAAAAACAAAATGGATACAAAGAGCAGATGTGAACACCGCACTGAGGATAACATTACTTGTGAAGGTTTCTAGGACAAAATAACAGACGATTTACCATGATACAAGGAAACAGAAAATCATCAAACGTTCCACTAACAATTCCAGATGCAAAAGTCAACCGAGGT
>NW_022111309.1:17234331-17253224 GCF_000313985.2 Echinops telfairi | reverse complement strand
TAAGGTAGAATTGGGATCATGATAGTGGGGGCGGGGAGGAAGCATTTAAGAACTAGAGGAAAGTTGTATGTTTCATCGTTGCTACCCTGCACTCTGACTGGTTTGTCTCCTCTCTGCGACCCTTCTGGGAGGAGATGTCTAGTTGCCTACAGATGCGCTTTGGCTCTCCAATCTGCACTCCTCATTCATAATGATATGGTTTTTGGGGAACAGTAGTGTTTTATCCCTCCAAACACCTGCAGGTAAACTCAAAGCATGTCACACAGCTGAATGCAGACAAAGAACATTGCTTATGATCCCATGGTCTTCTTTGTGGTTTGGGCCACTAGCACCACCTCTGTGCATTTGTCCTGTTGATAGGTGCAGTTGAGCTGGTTTCAATTCACAGTGACCCCATTTAAAGCAAAACGAAACTGCCTGTCGCAGCACCATCCTTCAGATTGCTGCCGTTTGAGCCCACTATTGCAGTGACAGTGTCCATTCACATTTTGGCCTAGTCTCCGTAATCCAGCAACCTCAATAATCCCTTATTGCCTTCAGAAAATGTCAGGAAAAAGAACAGTCAATAGCCAGATAGGGAGAAAAAGGGTCTTTAAGGCCTATTCCTGGGTAAGAAACTCAAAGTACAATTTCCAATCTCAAATTTACTGTATGTGCAAGATCATGTAAATTCACATCCAATCACGAATCCTCAGATGGAAATGGATCCACCTGCAGTGATGGCTTAAACGAGAAAACAGCAGCATCCCTGTAATCTGCTCACTCATTCACTGCTATCAAGTCGATGTCAACGCACAGTGACCCTGTAAGAGGGTAGAACTGCTCCTGGGGGTGTCAGAGCCTGGACTCTTCATGGGAGTAGAAAGTCCCATCTTTCTTCTGCAGGGAAGCTGCTGGTTTTAAACTGCTGACCTTTCGGACCACAGCCCAACAGGTACCCACTACACTACCAGGGTTCCTCATGTTTAATCCACAGACAAGAAAAATACCAAAGAGGAAAGAGTGTTACAACAGCTAATATATATCCTGAAATAAGGCTGGTTACCAGCCTTTTTCATGTGGTTATAAGTGGGTTTATCTAAAATACAAATATAAGGAGTGTGTGCCTGTAACTGTGGACCAAACAGTTCAATTCCAACATCAGGCCTAAACTCTACTAGTTAACAGTGTCTTTTACTTACCTAAACAATGCCAATTACTCAAGTCAATAAAGAGTTGTCATATCATGGGAGGACCAAAGTTATCTACTTCAGTTTTGTAGTCTTGTTATTAAGGTGACTGAGAAACCAGTTCTTAAGTTTCAAAGACCTTTCCATACATAAAAAACTTGCTTAGTAGAAAGAAAATGTTTTGGAAATGATGATGGCAACATATGTACAAATGTGCTTGATACAATTGATGGATACAAATTGTTATAAGAGCTGTAAAAGTCCCCAAATTAAAAAAAAAAGCTTGCTTGTCCACCAGCTGTGAAGGGGGTAAGTCTTGGTATTGGAGGCCAATGTCTGTAATCGTGTTTTCTCAGAAGGGCCACATTTAGTGAGTTAGAGCTGCAATAAGAGAAATACCGCAAGTATTTCTGGCTTTCACCGATACCTATTTTCCAGTCTAGGAGGCCGTAGTCCACAGTCAAAGAGTTGGCTCTAGGGAAAAGCTTTCTCTTCTCCAGGGTGGAGAAAGGTCCTTGTCTGTCCTGAGATTCTCCTCCTGGGCAATCTTCACGTGACTTGGATTCTCCAGGCCCACGTTCCTCTTCGCTTGCTGGTCCTCATCTTTTTTTATTTCAAAGGAGACCAACTCGAGATACCCCCGACACGAATTCTGTCTCACTAACGCAGCACCGACATTGTGTTCCCAAGTGTTCCCAAGTGGGATTACAGCCACACGTGGGGAGGTTAGGGTTTATGACACATATTTGGGGAACATAATTCAATCCATGACAGACATAAAGTCCACTGCACTTTCTAACAGTAAAACACCTTATATATTTTAGCGGTAGGGTTCACCAACTCACCTGTTTTTTACCACTTCTAGGATCATGGCCGAAACACAAGAGTTTTGACAAACTAGATTCTGAAGAAATTTTGAACCTTGGAGAAGTTGAATATCCTTAAAGCTCTTCACAACGCAAGTCTTTAAAAGGTCAAGCACCTAAGAATTAAAGAAATTGGAAACTGAAACAAAAATGATAGCCCAAACATGGATTTTTAACTATATAACTCATTGCCTCAGTCATATCCTTATGACAACTCTTTCACTAGATGAGTATGCTGCAAAAATAACAACTTTCAATGAGAACTTCACGTCTGTGATAGTTAGGATAAGAGAGAAAAGGGCTGAAGGGGCTTCAAACAGTATGTGGAAAAATTCCACTATCTCCTTATACCATTTTTCCATGAACTTTTTGAAGCCCTTCATATACAAGAAAAAAAGAGTCAAGGGTTTTTGTGTTCACCCTTTTAACCTATTCTCATTAATTAACTTCAACTTGATCAGGGAATAATTTTTTAAATAGCTACTATTAGGTTTGCTGCAAAGATAAACTGAGGCCAGGCCAGAGAGAAGGAAAAGAAGTTTATTCTGCACTTCCGGGCGAGACTCACAGGCTCTAGCAAGGAGTCAGTGAAGTGGCGCTGCCTGGGAGAGAGGGGAGAGCAGAGAGAGAGATGGGAGCCCTGAACTCCCTGGCAAGCTCCACGGGCCCCCAATGGGGGCCCTGAGAAGTTGCACTTATCTGTGATGGGCACAAGTTTTTAAGCTGGTCAGGAGGGTAAACAGGGGGCGGGGGTAGAAGCTGCAGGTGGGGAAAGGAGGAAGGGGTTAGGAGTTGCAGCTTTATGCCGTCTCCATCCATAAAATTCCAAGGTAAGGTGGTGCCTTGATCATTCCGAAGTCTGATACCGAGGAGAGGGTTCATTGTTGTGGGGCCCTTTGAATCTAGCCATCTTGGTCCAATAAAGGCAGGCAGGCTTTTCCTAATGACCCCCAACCAGTACCTGACCCAACAGCTACATCATAGCAAATAATATCATTTTATCTAGCAAAACTTCATCCAGCTGACCTCCCATCTTTGCTACTTGGGATGTGATGGCATTCCATTCTCCTTTCTACCACATTGCCTGGGTTAGCACCGGGAAGGCTATACAAGTGTAAATCAAGTACCTGAAGATGTCTTCCGGCAGCCCCAGGAAAGAGTGTGGGGTCTACAGAACTTGGTGCTGGCAGGATGGGTAAAATGGTTATAGACACAATAGTAACAAAAACAGGCTCATGCACTCTTTTACCAACTACAGAAAGGATTGAAAAGATCTTAATAAATACCTGTTCCTCAAATCTTTGTATCCTTGATACAGAGAGCAGGAGGGCAATGGTGAAGGGGCACAGTTTCTTACTGGGATCGCCCTGCTGTCCTGTCTAGAGATGAAACAGTGCATTACTTACTGATCAAACGTGCAATAAAGCCTACTTACAAGTAGGTCCTGGAGAATGGACCACAGAACTAAAATCTAAGAGCTGAAATGAAAACTTTTAAAAGAAAACACAGCTAAGAATCTTCTAGAACATGAGTTAGGCAAAGCTTTCTTAGCTATAACACCAAAAGCACAATCTACAAAAGGAAACAAATTTAAAAACTGGAGCTCACCAAAATTTAAAATCTTTGTGTTTTAAAAGATACTGTTAAAGAAAAACAAAAACAGGCAAACAAAGAAAAACAAGGAAAAGACTGGAAAAAATATTTGCTAATTACAGGCCTAATAAATGATTTGTATACAGAATCTACACAAAATTCTTACAATGCAATTCAATAGTAAGACCAACAATGCAATACAAAAGTAGGCAAGACTTCACTAGACTATTTTACCAAAAAGAGATATTCAAGTGAATAATAAGCACATGAAGAGATACTCAAGTATCCTTAGTCATTAAAGAACTATGTTAAGACCTCAATGAGATACCACTTCTCTGCTACTGTAGTGGATATAAGGAGCCCTGGTAAAACTGTTGAGTAAGCATTGGACTGGTTTTTGGTGGTTCAAACCTACTAGCTGCTCCAAAGGAGAAAAATAAGGTTGTCTGCTTCTGTCAAAATCCACAGCCTCGTAAACTCTATGTGGGGTTGCTGTGAGTCAGAATCAACTCAATGGCAGTGGGTTCAGACTTTATAATGGATATACGGAACCTTGGCAGCACAGAGCTTGGCTGCTCACTGAAAGGTCAGCAGCTGGAACTCACCAGCTGCTCCACAGGACAAAGATGTGAGACTGTCAGCTCTTCCGTAAGGATTACACCCCTATGGGGCAGTTCTACTCTATTATATCGGGACACCATGAGTCAGAATCAACTCAACCACAGGGTTTTCATGTAGCATGGATATAATAACCAAGACAATAATAAATGTAAACAAGGCTGTGGAGAAACGCAACATTCAGACATTGTTGGTGGAAGTGTAAAAGTATAAGGTCACTTTGGAAAAGTTTGGAATTTTCTTCAAAATTTAAAAATAAACTTATACATGGCCCAGCAATTCCAATCCTGGGTCTCTCCCCAAATGAAATGACAACAGTTGTCCATACAAAGTCTTGCATGTAAACATTCATTATTCATAATAGCCAAAAAGTGGCAATAACTCCATTACATGCTAAGCATCTAACTAAATAAAACTGATGTACAGAATAGTTATTCAGCAATAAAAAAGATGAAATACTACATACTACAACATAGCTGAATCACTCAAAAACATTATGCTAAGTAAAATAAGCCATAAGCAAAAGACCATGTATCGTACAATTCTACTTCTAGGAACTCTCTAGAAGAGATGCCTCTATAGAGGCAGAAACTAGACTGGTGGTTGTTTGGCCTTGGGGATGGAAATACAGATGAACTGTGAAGGGCATGAGGCATGCTAAAGGATGCTGAAAATGTATAAAGTGGATCGTGGTGATGGCTGCAGGTAAGAGACCACTTATGAAAAATCACTGACTTGTATACTCAAAACGGGTGAACTTTTTGATTCATAAATTTCAATATAACTAAGTAAAAACAAACAAGACCTTTGAGGTCTACTGGAAATGACACCAGAAAAACAACAACACCGAACATGAATGCTGGAGAGTGTATGCAGAGACGGGAACCCTCACACACTGTGGGTGGGACTGAAAATTGTGCCGGCACTATGGAAAGCAGTACGCACATCTTTAAACAAATGCCAACAGACACCTATGTCCCAGCAATCTCTACTTGGAATGTACCACAAAGCAATAAAGGGCATGAGCAGATACATGCACACCCATATTTATCGCAGTGTTATAGCAACAATAGCAAAAAGATGGGAACAACACAAATGCCTGTCTACGGAGGAATGGACAAGTTGATTCTGGTACATACATATAGTGGGACTATGCATCCCTGAAAAACAAGGGTGACACTGTCAAATGTCTTATAACATAGACAAATTGGGAAGACATTATGCTCAGTAAAGTTAGTCGATCTCATAAAGACAAGTACTGTACATGCCCTCTATTATAAAAGAAAAAAATCAAGAGAAATGGTTTTCACACCAAAAGAAGCAAACTGATTGTTCTGGGGAGGCCAAGGGAAATGGAGTGGGGGTGGAGTGAGAAGGGAGAAAGGAGAAAACAAATAAACAAACAAAACAAGAGTTCAACATACTTGTGCTTTTTGTCAACTTCATAGTTGACAATGAACGCCTTAGCTTCATAAAACCCCCATGATATATTACTAGAAACTGGCAATATCCATAAATGATGAAGTAGAGCAGATGTTCAAGGTCACATAAGACAGCTCAGAGATAAGAGTTTGAGTTCCTGCTGAGCAGTCCCGTCTTGTCATTAAATAGCATATAACGCGCTCAGATTTCACAAAACGATGCTAGTGTGCATCTGTGGGAGTTTAGTGCTACCTTTACGTGTTTCAGGAGTTCTCTGCCTAGGTCCCGATCCAATTTGATGGCAAACACAATGTGTAGAATAATGGTGCCTTCCACATGACGGAGTTCACCTGATGGCACAGTCACAAGATCCAGGAGCCTAAACAAGTCAACAAGAAGATATGAACTACGGTCCAAGCAAGAGACAACAGATGCTCAGATGAACAAATGCACCAAATGAAGTTGAATTCACACATTCACTGAAGTCAGGCAAATGAAGACATTCTGTAACATTATTCCCACTTCCTCCCTCATACTCTCTTCCCAGTCCAATCCAATTTAACCAGGCCTGTCCCCTCTAACCTTCATGACACAGACTGTTCTTTTAAGGGCCACAAATGACCTCCCGCTGCCAAAACCAATCAAGTCCCATTTTAATGAACATCTTAGCAGATTTAAAAGTGGACCACTTCTTTCTTGAAATACTTTTTCCTTTTGCCTTCAACAACTAGTTGTTTTGTTTTGTTTTTTAAATGATTTTTCTTCTTCTCTTGTGTGACCATTAAATGCTGGAATGCCTCTTAACTGTTTCTGGTGCCTTTCTCCTGTCTCAGGAGCCCTGGTAGGATAGTGGCTATGCACTGGGCTGCTTAACCACAAGGTCAGTAGTTCAAAACCACCAGCTAGCTCTGAGGGAAAAAGATGAAGCTTTCTGTAAAAAAAACTTTCTATAACTCCCAGAGTTAGACCGATAAACAAGGCAGTTCTACCTTGTCCTATATGGTAGCTAAGAGTTGTAATCAACTCAATAGCTGTGACGTTGGTTTTCTCTTCTCTCAATGCCTACGTACACCCACCCAAACACAACACTAAGCCCCCTCTCCCTACAACTCCAAACTGCCTGTCCAAGATCTCCATATAGGATGTTGATAAACACCTCAAACTTATAGTAGAAACTGAAGTCAATTATTTCCCCTCAAATTTGCTTTCTCAGTCATCCCTAACTCATACTACAGGGCCATCTTCTTAACTACTAGAGCCAAGTGAGTAGGGGTGAGTGCAGATCAGAAGCCGTAAGGGGTGCTAGGGCTAATAGCATGGACTCTGCTGCACAACTGCCTGGGTTCAAGCCGGCTGTACAACCGACAGTCTTGAACTTCTTCGATATGTAAAATAAAGGCAGGGCTGGGTGGGTGTGAGGTTGAAGCTGTTTGGAATAGCACCTGGCATGAGTTAACACACTACCAATGTTTGTTTGGAGAAAAAAAAAGTGCCCTTTTGGTTCTCTGCACGGCACCATGGCGGTTGGCAAGAACAAGCGCCGTACAAAAAAGGAGCTAAGAAGAAAGTGGTTGATCCATTTCCTAAGAAAGACTGGTATGATGTGACAGCACCAGTTATGTTCAATACAATACTGGGAAAACACTAGTGACCAGGACTCAAGGAACCAAAACTGCATCTGATGGCCTTGACGGTCGGGTTTTTGAAGTGAGCCTTGCTGATCTCCAAAATGATGAGGTTGCCTTTAGAAAATTTATGTTCATTACTGAGGACATTCAGGGCAGACACTGCCTGACCAACTTCCCTGGCATAGAGCTTACGCAGGACCAGGTGTGCTCCACAGTTAAAACATGGCAGACCATGATGGAGGCTCATGTTGATGTCAAGACTACTGAGGGGTGTCTGCTTCATCTGCTCTGTGTTGGCTTTACTGAAAAACGCAATAATCAGATTCGGAAGACCTCTGATGCTCAGCTCCAGCAGGTCCGCCAAATCCAGAAGAAAAGGATGGAAATCAGGACCCGAGAGGTGCAGACAAATGTCTTGAAAGAAGTGGTCAACAAACTGATTCCAGACAGCATTGGGAAAGACATAGAAAAGGCTTGCCAATCTATTTATCCTCTCCATGATGCGTTTGTCAGAAAGGTAAAGATGCTGAAAAAGCCCAAATTTGAATTGGGAAGACCCATGGAGCTTCGTGGTGAAGGTGGAAGTCCTGGAGAAACTACGGGAGACGAAACAGGTGCAAACGTGGAACGAGCTGATGGCTATGAGCTACCAGTTCAAGCATCTGTTTAAAATTCAGACTTAATGTTGACAAATAAAAGGTCTTATTGTGAAAAAACAAAACAAAACAAAAACACAGCCTTTTTTCTTCTTTTTAAAATAATTTTACTGGGGGCTCTTATCACAATCCACACAACCATCCATTGTGTCAAGCACATTTGTACATTTGTTGCCATCATCATTCTTAAAACATTTGCTTTCTACTTGAGCCCTTGATATCAGCTCCTCATTTTCCCCTCCCTCCCCACCCATCCTCGCTCACGAACCCTTGACAATTTATAATTATTATTTTGTCATGTCTTACACTGACGTCCCCCTTCACCCACATTTTCTAGTCACACTTCTGACACCCAATTCCACACTATCAGCCAGTCTTGTCTCTCCCTCCAAGATATTCCAAATTACCCATCTTTCTCCAATGTACTACTGCTACCCTAATCCAAGTCAGCATCAGATAGCTTGGATTACAATAACCTTATCACTGCTCTCCCTCTCCTACTCTACCTATAATTTTACTGTATCTTCCTTTTTCATACCTTGCCATTGGCCATCCAACAGGCAATGAGGTCTTTAAACACAAATCAGATTTCCCTAAATTGATGACGACTATGATTTGCTTTCCATCTGACTGGTATCAAAGTGCACACTCTTTAGTCTTATTCAGAAGTTGTAGCTGAACTGGCCTGACCTGGCTTTCTGTTTTTGTCTTGGTTCACCACCCTCCCTCCTACTGCATTCCAGCTACATGGACCTTTTTGTTTCCGATATGTCCTACCTGTACACTGTTCTCATAGTCTTTTTTTTTTTTCCTTGCAGGTGGACCAGGTCCTTTTATGCAGGTCAACATACAAGGTGATACCAAGGTAAGATGAGAGAGGTCCAGTGTGGAAGCTTCTCCTGCCCTCCCCCAGAATCCTGGTCCAGTGGCTGCCAAAGCCAACAAGGTCTGGGGCAGGACGCACGGTCACAAGGAACAGTGATGCTGCGTTGGCCTGGAAATGGGACGATGGGCGGGTTTCACTCCTTCACCATCTGAATGACATCCTCATCCTCTAACGTGTGATCTTTAGCTACTTTCTGAGGATTGTTTCACAGAGACCCCACACTAGAGAGTACTGAAATTCTTTGATAGGACTTTGTCGATCTTCATGCAGAAATCTTTCCCTGTGGACCTGGAGTTGGCAGCACGACTGGGGAAGTATAATCTGGTAACCGACCATTGGGTTTGGCATACATCCTCATTAGTTTTCGTTAATTCCCTATCTTTTCCAAAAAGTCAGCAGAATTCAGTGGTGGTGAGCAGGATGGGCACACAGAGACAAAGTCTACCCAATTCCTCAGTGGAGATCTGATTAATCTTATTTAACACATAGACACAGGGGACATAAACTTTTTCCTTCCACCATGTCAATAGGGTCATCAACTGCAGCATGACTAGCAGTGTCATAGCAACATTAGGAATTTTGCATTTAGCCAGAACGTTCTGCACTGTTTCAAGTGGCTATGAGATTCATGCCTCCCTTGTCCTTCTTTTTAAAGTCAATGCTGGGGGATTTCCTGTTCAAATGAATGCCAAAGCCTTTCAGCTTATTTTTTCAATTACCCTGTGGCTGCCCCAAGGGCTTCAGGACATTCAGAATGACCAGAATCAAGTTCCAGGTTCAGGCCATTGCAATGACTTGGAGCCTTTTACCTATGCCACCCTCAGCACCCTTAATGATGGCAGGGAGATTCACAAGCTGGATGTTTCTATCCGATGACACCAGGCACAATGGTCAAACAGTGAACTCAAAGGACGTTACCTCGGAATATATCCCTGCCAGAGTACTGAGCAGTGTTGACATCCCCACAGTTGGAAAACCCACAAATCCCGTTCTCTCATCACCTATCTTGGCCACATCAAACCTTCTCCTGCATTCCCCTCCTCACCCCAGCGCACGCACGCACGCGCCGCGCCCCAGCCCCACATTTTGAAGTAACGAGCTCTCTGAGAAGCTTATGAGCCTTGAGCAGCCCTAGGTGGTGTGTGTGGCCTTGCTGTTCCTTTGAGTCTGAGCCATCTTAGCTTTGATCTATGAGATCTTGGCTACGGTGCTGTTCATGGGGGCACATCGGGGCGTGAAATGCCAGTGGCTTCCTCTCTGCCCTCCTATGTGCTCTTCTCTATGCGCTGTGGCTCTTTCTTATCATCTTGGTCTCAGTTAAAGTAGCATCTTCTCAGAGAGGCTTCACCTGACCACTCAATCCTAGGCTGTCCCTATCAGCCTATCCTATCATCCATCTGCATGGCACTTTCCACTCTAATACTTTTCTTGCTGTTTACCTGCTTATCTTTCTATTTTCTTCTCACTAAAACTTCATGAGAGCACGGACCGTGTCTGATTGGTTCCCCGAGGCAAACTAGTTTCCCGGCACAGAGTAGACATTAAAAGAATAGCCGTGGAACTTACGATGTATATAAGAGCTAAAGAACACATGAAAGTATTAAAGAGGCTGCACTATCCATTGAAGACCTCAGCAGTTAGGGAATAATTAGGGAAGCTCTGTGCCGAAGCGAAGGGAAGGTGCAAAAAGGGAGAGATAGCAAAACCACAGCATGCAAAGACGACCTTCATTTCTATGCTCCATTACTCACTCATCTCCACTGTGTTCTTCATTGTGCTGCTCATCTAGCTCATTGAAGAAAGCGATGATTCCTTCCAAAGCCCTCTTTTTGCTTCCCTGGGGGAAAAAAAAAAGGTAAGACCTCCCCAAGGAGGGCAGGAGGACCAACATAAATTTAAAGAGGGGTTTCAACAAGTTTGTGAAAAATGGAATTGAAAAGTAGTGGTACTTTTAGCTTATGCCCTGGTACTTTTAGCTTAAAGGATTCTCAAGTACAATTTAAAATAGACACAGACCTATCACCCCGAGTCACACTCAGAATGTAGAGAACACATTCATGTCAACACTGGGTTTTAAATATCTTAGAATCACACTTCAAGGGGCCTACATTCCGCCTCTGCGAGACCTTTCTTCCTTGTGCACTAGACAACATGGTAGCACAAGGGAAAAGGACTGTTTCCTTGGCTGATCAGCTCACCATACATGAGACAAAATGACCTAGGACCTTGTGCAGACACGGAGAGTATGAATAAGCTAAATGACCCTAACTGTGTTCTACTCTCACAAAGAGACACTTGTGTTTATTCATACCTTCGAGGAGAGAATCAGAAGCTGGTAGACCAAAGGCGGTATTTCTTGAAGATTCAATTTGGAGAAGATCTTCAGCACTTTTTCCATCACAAATTCCAACTCTTCGGTAGTCAGAGGGACATCCCTGTGGACCAAAGATTCTAAAGGTACAAAAAACCTAACCCAAACTTGCTGCTATCAAGTCAATTCCAACTCAGTGACCCTATCTGATAGAACAGAACTGTCCCAAAGGGATGCCAAACCTGTAAATCTTTATGGGAACTGCCTGTCATATCTTTTGCCTGCAAGCGGGTGGTAGGTTTGAACGGCCTACCTTTAGGTTAGCAGCTGAGTGATTTAAACACTGAGCCACCAGGGGTCCTGTTTACAGAAGCGCAATTTGAGATTCGTTATATTCAAAATTTCATTAAAAAGAAATAAAAATGTTGAGTAGGGCTTTAAACCTGTCCCTTCTGATTTCTAACAAAGACCCTTGAAGGAGGATCAAAAAACTTACCTAAATAAAGTGATCATAAAGTTATACTTTAAGGACTCACACACTCACTCACTGCCTCACTCACTCACTGTCTCATTCTCTCACTGTCTCACTCACTCACTGTCTCACATCTCACTGTCTCACTCACTCACTGGCTCACTCACTGTCTCTCTCTCACTGACTCACTCTCTTACTTTCTCACTCACTCACTGCCTCACTCACTCACTGTCTCACTCTCACTCACTGGCACACTCACTCGCTCTCACTCACTCACTGACTCACTGCTTCACTTGCTCACTGCCTCACTCACTGGCACATTCACTCACTCTCTCACTCACTCATTGACACACACTCACTCACTCACTGGCTCACTCACTGCCTCACTCACTGTCTCACAAAAAAAAAAAAAGTTATACTTTAAATTAAAAACCAAAATAGGGGAGAGAGGAATCCTCTACAGAAAATAAGCAAGATTTTTCCTTGTGGAAAAGAGGTGCGGAGCTTGCTATGCTTCAATTGTTAACAACTAAGCTGGCGTAAGGGACCCTGGTGCCACAGTGGTACAGGTTGGGCTGCTAACCCCCAATCAGCAGTGTGAGACCTCCAGCCCCTCCTATGAAGAATTACTCTCAGAAACCCACAAGGGCACTTTCAGTCTGCCTTCTGTGGTTGCTAGGAGTCCACACTGACTTGATGGCAGTGAGTTCGGTTTTGGGGAACTGCATGTAAAGAAAAAGGGGGCTGATGATGCTTACTTGAACATGGATGTGAGTTGGATCACATATTTCTGATCCCATCTGGATAAAAAAAATGACAAAGAATATGAATGTTTATTTCACTTTCATTTATTTCAAGATTGCTTTGTAAAATCAGTAAGGAGAAACAAAACACAGGAAACTGACTTAGCATCAATGGGACCAAAATAATGAGCTGCTATTTAAAACAACGACATAGACAGGCCAAATCAGAAAGGTTGGCGATATCCAATGCTAGCAAGAGCATAAGGAAACAAGGTTCTTCCTATACCACTGTAGGGCCGATACTGATGTCACTGTCCTAGAAAGACAGGTCGGCAATATTTATTAACTTCAGAAAGGCACAAAACCACAGACCCATCAGCCTCACTATTAGATACAAATACGATGTACGGGTTTACACAGTTACCTAGATATGTCAGGCTGCACACTGCAACAGTTTTTGTATTCGTAAAAACTGACAGCAGTGTAAGAGCCCAGCATGTGACAATCATCCAAGTAAAATCACAGCCTGTAACAGAAGCATTACAAGAACGATGCAGCGCTTTAGCTGCTTTTCTGAATAGGTGTGTTAAATAACAAGTATACTACGTGCACTGTAATGTGCACTGAATATTGAATAAACCTTTTTGTGCAAATAAAAACAAATACATGGACAAATATTCATATGCTGATATTTATCTAGAATGATTTATGGAAGAAATGACAAAAACCCTTAGTCTCTGGCTTAGGTAATTCATGATATTTCTTTCTACTTCTTTTTAATAAACTCAAGAATCTCCATAGTATTTTTAATTTAGTATTCTCTTACTTCATGGATTATGGAATAGCCATATTTTATTTGCCATGCATGTCTTTATATATAAAGGGCTATAAATTTTCTGGAGTTGCTCTACTTTAATTGTATACAAGAAGTTACACTGTGTGCTTAAGTGGCTTAAAATTTTTGTGTTGAACATGTTCATGCATGAAGCCTTTTAAATTTTTTCTTAGGATAGATTCCCGGGATCACAATCTCTGGTTAAGCGATAAGACGATCACTTGAATATCCACCACCAAACTCCAGTAATTAAAAAAAAAAGATTAATAAGTGTGTATACTTATTCATTTACATGTATAAAAGATGCTATAGCAGGGTGACTTCCCTGCCCTGAGAAGTTAAGGATCATGGGACTCCACAGTACTAAAAGAGCTAAACTGCTTTGTTAAAGAAGCAACCAAGTAAACAGAAACTGTTATGTTTTACATGTCAGTAAATTGCCTCTTATTAAACACCTCATCATAGATTAATAGGTCTTCCAGTGGCACAAATACAGATTGAAAAGATCTGAGATCAGCATTCCTACAACAAATGGCAGCTCAATGTTCAGTTACCTGTAGTCCTGAGAAAGGTTCTACACATAAATGAGAATGATTCACCTGCTAGAACAGAGAGCGTTAATCAACTTCTTCTTACATTCTTCCCCGCTCACTTCATCTAGGAAAGCAAAAGAAACCGAGATATGAATTTGATGACGTGACTAGAGAAAAAAAGTGACAAAAACTCTAAGACAATTACCTTTTCCATAAGTCAGATTTTCTTTTTTGGTACCAAGGGCAGTGAGAATAATGGGCAATAATTCCAAAGATCTTCCATTGATGAGACTGCCCTCTCTGATGGCATCAATAAACTCATTGGTTAATCCAACCAATATGGGTCCTGGAAAACTGTGAGCCTAAAAGGTCATGGGTAAAGTGTTAAGCAGAAATCCAGATGTCTGATATCTTCGCCCAAGAAATAAGCTCTTGTGCTGAATTAATGTTGACTTCTAAAACTGGATCTTTAAAGGATTCATGGAATCATTCAGCTGGTACATGTTTATCATTCTCACGGAGGGAAGGTCACAATCCTCCATCATCACACACATCAATGCTTCCTATATGTCAATCCTTTACAGAGACTCACACACAAACCCAGGAATTGAATATAAATATCTAGGTGGTTTACAGTGTACCCATCAAGGTTTGTTTTTAAACAAGAGCTCTTATTCATAATAGGAATTATGCTAGGTTTCACACATATAAAATTTTCTTCCTTTCACACCAATTATAAACTATCAAAATCTACGTCCCTCAATTTTTATCTTCTATCTTACCTCCAGCATCAGCAGTCCTATGATCTCAGATGCCACTTCCTTCTGCAAATCCCCTGACTCCACCAACTGGATACAAAATGTATATATCTTATGTCTCCTACGAGTTCCAGCTTCCTCAGAGCAGGGAGAACCTTATTGTTTTAAACAGGAAGTACAGATAGGAAGGGGGGAAAAAAGGAAATCTTACGAGGTTAAAGGGTAATTAAGGAAAAGAAACAGTTTTCCACTTCAACATAAAAAAAAAAGAACAATCCAATAGCTATTGCTAAGAATTCAATTTTACTTGGATTCATAATCAGTGTGCATGGAAGCAGTTGTCAAGAAATCAAAAGACATATTGCACTGGCTAAATCTGCTGCAAAAGACCGCTTCAAAGTACTGAGGACCAAAGATATCGCTTTGAGGACTAAGGTGAGCCTGACCCAGGCCACAGACACATGTACGGCTGGAAGATGAATACAGAGGACTACAGCATAACTGATGCCTTTGAATGCGGTGTTGGCGGACAATATTGAAAGTAGCAGGGAGTGCCAGAACACACACACCTGTCTTGGAAAAAGTACGGTTCAGGTGGAATGTATCTTCCAAAAAAGGATGGTTAAGATTTCATCTCCGCAAGGATCAACCTAGAACCCCCTCACAGGGGGACGAATAATGGAAAAGTGGGTGAGGGGGGACGGAGGATGATGTGAGAAGTGGAAAAAATAATCTAGTAACTTATCAAGGGTTTGTGAGGAAGGGTGGGCAGGGGAGGGAAGAAATGGGGAACTGATATCAGGGGCTTAAGTGGGAAGAGAATGCTTTGAAAATGATGATGGCGGCATATGTGCAAATGTACTTGACACATTGGAGGAATGTATGGATTGTGATAAGAGATTTAAGAGCCCCCAATAAAAGTCTAATTTAAAAAAGCATTTTCATCTCATGTACTTTGGATATGTTATCATGAGGAACCAGTCTGTAGAAAAAGATGTCATGGTTGGTAAAGCACCAACCAAATATGCTTCCATCGACTCAATGCTGACTCACAGTGACCCCTGACACTGTGACTGCTTACAGGAGTAGAAAGTCTTTCTCCCGCGCTGGTGGTTTCAAACTGCGCACAGGGTCAGGGAAAAAGAAGACCCTTAACAAGCTGGAATGAAACAGGGCCCTCAAACATAATCACTGTGAAGAATGCACAGGACTGGGCAGTGTTTCCTTCTGTTGTCCACAGGGTCACTATAAGTTAGAGTAGACCTGAGGCCACCTAACAACTCTAACTCCCTAGAGGTGAAGACGGTGAAATGTGTGTCTCATGTAGTTTGAACATGTTGTCAGGAAAGACCAGTCCCTGGAGAAGGACATCATGCTTGGTAAAGAGGCAGCGAAACAGAGGAAGGCCCTTGCCAAGAGGCTGCAACAAAGGGTTCAAACATAAGAAGAATTGTGACGGCACAGGAGCGGGAAGTGGCTTGCTCTTTGGTACAGAGGGCTGTTATGAGTTGGAATATACTGGATGGCACCTAACAACAACAACAACGTTAACCTCTCAGGACCCAAAGACAGCCAGCCCATCTCATTAAACTCTACAGCTCCCTAGATAGTTGTTAAATACTACCCAATTAAATACTAAACACGGCTATTCTTTCTCCACACTTTTTAAAGCTAAAGCACAAGCAAACCAAAGTGATTTTATGAAAAGTTACCACCCCCAATCCAGCAGTATCATCTCAGACAGCCACTTGCACTCTCATCAGCAAAATTATTTGAGTTCACAAGACAAGAGATTGCTGCTTTAGTTAATTCTGTGGAATCCCTGTGGAGATTCAAATAGTAAGAAAAGTAGCAATATATGCCAACAGTAAACAAGTGTCCGAGTGAACCCCGGGAGCACTCATTATTATTACCTTTAAAGATGGCTCTTAGAAGTGCTCCTGCAGCTTTTCCTTTCACTGTTTGATTCTGAAGAAGATTAAGGAGCTGCAATCAAAGAAAGTAAAAGCTGTAAGTCTCTGGCCTTCGCCCATCTCCTCTCCCCAATGACCCTACTCAATTCTCAGTGTGAAGCATATTCATCTGCTGGGTTTGTATCACTCCGATACATAGCATAATATGTATTTAGATGAAGCTGGACAAATCTGAACATGAACCCATATTGAGTATGTACTTAACCAGCAGTAGGCATTGTGCTATTTTCTTGAGGATATACACTCATTCAACATGCTATTTTTCTTTTTAACAAAATGAGCAGAGCCTACAAACAGGGCAGGAAGGGTAAGGGTGATGGAACAAAAATTCAGAAAAGTAGTAATTGCAAAGCAAACAAGGAAGAGGTTGAGACAGATGTTAATTGAGGAAAGGGGCACAATTTCAACTAGCTGGGAGGAGCTTCCTGAGGGAGGTGCAGTGCTTCCAATCAGTTCGTTTCTGTTCAACCTTGTGCTGAGAAATTACACTTCTACCCCAAGTATACTGAATCAGACTCTTAGTGGGCTACAGGGCCAGCCCAAATCAGAGCCAAACTGACCCCCTCCCTAGAAGGATGTGCTACAGAGAACAACACTATACCTACGGGTTGGGGAGAGGAGCCTGCCTGGCACGCCCACACGGAAGCAAACCAAGAAGGAAAAAAGAGAGAGTGAGGGTCTAGACCCCATATCTGCACACAAAGCCCAGAGACGATGTCCCTGCACAGAGGTGATAAGGCACAGAGAGGTCTGTAGGGCCAACAAGAGCTCAAGATGGGGAGGAAGGGAAAAAAGAGGAGCTGATACCAAGGGCTCAAATAGAAAGTAAATGTTTAGAAAATAATAATGGCAACATATGTACAAATATGCTTGATACAATTGATGTATGGATTGTTATAAGAGCTTTAAGCGTCCCCAATAAAATGATCTTAAAAAAAAAACAAAAAAAGAAAGAAACTTAACAAGATCACCTAGTGATATGTGTGCACATCTGGGGAGCTTGCTAAAATACAGATTCTGATTTGGTCTATTCAGGGGAAGGGGCCCTGGTGATTCAAGCGACTCTTACATATCCCTGGTGATTCTTATGTGTTCACATATATGGAACGGAGAATCTGAATCAGAATATGAGATGGAATAGTGAATTCTCAGCTAGGGGTCAAACCGGAACAGACTGCTTTGAAGCCCTGGGTCGGTGAAATTTGGAGAGAGAGCTAGTTAGTAAAAGTGAGAAGGAAACAGCATTCCAGACAGAGTTACCATTAAAGGCCAGGAGAGGAGGCAACAAGCATGCCATGCTTGAGGGGCTGAAAAGGAAGGCCACTGTGGTAGGCAGCAAGGAAAAGAGGAACGCGGGAGGAATGGCCATCGAAGGTACAACTATTAGAATCTACTCATTCGGAATGAAAGAGAAAGACAGAGACCAAAGACTCAGAAAAACTACAGAACTAAAAGTCTATACAAACTATGAGCATCATGTACTGAAACTAGAACTAGAAGGTGCCTGGCTACCACCACCACCCATTCTGCTCAAGTCCTAACAGATGGTCCTGACAGAGAGGAAGAAAAAATGTAGACTAGAACCTCAAGTTCGTATACCTCAATTATCATACAAGTTCCTAGAGGGTGTGAAATCGGGGACGTCCCAAAGTTATAGCCCTGAGATACTCTTTAAACTTTCAATTAAAACTTACCCTACCGCCAGCCGCTCTGTGCGAGGCAAACGAGGCTTTCTACTCCTGTAAAACTTACCCTGAGGTCTCCTTTCAGGCTAAATAGCACAATGACTCACAAGATAAAAAGCATCCCCCATGAGGACAGTTGTCCCTTGGTATCCACAGAGGGACTGGTTCCAGGACCCCTGAAGATACCAAGGTCCACAGATGCTCAAATCTCTTACATAAAATGGCAATAATTTTTGTATATAATCACTGCATTCTTTTAATCATCTTTACATTACTTATAATACCTAATGTCATGTCAATAGAATTTTATTCTTCCTCTTAGTGTTTGAGGGATTGTTTTGACTACTTACGGTAATTATTTTTTAGGAACCATATTTCCCCCTGGAAATATTTTCAATTTAGTTTGTTGAATACATGGATGTGGAACTCACAGATACAGAGGGCCAAGTACTGAATGCTCCTTTAAAAAAACCATCTACACGAGACCAAGATCCCAACAATTAATTTAAAACAAAGATGAGAAGGTAAGGGGACAGTAAAAGATAGATGTCTGTAAACAAAATGGTCTGAGCATCAATAAGACCTTTCATTGTGAAGAATGTAACAATGTCAAGGGGGGGGTCGGAGTGGGGACCCAAACCCATCTGTAGACAATCAGACATCCAACATCCCCCCAAAGAAGGGTCACAAGGAAGGGATGAATCAGCCGGGGTGCAGTATAGCACCGATGAAACATACAACATTA
>NW_022111309.1:17227990-17233103 GCF_000313985.2 Echinops telfairi | reverse complement strand
GAGCCCCCAATAAATATTTTTTGTTAAAAAGAGATTTGGAATGACTCGACCTCAGGTATCCTAACCTCTAGATCAGGCTGGTGGGTTCTCTTCCACCCCCGCCCTCACTTGCTGAGGAAGCTGGTGAGGAGGAATGTGAGGGGACAAAACAGACCCGGGTCTCTTTGAAGCAGTGATTCTCAACCTTGCTAATGCCGCGACCCTTCCATATAGTTCCTCATGTGGTGGTGACCCCCAACCATAAAATTATTTTCATTGCTACTTCATAACTGTAGTATTGCTACCTTGATGAATCGTCATGTAAATATCTGATATGCAGGATGCATTTTCATTGTGACAAATTGAACATAATTAAAGCACAGTGATTAATCACAAAAACAATATGTAATCATATACTGTGAAATATTTATTTCTAATGACAAATAAATGAAATTTTGTCTTGAAAAAAGAAAAAAGTCCCCAATAAAGTGACTTATTAAAAAAAAAGTAACATACAGTAGCCCACTAAAAAGGGGGGGGAGGGAATATAACAATGTCACTTAATAATCTGTGGAGCAATACAGTAAGATACATTTTTTTAAAGTCACCCTAGCTTTTGTTATAGAATGGGTGTAGGGGTTACAGATGGAAAAAGGGACACCTATTAAGTGACAGATTCAATGTCACCAGAGTGAGAGGAGAGAAATGAAGGTTGAGTCAAGGCTCAGTTGAGAAATGCAATCAATAGGATTTCCTATTGGGTTGGAAGAGAAGGGACGTAGTGATAAAGGAAATGAACAAATCCTCCTAAAACGTTTGGCTTATGCAACTAACTGGGTGGAGAGTGGGGTGGGGGGACCATCACCAGGAATATGGGGAAACTTGGGATTATACAACCCTCAAATCACCCAGAGGACTTGTGAAACTGATGCCTGGGTTTCAGCCCCCATTTCTGATTGTTTGGCATGAGACCAAGAACCACAGTTCTGGATATCCAAGGAGTGACGTCAGCCAGCCAAGCAGGTATGCAAGAGGGCTGGACATTTGCTTTTAGCAGAGTGCTGTCCCAATACTCACATCATCTTTTTTCAGGTTTTGGAGAAACTCCTGCAGTTTGTCTGGTGTTTTTTCTGCTGCTAGGGATAAAATCTTCTCATCCATTGCTGCTCATTTCAAGAAAACTGAAAAGGAAAATGTAAAGAACTGGGTGAAACGTCCAGAATTCTACATGTTTGATTGGATCCCCTATCCTAGCTGTTCACTCCACCATGCATCTGTTAGTTTGTCATACTGTGGAGTCTTGTATATACATTACTGTGATGCTGGAAGTCGTGCTACCAGTATTTCAAATACCACCACTCATGGGGGACAGGTTTCAGCAGAGCGTCCAGACTAAGACTAGGAAGAAGGTACAGGCAGACCACTTCTGAAAAATTAGCTACAGGAAACCGTATGGCTAGCAGCAGAACTGAGTCTGATAAAGTGGCAGAAGATGCGCACCTGTGGTTATAAGGCACTCAAGATATGACTGGAGTTGAGCTGCCTCCTCATAATAAACTTGACCTTAATGATGTGGACAGAGTAAAGCTTTGTAACTTCATTTGCTGATGGGGCATGACTCAAAATGAGAAAACAGTTATAAGCATCCATTAATAACTAGAATGGGGAGTGTACAAAGTATGGCTCTAGGAAAACTGGAAGTCATGAAAATGAAGTGGAATGCACAACGATCAATACCCTAAGCATGAATCTTGGCCATTTCGAGTCAGCCAGTCATATGGTTTACTGTGCCAGGACTGACACATTAACGAGAAATGGTGTCACATTCATCATCAAAACGAACATTTCAAGATGTTATCTCGAAACACCAAGCTATTTGTGATAATAGGATAACAGCACAAAACACCACTTATAAAAAAGAAACAATAATATTACCAAAATTTATGTACCAACTACTAAGGCCAATAATGAAGATTAAAGAACTATACCAATTTTTGCAGCCTCAAATTGATTGGAAAGTGAAAGTTGGAGACCAAGGGGAAGGATAAGTAGCTAGAAAATATGGGCTTAGTGAAAGAATCAATGCTGGAGACACAATGTAATTTTGTAAGACTACAGACTTACTGATTGCAAACTTTTTTTTAAACGACATAAATGATGACTATATACATAGACCTTATAAGATGGAATAGACTGGAATCCAATCAACTGTGTCCAGGCAAACAGGTGATAGAGAAATTCGGTATCTTTGGCCAAAGCAAGGTCAGAGGCTGACTGTGGAAAACAATGTCAGGGGCTGACTGTGCAACAGACCACGAATTGTTCATACAAGTCTAAGGTGAAGGTAAAGAAAATTAAAACAAATCCACGAGTCAAAATATGACCCTGGGTATATCCCACCGGAATTTAGAGACCTCAACAACAGATTTGCTGCACTACATTTATCAAGGACCAAAGGAGTAACATCCAAGAGCATCATGCACGAAGAGAGCAAATGTATTAAAAAGGCAGGAAAGAAAGACAAACACAACGGATGTCAGAAGAGACCCTCAGACTTGCTCTTGACTATAGAGAAGCTGAAGCAAATGAAGGAACTGACGAAGTCAAAGAAGTAAACAGAACATTTCAGAGTGAAGCTTGAGAAGAAAGAGTAAAATGTTATAAAGAAATGCACAAAGATCTGGAAGTAGAAAACCCAAAGGAAAGAACGTGTTCAGCATTTCTCAAGCTGAAAGATTTTTTAAAAGTGCCCCCACTGTCAATCCTCTGGGTAAAATTTTGAATGATTCTGGAAGCACAAGAAAATCATGGAAGGAAAAACATGGCACAGTTAATGTGCCAAAATGAACTGCCTAACATTCAACCATTTCAAGAAGTAACCCATGATTGAGAACTGATGGCAACAAGGGAAGTTCAAGTCACACTGAAAGCACTGGCAAAAAACACAGCTCTAAGAGTTTGTCAACAGAGTTTGACAGAATACCAATGGAAATGTTGTACAACTGATGCAACACCAGAGGTACTCACTCCTCCACTCCATGACATTTGAAAGACAGCTACCTGGCCAACTAGGGGGTGGGGTGGGGGTGGAACCCAACTTACTGCTTTTGAGTCTGTTCTGACTTATAGCGACCCTGTGGGTTTCTGAGACTAGCTCTTCACAGGCGTAGAAAGTCTCCTCTTTCTCCTGTGCAGTGGCTGGGAAAATGAACCAACTAGAGGAGATCCGTATTTGCACTCATTCCAAACAAAGGTGATCCCATGGAATGTGAAAATCATCGAACAATATCATTAATATCACACAGAAGGAAAATTTTGCTGAAGATAATTCTAAATCAACTGTGGCTGTACGCTGCTGGAAAGTTGGCAGAAATCCATGTTAGATTCAGGACAGCATGTGGAATAAGGAATGTGGAATCACTGCTGACATCAGATGGATCTTAATTGAAAGTAAGATGTTCATTTGTGTTAATTTTATTTTTTCACACTGCAAAGGTATTTGACTTTGTGGATAATAACAAATTATGGGAAATATTGCAAAGACTGGAAATCCAGAAAACTTAGTTGTGGGATGTGAACCTGTACAGAGGCCAGGATGTCGCTGTTCAAACAGAACTGGGAATACTACATGGTTTCAAATTAGGAAGGGTATTATTCAGGCTAGTAGCCTTTCACCAAACTCAATAAATCCGTATGCTGAGTAAATAACCTGAGAAGATGAAGAACTTCATGAAGTATATGAAAAAGATGCAGCAGCAGGACTGGAGAAAGGCTTACGAACAACCTGTAATATGCAGATGGCTTAACCTTGCTGGCTGAAAGTGATAAGGACTTAAAGCATTTGCTAACGAAGACCAAAGATTACCAACATTTAGTATGGATTACACTTCAGTGTAAAGAAAAAAAAAACACCTCATAACTGGACCAATAGACGCCATCATGATAAATGGAGAAAAGATCGAATGGCCAAAGGCTCAGGCTCATTTTACTTGGATCCACAATAAACTCTCATGGCAGCAGCAGTCAAAAGATACATTGCATTCGGCAAATCTGCTGCCAAAGACCTGTTTAAAGTGGTGCAGAGCAAACTTTTGGTAAGACAGTGAACTGGGCAGTTTTGCCGTAGAGATCCTCTACAACAAAGGCACAGAGATCCAGGGAAGCAGATACAGATGATGGTCCTAGAACCCTGAGCTTATCCAAAGTCAACAAATCTACAAGATTGAAAATAGGGAAACAGAGATACCAATTTGTAATAATGACAATTAACAAAGTGAATAGAAGGAGTTGTGTAGTTATAGAACTTCCAAATGGAGAGGAAGTCAAAAAGATTTCAAGGTAGAACACACTATTGTAAATGTAGAAAGAAATGAGTAACTTATATAGAGTAACCTAAAGGAAAATGAATAAGCATGACCAAAATAAAAGAGTAAAATCATAAAGATTTGCTATTATTGTTAGGTGCTGTTAGTCTGCTCCGACATAGTGACCCTATGCACAAAAACAAAACACTGCCCACCAGTGCCACCCTCACAATGGTTGCTGTGTGTGAGCCCACTGTTGCAGCCATCATTGCCCTGCTACTGTACCACGCATGCTGTCCCTTTCCAGGGACTGGTCTCTCACGAGAACGTGCGATTCGCCACCCTTGCTTCTAAGAAGCATTTTGACTGCACTTCTTCCAAGACAGATCTGTTGGTTGTTCTGGCAGTCCGTGGTCCTTTCAACCTTCTTTGCCAGCACAACTCAAATGCAACCCTTCTTCTGTCTTATTCAATGTCCAACATTCAATTCAAATGAGATCATGGAAAATACCACGTCTTGTGTCAAGTGCACCCTTGTCCACAAAGTGACATCTTTGCTTTTCAATTCGTGCAGCAGAGTTGATCTTTTGATTGTTGCTTCTATGAGCATTGATTGTGGATCCAAGCAAGACGAAATCCTTGACAACTTCAATCTTTTCTCCATTTATCATGTGGGGTCCAGTTAAGAGGATTGCTTTTTTTTTCACACTGAGTTGCGATCCATACTGAATGCTGTAATCCTTGATTTTCATCAGCAAGTGCTTCTAGTCTTCCCCATTTCCAGCAAGCAAGGTGTCATATGCATATCACAGGCTGTTCATAATGTGTTA
>NW_022111309.1:17217136-17226354 GCF_000313985.2 Echinops telfairi | reverse complement strand
ACACACTATGATGCCAACTGCAGGAAGAAAGCCAAATCAGTGGATGTGTAAACATCTCAGCACTGGCAGAGGTCTCCACGCGGCTGCTCCAGCACCCAGGGCTGCATCAGGGTAGGTCCATGTGGCTTCTCCTCAGGGATGTCTTGCAGGAAGTGATCCTTGCCAGCTAAAGCAGAGAACTGGCTAAGGCAGCTGCACCCTAGTCTGACCATCAGAAAGCAAGAGACCCAAGAACTAGAAAGGTGAAGTTCACTGAGTCATTTATCCCTCCGCCCTTCATTTAATCCCACATGTGTTTATCGGCCAGGTTGGCACAAAAAGTAACTACCTCAATAAGTCTTCCTCCAAGCCTGATACCACATTTCTCTTCACATAACTCAGCTTCTCTGATTATTTGCTCAGCAAACTGATTGAATAAATAGAGTGGATACAGCCCTGATGCACAGCTTTCTTGATTTAAAACCATACCGCATGCCCTTGTTCTGTTCAAACAACCCTTTGTTGTTCCATGTACAGGTTCCACAGAAGCACAATGAAGTGTTCTGGGACTCCCGTTCTTCTCAAGGCTATCCATAGTTGATGCCTTTGCAGAGTCAATAAACCCCAACATCTTTCTGGTGTTCTCTGCTTTCAACCAAGCCCCAGCTGACATCAGCAACGATATTCCTTGTTCCAGATCCTCTTCTGAATCGAGCCTGAATCTTAGTTAACATACTGCTGTCCACGAGAGCTAAAGCACAACCTTGACTATATTCCGCCCAAATTTAGAGACCATCTCAAGAACAGAGGCCCTGGTGGCTTAGTGGGTTATGTGTTTGGCTGCTAACCTCGAGCAGTTCAAAACAGTCAGTGCTTTGTGGGAGAAAGACAAGGCTTTCTGGAGCAGCTTGGTGAGAGAAAGACAAGACTTTCTGCTTCTGTAAAGATTTAGTCTCAGAAACCCATGCAGGCAGATCTACTCTGCCCTATAGGGTCACTATAAATCAGAATTGACAAGATGACAGTGAGCTAGCTAAAGGAAAAGGAGAAAAGACAAAGTAAAAGAGCTGTACAGATGTATGATGGTTGGATCAGAAAAAGAAAAATTTAAGTGTCTAGGCTGACATAAAACTAAAACTGAAACACACACACACCACCCCCCTGAACTACAAGTCTGTTCAGCTGTAGATTCCAAGCTTGCAAATATTAGTGGCAAGGTGGGGTCTAGGTGGCATACAGGGCATCACTCACTCTCACTGCCATCGAGTCGATGCCAACTCATAGCGACCCTAAAGGGCAGGGCAGAACTGCCCCTGTGCATTTCCAAGACTGTAACTCTTGACGGGAGTAGAAAGCCCGTCCATCTCAGGCGGAGGTCTCAAACTACTGAACTTGCTCATCAGAGCCCAATTTGTAACCACTAGGCTACCAGGGCTCCTCAAGGGGGGCGGGGTGCATGCCGATCAAAAAAAAAGGGAGACTGTTGCAGAAGGGAATGCGCAAACATCAATCCATTTCAGTATGGACATCTGCTCAGTTTGTCGTAGGTTGCGGGGACGTTCCTGGGCGTTGGTTACTTGCCAAAAGACCCCAAACCTGAGGCTAGCCAGACAGCCCTGACATGAATTTCCTCGGAGACCAGGAAGTGAACATAAACGCTCATCTTTTAAAACCAGGCTGCCCGTGGCGCGGACAACGGCCGCGCTACAAACGCGAAATGGGGTTAAAAGGCATTTCTCAGACAGGCGGCGGGAAATCGAGCGGCCCGCCGGGAGAGGGGCCCGTGAGAGCCCAGGCGCGCGCGGCGCGGCGCGGGACACGTCCACCTTCCAACCCGCAGAACATGCCAGAACGTCCATTAGGACAGAACAGTCCCGCTCTCACACACTCGAACCCTCCCCGGGGCCCAGCCCCACGCCGGGACGACGCCCCAAGCCCGGGGCTCCCTCACCTCCACCTCACCGCCGCGGCAAACTTCCGAACTGCCCGCTCACCCGAACGCAGCTCAACTTCCGTCGCCCGGGGCAACAGGTCCCGCCCCGCGCTCTTACTTCCGCCCCCGGGAACCCGCGGGCGGGCGGTACCATGAAGGCTAATGGGGCGGGGGGAGCCTTGGGAGTTTTCGGACGTTCCCATTTGGTCGCAGGGAGGTGCGACCCGGCGGAGCGCCCTTAAGGGACCACAAAGTGAGCAGGGGCGGGATAAGCAACTTGTCTTCACCCTGTTGCTCAAAGTCAAGGCGAAAGGGGCCAAGTCCAGTTTGGGGATTGGAATCATTTGGAAAGCAGAGGCGAGTTTTACTCCACCTGTGCCAGTGGGACAATACTGTAATCAGAGGCTTAACGGAGAATAATGAGAGGCAAACGATGAAATCAAGCCCCTGGACAAACACTGGACACCTTTTAAGATACTGTTACCATCATATCAACTCCAAAATACAAGTCAAGCACGTTATGCTTTCAATGAACACATCAAGGCAAAACTTGAAATAGGACTTCCCTTGTTTTCTTTTTTAAATCATTTTATTGGGGGCTCATACAACTCTTATCACAATCCATACATGCATCCAATTGTGTCAAGCACATTTGTACATTCGTTGCCCTCATCATTCTCAAAACATTTGCTCTCCACGTCAGCCCCTGGCATCAGTTCCTCATTTTTCCCCCTCCCTCCCTGCTCCCCTCTCCCTCATGAACCCTTGATAATTTATAAATTATTATTTTGTCATGTCTTACACTGTCCGACGTCTCCCTTCACCCACTTTTCTGTTGTCCGTCCCCCAGGGAGGAGGTTATATGTAGAATAGATCCTTATAATCGGTTCCCCCTTTCCACCCCACCCTCCCTCCACCCTCCCGGTATCGCCACTCTCACCACTGGTCCTGAAGGGGTCATCCGTCTTGGATTCCCTGTGTTTCCAGTTCCTATCTGTACCAGTGTACATCCTCTGGTCTAGCCAGATTTGTAAGGTAGAATTGGGATCATGATGGTGGGGGACACGGGGGAGGAAGCATTTAGGAACTAGAGGAAAGTTGTATGTTTCATTGTTGCTACACTGCACCCTGACTGGCTTGTCTCCTCCCAGCGACCCTTCTGTAAGGGGATGTCCGATTGCCTACAGTAGGGCAATACAGGCAATCTGGCCACAGACAGCAAACAGCAGCAGGGCAGGTCACCAACGGTCAGCCAGATGACAGGGTCCAACAGTCCCCAGTTCAAGTGATGTATACACCAGCAGTGTGGTGAAGCAGGTCTCAAAGGAACCTCAAACTACAGCGACACAGTCCATGGGTTGGGTGTCCCACAGGTAGTGTGGTTCTTAAGTTGAGGCAGAGAACTAGCTAAGGTAGCCACATGCTGGTCTGATCATCAGAGAGCAAGAGACAGAAAGACAAAGATCACCTAGCCACTTATCTCTTTGTCCTTCAATTAAACTGATACCTTAATAACCCCACATGTGCTTATTGGCCAGGTTGGCACAATAATCCCACCTATCACAGTGGGGGTCACCCCTTATTACATGGATGTACCATTAGCACAAATACATGTTACATTTGCAAAGGAAAAGAGGATCAAACTGTCTGGGCTTTTAATAACAACAGCGTTTCCTACCTGGCACGGGCTTCCTTCATAAGTGTCACATTTTATCTACATAATTCAAGACCTAGACTCTACGCGTGGTACATACACAGTAGTGATGTACAGATTCTAGAAAATATGATTAAAAATAGGTTGACAGTAGTGAAACTAAATGTTCTTCAAGACCTATTGTTGTAGACATTGGGTCATTTTGGGAAATTAGCTCTGTGTAATGAGCTTCAAGAAGCAGGAGCTATGAGTCTAACTAGAGGCTACGTCTTATAATTTAATGACTCTGTAACCAGCTAACCCTGAAACGTTACTTGTGCTTTCCTGTATAGCCGGAGAAACTAATTAACAGGGGCCTAAGGACAAATGCTCTTCTGCTAAACATCTTTCCAGGCTTTTGTTTCATCTTAAGGTAACACCTGGGAGCCTGTTCCTTAAATCCTTATGGTACAAAAGGACATCTAAGAGCAGACGGCCTGGGTGGACCACCTCCCTTCCATGAACCCTGAAGTGTGGATTCCAGGGGATGAAAATGGCTTTGACACTGGGGCCAGGCTCTTCCTGGCCTCTCCCAGCTTCCTCAGCTGCAGCACTCCCATCGGTGCCCCAGCCCACCCCGCCTTCCCTTTGTGCGTCCACCTCAAGATGCTCCCTGCCTGCTTCTTTTAAGGCCACATGCGATGATAACGGGACCCACACAAATAATCCAGAGTTGTAACAGTCTCCTCTCAGGAGGTTTCATTTCTTCACATATTTTTCCCGATTGGGAATTTGACCTGGTTGATTTGGGGAGAGGGGGGAATTCATTTTTCAGCCTACCATACAGGCATTGAGACTTTCCAAAGGAAAGGTATAGTCTGCAGCATTTCTCAAACTTAATGTAAAAACAACCTTAATTTCTCTCGCTCTCTAGCATTTTCTAGGATGGCTGGGAAGCTTTGTTGGATCACATCACTTGTCCTTGTGATTTCATATCGCCATGTAGAAGTGTCTCCTGTGAGCGTTCCTAAGACAGAAGCCAGGTTCATCCACCTGCGCAGCTGCAGTGCATAGCAGCTATTGTTGTTAGCTGCGATTGAATGAGCCCTGATGTAGCACAAAGAAAGGCAACATGGCCTGGTCCAGGTCCATGCACATGAGCAGTTGCAGGTCAAATGTTGAGCTCCATAAGGGTTCTGTTGACTGTGTGTTGGAAGTGAAAGACCAGGCCTTTCTTCTTAGTTCATTTTCTGAAATCTTCTCAGCATCAATGCAACACTCAAACGTCCGCTGGCAGATGGAAAGCAACTGCACATGAAGTGCACTGGGTGGGAATCTAGAGCAGGTCTCCTGCATAGAAAGTGAAAACCCCACTACTAAACCACCAATGCCCTCTGACACAGAGTAGTTACGCAATAGAGTGGCTGAAAGAATGTGCAGAAAGAAAAGGTGGAAGAGGAGAAAGTGGAGAAACAGGAGATAGGAAGTTTCTTGGCCAGAAAATGGTAAAAAGCAAATTCTTTTCTGTTAAAAGATTTTTTTCCATGAAATACCCAACTGCTATCTAGATTCTAACATAAACATTTTACTACGTTGATTTATCACATCATCCATGTCTCTGAAAGAGCCCTGGTAGTGCTATGGTTAAGGACTCAGCCTCTAACCCAAAGGTTGGAAGTTTAAACCTACCCAGGTTCCACGGTATCGAGGCCTGTCCACCTACTTCCGTACAGAGCACAGTCACACCAAGGTCAACTGGCAAAACCTAGTCCACAAAGGCAGTGTTCTACCGCGCACTGCGGTCAGGAGTAACTGAGGTCTTAGAAACTGGCCAACGGTTCACCAAAGCCCCTGGCCTGCAGGCATCCACCAAACATCCTCCCTACAGCCAAATGCCCAAGGAAGGTCAGTTCTGCCAGCGCAAGAGGCAGTGGAGGAGGAGCCCAAGAGGCGATCCACCGTGTGGTGCTCAAAGCCTGCGCCTGCAAAAGTGGAGCGCAAGCCAACAAAGGCCACAGAAAGGATAAATCTTCAGATTAAAAAAAGTGCAAAGCAAAAAAGGAAAAGGGGAGCAAGGGGAAAACAGGTGGAAGTAGTTAACCAAGAAACTAAAGAAAATGGAGAGGTGAAAAACGAGGAGAGCCCAGCCTCTGATGAAGCAGGAGAAAAAGAAGCCAGGTCTGATGACTGCTTATCTGCCATGTCTTATCAGTGGGCCCTGCATCTCCCTTCTTGTAAATCAGAGGAAGAGTTTTATCTACTATTTTGAAGATAAAATAGTAGATAAATACAAGTTTTATAGTAGCTCTAGAAACATTCTTAAGGAGAAAATCCCACTTCATCTCACTTTTTTAATGTAAAATTTTTTTTTAAGATGTGAAATCATAATTTACTGGTTGTTTATTTTTTGGCATAACTAGGAAATAGTAGGATGTTGAATTATGGAACCATTAGACGGTCTTGGGTGTTAATGTAACGTTCTATGGGATAGGGGATAGTTTTCGTATCCATAATACAAAACATTTTCTACTTCTGTACAGAGTCACAGTTTCAGGACCCCACAGGTGCAGTTCTACCCTGTCTGTGTTAGGCAGGGTTCTCTAGAGAAACAAAACCATGACACTTATGATTATATATATATATAATAGGTTTATACAGCGAGAAAGAATATAATGGCTAATTAATCCATACAGCAGTACAGCAGACTCAGTTCAACTCACTTTTGCGGAACAGTTAATATACTGAAAGTCCTCCAACTCACTTGGGCTGCTGGTCCAAGGTTCAAGGAAGCAGACAACAGAGTCTTCCCTCAGTTAAGACAGACAGAGTCAGCCCTGCCAGCAGCAGCAGCAGAGTGGGGCAGCTTATCTAAGCAGGCCCTGATGTGATCTTAAACTCAAGCAATGTGTGCAAGGCAACGTGATCCAACAGCCTCCAGCTCAAACAATGTCCACACCAGCAGTGTAGTGAAGGAGGTTTCAAAGGAGCCTCAAGCTCTAGCAACAGGATCCATGAGTTGGCTTGGCCTACAGGTAGTGCAGCACAGGGTTAAGGCCAAGAACTAGCTCAAGCAGTAGCATGCTGGTCTGATCACCAGGGAGGAAGCGATATGGGATGCTGGCCAAGGAAAATATTTGACCTGATGAAACTCTACCCACATATTCCTATCGAGGCCTGGTTGGCACAATAAACCCCAGTGAGGTTTTTTTTTTAATTGTTTTAGTGAGAATACAAAACATACTTAATAGCAATTTGGAGTCACTATCATGCATTTGTATGACTTGAACATTTGAAATGGTTTCTATGTTGTTTTATAGTATAATGCAATAGAACTAAAACCATTCCCTCATCCCTTGTCATTGCTTTTTCTGTCAGAACTGTGTGTTTTCTGTAACACACAGGGTTACTACGAGTCAGAATTGACTTGCATGATGTGACAGATTATCCACATTTGAAGATGTGGATAATTGATATCCTCTTACAGAACATTTGCCTCCAAATTTGTCACTGGAATTTAGAAAATAATTTTATGTGCTGTTTTAGGATTTTGGTACATGCATTAAGAATTGTGTACAATTTTTTTCATAATGTCTTTCTACTGCTCCTCAAAACAATAAAATACCAGTTAAGGGGGCACAGGCAGGAAGGGTAAGAATGCTGGTGAACAGCCACCTGAGGTGCAGCTACTGGTTTGTCCTGATCCAGAGGAACAAATAGTGCCCCGGACTAACGGACCACAAGAACATCAGCCCCGCCATCCTCAGAGCAGAAGAACTAGATGGTGCTGGGCTCTCACTCCCAACTGCTCTGAACGGTGATGGACGAGAAGGTCCAGGTAAAGTGGGAGGAAAATGCAGAACAAAACTCAAAATCATCAAAGAGACCGGGCTCCCTGGTCAGACAGAATCTGGTGGAACCCTGAAACTCTGACCCTTGGTCACCCTTCAAAACCAAAATTACTCGAGTCAGTGCTGAGTCAGCGAGACCCTGTAGGACACAGTAGGACAGAACTACCTCTGTGAGTTTCTGAGACTGTAACTCTTTACAGGAGTAGAAAGCCCCATCTTTCTCCCAAAGTCCAATCTGTAGTCACCACACCAGCAGGGCTCCTTGTCAACCTTCAGGCCTGAACCTAAACTCACCCCAGCCACACAAGAGGCAGGTCTGTAAAGGGGAACAATGGCGCTAGGGGTATAAACACCGTAGAAGAATCAGCCACTTGAGATCAAAAGGCCCCCATTTACACAAGGACCATGAGACTCAGAAGGGTTAGGAAAGTAAGTGTAGAAGGAACAGGACACACAGGGTGGAAGTGGAATAAAGGATGGTAAGTTGTAAGGATGGCAGTCAACACTATGAAACAAAATGTATATGAATTGGACGGAAAACATCTACTTTGTAATCTTTCATCCAATTCTCTCTCTCTCACACACACACACACACCTCTCACACACACACACACACACACACACACACACACACACACACACACACACACACACACACACACACACTTACAGTGAAGAAAGCCCTCTGGGGTCGTTCTCTGTCCCCTGACAAGGCAAAGGAAGCCTAAGAATCAGAGTCAATTCAACAACAAGTACATCTTCCATCTATCCCTCTAGTCAACCATGAATTGATCTATTTTATACTCTTTTTACATATGCCTGTGTATGAGCTTACAGTCATGTCTCACATTTTTAAATCTACTTAATTCTAAAGTCCCTGGATATGGGAGATTTTATTGTTAGTTTTCCTCCTCATTACTGTCCTCTCCAGCACCTCCCATTCCTCCCTGCAGGCAGACCCTCCTGTGGGGAATGAGTGCAACGCTTGGATGGATTCGAGCTTTTTAGATCATGAAGGCAGTTGCGGATCCTAGGTCCCAGGAGGCTGCATTCTAGTCTGGATGCTCTTAAGATTACCACTGTGTGGATTTAGGGAAAGGAACCCATGTGGCACGGCCGGGTAAGTGTTGTACTGCTAATTACAAGGTTGGCAGTTCAAACCCACCAGCCGCTCTGTGGGAGAAAGATCAGGCTGTCTGCTCCCCAAATTGGATTTTCCCAGTCGTTGGCAGAGGGCCCTTCGCTGGCCGGGGAGAATTGTTGCTGCCTGAAGAAGGGAGTCCATTGATCAGGCTGTTGGTCCCTTGAGCTGCACCCAGGGAGAATGGGGCGATGTCACCTTCGCCAGGGACCAGAGGGCAGTCATCATTACTGCAAACCCATTCCCCGGGCCGTCGTAGAGTGGCTGGGTGGTGCAGATGGTGAACACTCACTACTAAGTGAAGGGTGGATAGCTCAAGTCTACCCAAAGCTGCCTTGGAAGAAAGGCCTGGCGATCGACTTCTCAAAATCAGTCACGGAGAACCTTGGGGTGGTTTCTCCTCCGCCAGAAAGAAAAGAGCGCCGTTCTGTTCTGTCACCACTCATGGGGTCGCCAGGGTTCGGAGTAGACGCGGTTTGGCGTGGTTTGGGGCAGTCAACCCTGGGTGGCTTTTACTTCTTGAGGAGGGCAGCTTTGGGTGTTGAATGGACAGAGGGTTCTTGTAAGGTGACCAGACATCCCGCTTTTGGCGGGACAGTCTCGATTTTTAACAATTTGTCCCGCGTCCCGCGGTGTTTTTAAAAAGTCCCGATTTTTGGAAAGAATGCACGACAAGCTAGGGTA
>NW_022111309.1:17213411-17215409 GCF_000313985.2 Echinops telfairi | reverse complement strand
CACCCATTTGTCTTCAGTGATCCGTTCGACACCTCTTGATCACACAGGCTGATATGTTGTTCCGTGTGGGGGTGTCCCGCTTTTGTACTGCTTTACCAATGTTAAAATCTGGTCACCTTACAAGTGGCCCAGATTCCACCCCTCTCAGCTGGGTGACTTTGGCAGGTCTTCCCAACCTTCTGAGTCTGTTTCCTGTTCTGTCGCAGAGGGGACCTCACATCTAGAATTGGCACTCACCACAGTCCAGAAAATGTGTCTCCCTTGCCCCCTCCCTCCATGCATTCAGCAGGCTGGCATGGGTTTCTGTGCCAATGAAGGCAGCATGTCCTCTCTCACAATGGTGACCCTGTTGCTCTGGCCAGCACTGAGCGGGTGAACGTGACTCTCGGGGTGTGTGTGTGTTGGGGGGTGGGGGTGGCAGAGTACAGGCAGGAGAAGGGCTCTGAGTAAGAAGTACTACACTGCTGCCTCAAAGGGGCCTCCTGGCTGTCCAGGGTGCTGGGAAAGTCTATAGTCCTCTCCTACGAGGGCAGCACCATGAACTCCAAAGTTCTGGGGGTGCACAGGAACGTTCTCTCTCCTGGTGGAGCCCAGGGCCTGACATTGATGGGGTCTCTCCTGGTTCCTGGAAGACACCGTCATAAAAACAAACAAGCAAAAAAAACCCCATCATCACCCCATCTTACAGATGAAGTAACTAAGGTCCAAGGGGGTCAATGTCTTACGAAAGACAGCACCAACCCCAGAGTCAAGACAAATGATACTCGCTCCCCATCAACCAGTCACCCTGCCTTGCTGCCCTAGAGGAGGAGGCTGGTGGGCAGAAGCAGTTCTTGATCCACCGCACTCCCACCCCCAGCAATCCACAGAGCGGGGAGGAAGTGAAGGGTCGTAGGCAGACGCTCTCCGGGGGTTCTGGTGATGCGCTGTCCAGGCGATTCTGACCCACAGAGACTCCCCCAATGACATGAGCACTGCCCCTAACTTGCCTCGGCTGCCATCTTCATGAAGACAGACCCCCAGGTCTTTATCCTGACGCACACATGAGTGGGTTTGAACCTCAACCTTTTGGTTAACAGCTGAGCACTTACTGTCCATCAGGCCTCTCAAACTGTGATGTACACAGTCATCACCTGGACAGGTGGTCAAATTCAGATTAGGATTATTTTTGTCTTTAATTTTATTGGGGGCTCATACAGCTTTATCACAATCCATACATCCATCCATTGGGTTAAGCCCATTTGTACATATGTTGCCATCATCATTTTCAAAACATTTTATTTCTACTTAAACCCTTGGTATCGGCTCCTCATTTTTCCCTCCCTCATGAACCCTTGATAATTTATCAATTATTATTTTTTCATGTCTCACACTGACCAATGTCTCCCTTTACCCACTTTTCTATTCTCCATCCCCCTGGGGGAAGGGGTTAAAGATAGAGCATTGTGATTGGTTTCCCCTTTCTCCCCCCTACCTTTCCCCTTACCCTCCTGGGGTAGCTACTCTCATTGTTGGTCCCGAGGGGTTATCTGTCCAGGATTCCCTGTGTTTCTAGCTCTTGTCTGTACCCATGCACATGCTCTGGTCTAGCCATATTTTTAAGGTAGAATTGGGGTCATGAGAGTGGGAGAGAGGAAGAATTAAAGAACTAGAGGAAAGCTGTATGTTTCCTCGGTGCTATACTGCACACTGACTGGCTCATCTCCTTCCTGTGTCCCTCCTGTAAGGGGATGTCCACTTGCCTACAGATGGGCTTTGGGTCTCCACTCCACACTCCCCCTCATTCACAGTGATATTATTTTCTTTTCTGGGACTTTGATGCCTGATACCTGATCTTATCAACCTCTCGTGATCACACAGGCTGGTGTGCTTCTTCCACGTGTGCTTTGTTGCTTCTCAGCTAGATAACTGCTTGTTTACCTTCAAGCCCTTAAGAGCCCAGATGCTTTATCTTTTGATAGCCGGGCACCATCAGCCTTCTTCACATTTACTTATGCA
>NW_022111309.1:17201523-17209751 GCF_000313985.2 Echinops telfairi | reverse complement strand
TATGAGCCCCAATAAATTGATTTAAAAAAAAAGAGACTACTTAAAATTTAAAGAAAAATTTGAAGCAGGACAATTCCAGTCTTCAAAACCAACCACAAATTCCTAGATTGTACCTGAACTTTTCCCAAAACTTGACTGTACATACAAAGCTCTGTCAACCTTAAGGACAATAGTAGTTACCAGTACTATTTGAACTAAGGTCAATGTCAATACTTGTTCTCTATAAAGGACTCTTAATAACTAAAATGATCAAATAACAGGATTCATTCAGACTACAAATAATTGAAATAAATGGTGTAAAATATATTGTGTTTAAAAAGCCTGTATTTTTAAAAAAAACATTTTATTAGGAGCTCATACAACTGTTATCGCAATCCATACACATATCAATTGTGTAAAGTGCATTTGTACATCATTCTCAAAAAAAGGGCCTGTATTTTAAGAAAAATAAAGTGTAGTATAAAAACAAAACAAGTCTGATCACAACAGTGACTTCTGAGGGGGGCTTGCTGAGGCAGGTAGACAAGTCAACACAGAAGGTTATGGTAATTTTAAGGGGATTCCAAAGTGGTAATTGTGATATACTTTCTCAAAGGACACAGGATAATCAGGAGGGCTCATTATGCAGAAGTCTTATAATCAATCTTCACTGCCTTGGTGAGGAAAAGGCCAGGAAGGTTGTGCTGAGCTATTATTTTGCATCATAATAACACACCTGCTCATTTTTTGGGACAGCCATCATTTTTTGGGCCGTACCTCATCCACCCTGATCTTGCCCCTTCAGACTGGCTTTTGTTCCCAAAACACCAAGAGCACCACAGTGTATGATGATTTGAGTCTCTTGAGGATGCCAGCACGGTCGTTTTGATGTGGGATACGTGGACGAGCTCAGAAGTCTTCAGGGAAGGGTTAGACAGACGAAGCCCTGCCCTCAAGCTGGATAGACGTAGATGGGGGTCAAGGCCAGAGCTTTACATTTTCATGTTTCTTTCAATAAAGAGGTCTTCAGCTGTACTCAACAATTTCAAGGGCTGTACTGTTCTTTGTGGCCGGTGGCTCCTGTGCCGAACAGTCCAGGACTAGACCACCAGGGGGCAGAAAGATAGGAATGAGGGCTCCCTTGACCTCAGAGGAGATTTAGAAGGGAGCCCCCCACCCCACCCCACCCAACAGGCAGTCAGAGGCCCAGAAGAGGGCCTGCTGGAAGCAAAGCACTCTTAGCCTTCCCAGGTCCAAGCCCCAGGCATGGAAGCCTGCTCTGGAGGCAGGAGAGAGAGGTGAGGGGGAGGTGTGGTCTCAGGGAGCTCCACACCAGTGACACTCTCAGTAGTAGCCCTGGGACATTTGGGGTGTGCAGAGGGTGTACATGGAGCGGTCCCACTCCTGGGAAGGACACAAAGCATTTCTTAGAATAGGTTCAGAAGAATGACCTTCAAAGCCTTGTGCACGGGAGGTGGACCGTGTCCTGGGAAGCTCCAAGAGGCAAAGCCCAGATGAAGAGCGGCATTTCAGGAGCCCACACCAAGCATGAGTTTGACAACGAGGATTGTCCAAAAGCCGAAACAGGAAGCTTCCTGTCCTTGGAGTCCTGGGCTGAGAATGCTCTAAAGGAATCACTTACTTCCCACATCCCCAGCTCTGCCTTGAAGCAGGACTCTCTTGCTGTCTAGAGCAGTGGTTCTCAACCTTCCTAATGCCGTGACCCTTTCATACAGTTCCTCATGCAGTGGTGACCCCTAACCATACAATTATTTTCATTGACATTTCATCACTGTTATTTTGCCACTGTTATGAATCAGGTGACCCCTGTGAAAGGGCCATTGGACCCCCAAAGGGGTCGCAATCCACAGGTTGAGAACCACTGGTCTAGAGGGTTGAATAATGAGTTTCCTCCACCTACGGATCTTGTTTGTGGTAGAACTGCCAAGATTCACTCTTGCTACGGGCCAGGTGTTGAGTGAAAGCCTTTAGAGTCATTTCCTCCCCACTAAAGCTGTGAGCCTGGTCCTCTGGCCATCCCCCTCCTCAGGGGAGGAAGCCAGCGAGTCACTGAATGGTGAAGAACTTGTTATCAGAGAGAGGAGCTACTAGAGAGAGGATGCTCTGGTCTGGAGCCTATGCCCTGGTCGTGATGTCACACTGGCTAGAAGGCAGGTGGGGCCCTCTCGTCTGCTCTGGGCTCAACCTTCACCATTGACACTGCTCAACTGGCCCAGGCGAGGGTGGGAAGGGAAGCGGGCCTGGGTGCCACAGGCACATTTTCGTTTGCTCTTGCCTTTGTGTTTCTAACCTCGGAATGTTCATCCAGGCGATGGGGGGAGGGAGGCCAGGGAGAAGAGAATGGCGCTGGCCTAAATCCCACCCTTATGACCTGGCTTCCACATGGCTGCGCAGACCCTGGGAGCAGCATGGACAAAGGAGGCCTTTGATGGCCTTCAGCTGGGCCTGGGCCGCTCCCCTCCCTCCTTGCCCCTGCGCTGGGCCTCCCAGTAAGCCCAGATTGAGCGGAAAACTGTGGGTGGTGAGAACGTCCTTATGAAACACTAATCTGAAGCTGCTGACCGGACCATGCCCCTGGCAGAAGCAGCCTCGGTGAGGACCAGAGCACCAGGTGGCCCTGAGGAGGAGCTGCTGACCTGGGAGGTAAGTCAACCCCAAGGAGCCAGGATTGGAGTGAGGCGTGGGGACACCACATTCCAGGTGGCGGATGAACAGAAATCACATCAGGTCCACCTGAAGGCAGAGTCATGGAATGACAATCCAGGGTGCCCAGTCAAAGGCGAACCGCAGCGACACAACGAGCCCTCGGTTCAGGATGTCCCCAGTGCTCATTGTTCTCCGGGAATACGTGTGTCCCCTGCAGGCTAAAACCAAAAGCCCATTGGCATCATGTTGATTCGGGCATGATTCGCTCCAAAGGGAGCCAGTGATGGGCGTTTTCCCATTGGGTCTAATAAGTAGCAGGGAAATCAGGATGATTAAAAATCCCTGTTCACCACTTGGTGAACAGAAGGGTGGCCCAGCTCTGACTGGAACCTTCTATGGCCAAGAGAATGGAGTTGGAGCTTTAGCACCTTGTCCCAGTGGTCGCTCAGCTCGCTGCCAACCCCCAGCACACCATCTTCTGGTGTGAGCTCCTGAAGTTGTGCTCAGCCTCCCTTTCTCGGTAAAACCTAAGAGAGCACGGAGCAGGGAGGTGCCCTGGGGGTGTGGTGGCTTCAACGTTGGCCTTCATCCTGAAAGGTCAGCAATTCCAAACCATCAATCGTAACATGGGAGAAAGGTGAGGCTTTCAACTCCTGTAAAGAGTCGCCATCTTGGATCTCCCACAAGAACAGTTCGACCCTGTCCTGTCGCGTCGCCGTGAGTTGGGAGTGACCCACGGGCAGTGAGTGAGTGAGTCCTCTCTGGGTTCACATCTGCGAAACTCCACCAGGCAGGGAGAAGGGTTGGATTTGGTCACAGTGGGCTGACTGCAGCCCTGTCCTTCCACGGCCCTCGTTGTGGCTGTGAAGTGGGGAGACTTGAGATGGGAGAGAGCCGGCCCTGCCCTGGAACGTCCTCCTCTCCGATGGGAACGAGGAGTAGGGCAGTGTGAGGCGAAGGGAAGACAGCGAGGGAGATGCTGTTAGAGAAGTGTGCTGCGACAGGTGCATCACAGAAATTCTCTCCAGTCCGTAGAACTCTCTTAGTAAGTGTTCCCGCCTCAGAAACTCGTGGGGGCAGTTCCAGCCTGTCCCAGAGGCTTGCTCTGAGTCAGTGTTGCCTCAAAGCAGTGAGCGTTTTCAGTTAGGGGTCATTCTCGTTCCCCAAAGAGCTCTCGCAGTCTTGTGAGTTGTGTTGGGCTGAGCACAGGGTTCAAACCCACGGTCGCTCTGAGGGAGACAAATGAGAAGGCCCTTTGTCCCTGTGAAGATGTATGGTCTTGGAAACCCTCAAGCCTCAGTCTTAGTGAGTTGGTGGCACACATTTGGTAGCAGTGGATTTGGTATGATTCCCTGAGGCCTCTGGGTGGGGGAGCCAGCTTGTACTGACTCCTCAGCTCAGCGCTGCTGCTGGTGATTTGAATCTGTCCAGCGGCATGGAAGAAAGGCCCGCTGCTCAGCTTCGGCAAAGATTCTGTACTACCGTCAAGTCAATTCCAAGTTGTAGGGACCCTCTAGAACAGAGTGGAACTAACTGCCCCCAGGGGCATGGGGACTACATATCTTAACAGAAGCACACTGCCCATCTTTCTCCCGAGGAGCTGGTGGGTGCAAAAGGCGGACCTTTCCTTTAGCAGCCTGACACTTCACCGGCTGTGCCAACAGGGCCCCCTTTCCCAGAAAGGTCACAGCCAGAAACCCTCTCGGGCAATTCTGGTCTGCCACACACAGGGCCGCCACAGCTTAAGGAATCAGTTTAAGGGCAGTGCGTGTATTGTTATCTCCAAGGTATCCCTGGGTAGGGAAATAATTAAGCGCTTAGCTACTGATCAAAAGGTTGCTGGTTCGAGTCCACCCAGGGGCACTTTGTTAGCAAGCCCTGCAGATATCAATCGGGATCTGACTAACCAGCCTCTGAAAATCCCATGGAATGCAGCTCTGCTCCGAAGCACGTGAGTCACCACGACTTGGAATTGACTTGAAAATAACAGGTTCAGTTTAGTTTGGGGGTATTTTTTGAGGCCGGGGGTCATTAACATTCCCAATTTATAGAAACTGAGGTTCAGAAATGTTGAAAAATTGCTTCAGGTCACATGGGTGGAAAATAATAAACCCAGACCCCAATCCAGGGGTCTTTGATCCTAAAGCAGTTCTATAACCCCAGCTCTCTTTGTCGTTGGCCTGGAGCTGCCTGGGACTGGTGTCAAAGCGAACTAGCTCCCTATCAGGCAAACACAGGTTCAAGTCCCAGTGGGGCCACTTCACAACTGCGACTACATGCTAGGAATAACCCACGAACCGGATGAGATTTGAGAGTAAGATGGTGAAGGGTCTTCAAAGGAACTGGGAATGTTTAGGTCGGGTGGGGGAGGGGGGATCCTGAAAACAGAGGTGCTACCTCCCAAAACACCCAGGTGGTGAGCAGGTGGTCACGTGGGCGATGGAGGAGATTTGCTCTGGTGGCCCAGAATGGGCCATGGCGCAATTGGGCCAGGGCAGCGGGGCAGGCTGTTGGATCCTTCACTTCCCTTTGCCTGAAGTGATGGAGGCCGCGAAGCGTTTTCCAGGCTTGTGGGCTGAGGGGTCCGGTGTTTGCAGTGCTTCCCAGGGGTTAGCCCAGACCACACCTGGCTTCAGGCCAGACCCCCTGAGTCAGGCGGGAAGCAGGTGGGGCCCAGGCATCTGCATTTCTAACAAATGCCTGAGGTACTGTCCTGAGGCCAGAACAGAACAGCATCTCTCCTGTGAGGGAGCTCCAGAAAGTTGATGGAGAAATTTTAAGTTGATGGCTTAAAAGGGTAATGGAATGTTTCTCCAAACACTCTGAAGTCCCGCCACCCTCCTTCCCCCCTCCCCCACTGCAGGGGCTACCTGGAGGGGTCAGGACAGAGGCCGTGAGACCCTTCTTCTGAAGGTTCAGTGTCTTGCAGAGGCAACATGTCGGAGGGGGTGAGTACCCCTGAGCCCCAAGGCTCTCCCCACTCACCTTTTCTCCTTCTTTCTCACCATTCCTGTTTCTTTATCATCTGCTCTGCGAGGGGAGTGAGCGCACACCTGGGACCTCTCTGCGGTCCTAGCCCCAGCCCCCACTCCAGTGGCAGGGAGCCTTAACAGAGACCCTGGGCAAGACAACCCGCTTTGGGTCTGAGCAGACCCCCTGCCTGGTTTGCTCAAGCCAATCTGGACCTGCTCCTGCCTCTTCCTGTCTCCACTGCCTAGGTGGGCACATTCCGCATGGTACCTGAGGATGAACAGGATCTTCACTGCCAGATGGAGAGGCTTACCATCAAGGACCATGGACCTGTCTTTGGCCGGTGTAGCCAGCTGCCCCGACATACCTTGCAAAAGGTGAGGTAGCCCAAGGGGCAGAGTGAGGCCGGCTAGCACGGGCCCAGTTTCCGCTCTCCAGGTCACCCTGGGAGTCCGTTCTAGGGGCCATCCTGGAAGTCAAGGCCATCGCAGCGACACCCAGGCCAGTATAGCCTAAAGATGCTGGATCTCTAGGGTTCTCTGAAAGCGACGCTAGTGCCTGGTGAGTCTAGATCAGGGATCAGCCTGGATTCAGATGTAAGGAGCAAAGTGACCCTGAGGGACTAGATCCAACTGCTGCCCCCCACTGTCTTGCCAAGAAGCCTGGGTTCTGGATTCTTCGGACCCTTTCCCAACTTGCTGTGGGACTTTGAAGATGTTTTCCCCGAGTCTCACCTTCGGTGCCTGTGAAAGAAAGTGGTGCGTCTAGCTCAGAGGTTTTCAGACTCGGCTCTGTGTGCGCCGCCGCCGGCAGAGAGATTCTGGGACTGAGTGCTGGGATGATGAAGTGGAGCTGAGCTGAGTCTGAGCTATGGGTCCCCCCTGCCCCCACCCCCCTGCCACCATCCACCATTTATAAGAATCTCTGGCCTGCATCATTCCTGAGGGACCAAGTCAAACCTTGTCTTCTGAGCATCTCAAGGGGAAGGTGCTGTTATCGCCCCGTATCTGGCTTCCCTCCCCTGTCTTCTTCTGTCACGCCGCAGAGAGGGCTGTCCCGTGGCTATATGGGTGCTGATGAGCTCTTCTGGATCAGCAAGGAGAAGCATACCTTGAAGTGGGCAGGCTGCCCTGCTGGATGGTCTTGTTTCTGACAAGGTCAAAGGAACCCGGAAGGGCACAGAGGGAATCCCAGCAAGACCTCTTTGTAGTTGGATGAACCTGGGCACGAATGTTCACTTCTAGGGGCCTGTGTCTGTTCATCTGGAAATGAGCATTCTCATCTGGGATGAGAATACCAACTGCGATGGGTTATAGCAAAATTAAACACATAATATGGTTAAAAGACTCCAGAGCTCTGGTGGCACAGCGAGTTAAAGGGTGGGCTGCTACCCACAGGTGAGCCGTTCAAACTCACCAGTGGCTCCATGGGAGAAAGATGAGGCAGTTGGCCCTCCTAAAGAGGTGTCATCTCAGAAAGGAGGGGGGGGGGCGTTTCGACTCGGCCTTACAGGGTTGTGATGAGTCAGAAATGACTCAACAGCCATGAGTTTAGGTTTTCCTTTTTTTTTTTTAAGCAAGGGCTGTATTCTAAACAAGTGGAAGCTGTTATTACTGGAAATATCAAGGCTGCTGGTTACATCCGGCAAATGATCCTACCATGAGCAAGTCCATCCCCCAGGCAGTCCACTGCTGCCAGGAGGATTCCTGCCCTGGAGAGCCTGTTGGATCTGAGCTGCTGATTTTTACATTGGCAGCAGAGCGCTTTAACCAGGGAGCCACCAGGGAGTTCTGCTACCATGAGCCATTTCATCTCGCTTTTCATCCAAGTGGAACCATCTGAGTGGCTAGTAGTGTAGCTGCTGCCCTTGTGGGTGGAAGTGGATGGGGTGGGGGGGGCGCGGGGGCCAGTGCAGGGCAGCCCCTGCAGCCGGTCTTGCAGGACGGAGCCACTTACCACGTACATGAGTATCCTGCTCCACCATGTGGACACACACCACTGTGTCCCCACCATGGTCTGTGTTCCAGGCCAAGGATGAGCTGAATGAGCGGAAGGAGACTCGGGCGGCGGCGGTTCAAGAGCTGCAGGAGCTGGTGCAGGAGCAGGCAGCAGCAGGGGAAGAGCTGGCCCAGGCGGTGGCCCAGAGGGTGCAGGGAAGGGACAGCACCTTCTTCTTGCGCTTCATCCGGGCACGCAAGTTCAACGTGGGGCGTGCCTATGAGCTGCTCAGAGGTGAGGCTGGGCTAAAAGGGCAGGCGGGGAAGGGGAGGGAGGGTCCTGAGGATGGTGCTCACCCTCACTCAGGCACTCCCTGGTGTGAAGGACCCCTCCTTCCCTGTGTCATGGAGGATGGGGGTGTGAGTGTGAACTGAACTCCCGCTAAGATCCAGCTCTCTGGAACCATGAGTGAAGAGAGGGCTAAGTCTGTCAGGGCCAGATGCCTGCCACTCTCGCTCTTTCCTCCTGTCTCCCAGCCTTGAGACTCAATGAACAGAACTGGATGGTCAAAATCAGGTGCCCAGGGAAAAGCCCTGGCCTCAGCCACTGGGACCCAGAGCCTAGGTACTGCCTCTGGGGTTCAGGGACTGTGGGAATGTGGGGTGGAGGCCTGG
>NW_022111309.1:17196191-17198935 GCF_000313985.2 Echinops telfairi | reverse complement strand
TGAAAGACACAGGTCTCAAACCTGTTGCACCTGAAAGCCGGAGGTCACACAGTTGGGAACGGGCTGGGACAGACTCCCGGCTGAGTTCTTCACCCTTCCGACACAGAACCCTGAGAAGTGGGCTCCCGGGTGAGAGGTTAAAGCATTTATCACTGCAGAACTTGGGCATGTGCCATCAATCCTATTAAAAAGTTGGTTTTCTTTTTTTTTTTTTCATTAAACATTTTTGTTTTCTTATTTTTTAAAGGAGTACAAATGCATTTTAGACGATGCTGTCCAGTCAGCCCAACATCGTTTATTACAAGGTAATGGAGAAGCCATCTCCATCGCCTGCATTTCCAGTTGCCAGAGAGTCAGCTCAACTCATAGCGACCCCATGGGGCCAGAGTTGAACTGTCCTTCATGCGGGGTTTTGGTTGGTTTTTCCCAGCATCCTCCTCCCAGCGTTTTTAGTGGTTGATTTTTTTTTTATAACTGGCATTTTATTGGTTGTTTTGAGATCAGTACAGAGACATTATGAATAATTTGTATACAATTCTTAACACACGTGCCGAAATCTTCAAATGGCACATAGATACAATTATTTTCTAAAAGCCAATGACTTTCCTGCTTGAAAGGAAATTTGGAGGCAAATTTTAAAAGAGATTTATCAAGTACCACTATCTTCAAATGTTGATCAGATGCTACACTAATCCACACTTTAATGTCTCACACATTTCACAACACGTGTTGACCCCTTCACAGCACATCACAAAGCTATCAGGGAAGTTACCACGTTCCAAGGTGTTTCAGAATGCACACAGTGCTGACAAGAAAGCTATGACGACTGAATGGTTGTCAGACACAATTCTACCGAAACAAAACCAAAATGGAAACAAACATGTAAATGTTTAAATCATACAAATGCATGACAGTGGTGCCAAGTTGCCATTAAGTATGAGGGATAAAAAAACTCACCCCCCATGCCATGCAATGTTACATTGACACCCAAGATGGTAAAATAAATCTTCCCACAATTCAACATCCCACGATTTCCTAGATGTACCAAAAAATAAACAACCAGTAAATGATTTCACATCTTAAAAAAAGCACACTTGAAAAAATAGTATGAAGTGTGATTTCCTCCTTCTTAAAAATGTTTCTAAAAGAGTTGTATGTACAAAATAGTGGATAAAGATCTTCCTTGGGATTGTACAAGAAGGGAGCTAGCAGGGCCCACTGATAGGACATGGTCGATAAGCATTCATCAGAGGCTGGGCTCGTTTCGTTTCTCCATTTTCAGCACATAAAGCACCCTCAGTTTCTTGGTTAGTTACTTTGGCCTGTTTCCCCTTTTGCTTGCACTTTTTAAAATTTGAGGATTTATCCTTTTCTGCTGCCTTTTGGGCTTTGGTTCCACTTCTGCAGGTGCGGGCTTCCAGAACAACCTCTGCTGCTCTCCTCTTGGGGTGCTGCTTCACTGCCCCTTCGGCTGGCCCAGCTGACCTTCCTTACAGGCATCTTGGCTGTAAGGGGGGGCGCTTGTCAGACGTCTGTGGACCTCGGGGCACCGAGAGCTTTCGCAAGCTGGGTTGCCTGGCTCGGTGGTTGGGAGAGCCAGGGTGGTTGATTTTTTTAGCAGATCACCAGGATTTCCTCCTGGGGCACCTGGGATGGACCCAGGAGGAGTGAGCTTTTTCATGAACAGCCTACGATGCTAACCCTTTGCACTACCCAGGGAGATCACGACCACATGTACTTGAGGCTACTCCTGGATTTTCTCTTTTCCGTTGATGTTTGTCCACAGGCCAATGCTGCACTGTGTTAAATAGAGATTTTATGGAATGTTGAATATCTATTAGGGCTACTTCCATCCTTATTGCTCCTCTTTTAAAAAAATCATTTTATTGGGGGCTCGTACAACTCTTACCACAATCCACACATCCACCCATTGTGTCAAGCATCTGTTGCCCTCACCATTCTCAAAACATTTGCTTTCTACTTGAGCTCTTGGTGTCAGCTCATTTCCCCCTCCCTCCTCCCTCCCCCCTCCGTTAGCAGCCCCATGTGTAGCTCACAGGGCCACCAGGGCTCCTTATTTTGTGTTCACAGGAAAAGACAGTAACTATAATAGCCACTATATTTAGGATTACATTTGATGCTTTGCTCAGTTTCCAAAGTCATGTTCACTCTAGACCCCGGAGTGATTACAACAATTTGGTGACACGGGACCGCACCTCCTTATCAACCCAGTTTTGGGTGAGGAAACATGGGGCTCAGAAAGGTCACACATTTTGCTTGTTCTCACACAGGATTTACCTGGAGGAGCCCCAGACTCTGGACTCCCACCTGTGCCACCCTGGGTGCAGTGTGGAGGGAGGGACAGCTTCCTGAGGGAGCGCCCCTGTTCTCCTTCCTCAGGCTACATCAGCTTCCGGCTGCAGTACCCAGAGCTCTTCGACAGTCTGTCCCCAGAGGCTGTCCGCTGCACCATGGAGGCGGGCTACCCTGGGGTCCTTTCTAGGCGGGACAAGTATGGCCGGGTGGTCATGCTCTTCAACATTGAGAACTGGGACTATGAGGAAATCACCTTTGATGAGGTCAGTGGGGATTCAGCTGGGTTCCTCTCCCAACCCTTCCCTCTACACCCCTCCTTTCTGTCTCCCCAGGTGCTGAGTCTGTGGGGGTGGAGGGAAGTAGGTAGCCACCTACCACGAAACCTTTCCAGGCACCAGGAGAATCCCTAGGGTGTGCTGGGGGGGGGG
>NW_022111309.1:17188218-17196091 GCF_000313985.2 Echinops telfairi | reverse complement strand
TTTATTTATTGTTTTTTTTAATGCCAATTTAATAGAACAAAGTGTTCTTGCATTGAGGGAGTACTTGAGTGGAGGTCCAATGTTCATCTGCTACCTTAATACTAAACCTATAGATAGATGCACATAGATCTATTTCCCTATTATTTTATATAAATATATTTACATATATAAATGCCTGTAATTAGACCTCTATAAATGCCCTTTGCCTCCTAGTTCCTTCCTGTATTTCCTTTTACTTTCCTCTTGTCCCACTATCATGCTCAGTCTTCATTTGGGTTTTGGTAATTCCTCTTGGTTACATTGTCCTTGATCAAGCCCTACCAGGCCTCTTACACCCTCCTCGCCACTGCTTTTGGATCATCTGTTGTCCCCTTGTCCTTGGGTTTGTTGATACTACTTCCTTCCCAACCCCCTCCTAAGTCCTATTGTTTACTCCTCCAGATTGTTTATCCTGCCTCTCTTATCTAGATATATATAAATAGTTCAAGGTCTGTTTGTTGACCTTTAGGAGTGTTTTCTGGTTGAGTCTGATGGGGTGCCATGCCCTGGCCCCAAAATCTATTTTTGGTATTCCTTCGGGACTTCCTTGCTCTGCTCCCCTTGCTGCTCTGTTGCATGCCCTTAGTGTCTTGCCTCGGTGTGGTGGGGTCAGATTGGGCATAATTCCCACACTGTCTCCAGTGTTGTCCCCCGTAGTGCTATGGGTCAGTAAGGGATGTCATGCCTTGTAGTGGGGCTGGCCATATGGTTCTCTCTGTGCATTGCTTGCTCTGAGCAGGGATATTGTCCTCAAGGCTTGGTGGGACAGGATGTGCTCTACTCTCTCTTCCTCCCCCTTCATTTGCTCCCGTGTGCTCTGATCAGACATGTCCCTCTCCCTGAATTATAGCTTCAGTGCTGTACTGTGAAGTAAATTTTTCTGGGTGGAGGGGAGGCTGTCCACGTAGTTGGGATTGGAACCAGCCCCTTGCTCCTCTTTTTCAGCTGTTTTTTCCCCCTCAGGTATTTTTGCATGCTTAGGGGCCCCCTACCGCTACCTGGTGAACTTTAGAATTATCTTGTCTAGCTCTAAAAGTGTTAGGAGTCACTGGAATCACCCTAAATGTAAATGTAAACTTGCAGTCTTTCATGAATGTCACATCTGTGCCCCAAACAAGGGACACCTTTCCTCTTATTCAAGTCTGATTTTCTGATTTCAGGAGAATGTTTTGCACATTTTCCATTCGGTTTATGCTAAGTGTTTTATTTGGCCACTGTTGTATCAGTGAGACTTTTTCTTTCATTTTATCTGAAAATTGGTTCTTGGTTATTATTTGTGTACACAGAGATGACTGGTTTTGTCTAGTGATTTTGCAACTGTGCTGAATTATCTCATTATTTCTGTTAGCTTTATAGTTAATTCTTTTGGGTTCCGTGATATAATTTAAAAGGCAAAGAGACCATTGTTTTTCTTCTTCTTTTCTAGTTTGTATGTCCAATTAAAAAATATTTTTAAGATAATCTCGTTTGGCACTGAAGAATCCATTTCAATTTTACTTTTCCTTCTCTTTCTTTTAAGCCACTCAGACCACTATTGAGGTGTGGGCGGAATCTGCAGGGAGTTTGTTTTTAAAGAAACATGTATATTTTAATTAGCTGATATTTTCAGCCAAATGAAGTTAACGGGTGATAGAGACAGTGAGTACCCTGATTTTAGTTCTGACATTATTAAGAATGTTGCTAGCATTGGCTATTCAATAAGATGCTGACTTTTAGGGCTGAGACACATATGTTAAGGAAAAGATTTTAAAATATAGATGGTTTTTCCTACTATAAAAGTGATACCTACCCACTTTAAGAACTATCCTCCCTCAAAGTCCACAAACTTAAAATTATCTAACCATATTTCTACCACCCAGGTACACTAGCCATAGACATTTCCCCATCTTTCCCCAGACATAAATATTCATATGTAAAAATGAGATCAGGCCCTACAAATGCTTTTGAAATGTTTTAAAATATATTAATGCAGCAGGAATATTTTCCTTATCATAGTCTATATAGTTTTTTAACAGCTAAGAATATTCCACAGCCTATGTGTATCATAAATTAACCAGTCAACCAATCAGTTGTGACCCTGCTCACGGTGACTGCATGTATGTCAGAGTGGAACTGTGCCCCGTTGGGTTGTCAGTATTAGCTTTCTTGGGAAGTACACCACCACGTCTTTCTTCTGAGGCCCCTGTGGGGGTGCATGAACCTCCCATCTCTCACTGAGCACAGTAGCCATTGGTACTCCCAGGGACCCCCTACCCTGGTTTAATCAATCCATTTTGGTGCGCATGTAGGTTGTTTCCACGGTTGGGAGAGTACTGCAATACTCAGTCCAATAGATAATCCATATCTAACTATGGACATGACATGCAAGGTATTTTGTTGGGGTACACTCGCAGCTCGAAGCCTGTGACAAACTGCCTTCTGTCAATGCCACACCTGGGAGCTCTCCGCACAGGTGTCCGAGCCTTCACGGTCACCGTCGCTGCCTCTTACCGGCTCCTCACTCTTGTCAAGATCTTGCAGGCTTACTGCTTCATCTTGGAGAAGCTACTGGAGAATGAGGAAACCCAAATTAATGGATTCTGCATTGTTGAGAACTTCAAGGGCTTTACCATGCAGCAGGCTGCTGGGCTCCGAGCTTCGGATCTCAGGAAGATGGTGGACATGCTCCAGGTGAGGCCTCTTCCAGGTGGGGAGAGGTTTTCTGGTTTGGTTTCACGGTGTTAGATGGGACCTAGAAAGACAGCCCCCTGGAGCCAGGAAAGAGCAAGAACAACCATACTCCTAACTACACAGCCTTCTGTGATGGTTGACCACTGGCCAAGTCTGAGGGGCCTCCAAAAACCCTCGGGAAAATGGAATGAAAAGGCAATGTGTTAGCCCGAGTTGACCAGAGAAACAAATTCATGGACACTCATATGTGTATAGGAAAGAGCTTTAGATAAAGAGTAATTGTACATTAAGAAAACATCCCAGCCCAGTCCAGATCAAGTCCGTAAGTCCGACATTAGCCTACATGTGCAGTCCCCAGTCTGTAAATTCCTCTTCAGACTCACACAACACATGCAATGATGCTGAGTGCAGGAAGAGCACAGGTCAGTGGGCGGAAGATCTTGTGGCTCCAGTGGTGGTGGAAGCATCTTGGTGCTGGCGTGGGTCTCCATGTGGATCCTCCAGCTCCAAGGCTCTGGCTGCCATCAGCCTAGCTCCACGTGGCTTGCCAACAGGAATGTCTTACAGACAGTGTGCCTGTGCCCCACCTCCAGCGAGCTATTCATCTCCTTTGCACCTCCAAATGAGGTCATTAAGCTGCGACCTGATTGACAGGCTAAACTCCACCCCTTCACTCTGCATAGTCTCAAGTGGACAACATTATGTAACTACCACAATGACTCCTTTTATGAACTTTTTGAAGGCCCCTCGTAATTACACGAGTCATTTCATTTACTCTTTGAGAGTCATCCTTCCTTACTCCTCTCCTTCCTTTTGCAAACCTGGAAACAGAGGTTCAGAAAATCAATGGCTTCTCAGGTCACTCAGCACTGTGTGTGCCATGCTGCCCTGCTCCAGCTCTTTTTCTTAGGTGCTAGTATCTTTATTAAGGACATCATGCATGGCCAAGGAGCGGGGCAGTGGAAAAGAGGAGGCCATCGACAAGACGAATCCACCCAGGGGCTGCACCAAGAAGGCTCCCATATCACAGCGGCTCTGAGGCTGGCACAGGAGCAGGCAGCAAGCATTTCCTTCTGTTGTACGCAGGGTTGCCGTGAACCTGAACCGACTCCACAGCACCCAAGAGCAGTAGCAGCATCTCGCGTTTTAACCCGATGGGCATTGAGTGAAGGCTTACAGAACAAGCCTTTTCCCACTGAACAAGTCATACTCATTTTGTGTCATGTCACTGACGGCAGCCCCCACAGGGCAGCATCACACAGCCCACTGCCTTCCTGGGTTACTATGTCCACTCCTGCTTCTTGCCTGACCTGCTGGGCTTTGTCTTGGAGTGACCGTTGCTCTTTAAATCTACAAGTGCGTTTGGGAAAGACCCGATGACCCCAAAGGCGAGCAAAGCTGTCAGTTTGTTTCGTTACTTCCCCTGCTTCAAGGATGCTGGTGCCATCAGCCAGACGGCTGGGGTCCATGGCTTCTCAGAATTCCTTACAGTCCGGAGAGTATCCATGAAACCAGAGCCCCCTTCTGGTGGGTCAGGGGATGGAGCCATTGGCCAAGTCCCTTCTGTGGCTACTAGGGGGGCTGGGAAAGGCAGTGCCAAGGGATGAGGGTGTAGGGGTACACTGTGGGCACCTTTGAGGACCTGGGGGCCTCTGTCACTGCAGGACTCCTTCCCAGCCCGCTTCAAAGCCATCCACTTCATCCACCAGCCGTGGTACTTCACCACAACCTATAATGTGGTCAAGCCCTTCTTGAAGAGCAAGCTGCTCGAGAGGGTGAGTGCGGGCCTGCCCTCTGGGAGGTGTTCAGTGAGCGGCTCACTCACTCAGTGCGTGAATAGGGGGCTGCAAGAATGGGTTCGGGAAGCAAAGGGGGCGAGGGTGGGGATGGGGAAGAGAGTCCCTGGGCTCCACTCAGGTTCTGTAGCACACTCCTAAGTAAGAGAGGGCCACGCAACGATGCCCCATAGAACCCCATGCAGAAGGACGTCCCCAGGCAGGGATGGCTGCTGCTGTGGCCCCTCTTCCTCAGCTTTCTCTCCTGCCTCCTTGCAGGTCTTTGTCCACGGAGATGACCTTTCTGGCTTCTTCCAGGAGATTGATGAGGACATCCTGCCTGCTGACTTTGGGGGCTCACTGCCCAAGTACGATGGCAAGGTCATCGCTGAGCAGCTCTTTGGTCCCCAGGCCCAAGCTGAGGACACGGCTTTGTGAAGACATTTCTTGCCTTCTGAGCTATAGAGAGCGTCCCTGGGCCTCTCCTGAGTTGTCCTGGACCCAAATGTCTGGGACTGTGGTCCCTCCTTAGCCCAAACTTTGCTAATCTTGGTTGGGTTGGGGAGGAATAAAGCAGAGAATTCCTCAAACCAGAATCATTGCGGACTGATATATTCCTACCTGCCTCTAATTAGGGTCTTTTTTGAAAAAAAAAAATCATTTTATTGGGGACTCATTCAACTCTTATCACAATCCATACATACATCAATTGTATAAAGCACATTTGTACATTTGTTACCCTCATCATTCTCAAAACATTTACTCTCCACCTAAGCCCCAGGCATCAGATCCTCATTTCCCCCCTCCCTCCCCTTTCCCCGTCCCTCATGAACCCTTGATAATTTATTATTATTTTGTCATATGTTACACTGTCTGATGTCTCCCTTCACCCGCTTTTCTGTTGTCCGTCCCCCAGGGAGGAGGTTATATGTAGATCCTTGTAATTAGTTCCCCTTCTCTACCCCACCCTCTACCCTCCCGGTATTGCCACTCTCACCACTGGTCCTGAAGGGATCATCTGTCCTGGATTCCCTGTGTTTCCAGTTCCTATCTGTACCAGTGTACATCCTCTGGTCTAGCCAGATTTGTAAGGTAGAATTGGGATCATGATAGTGGGTGGGTGTGGGAAGCATTTAGGAACTAGAGGAAAGTCGTATGTTTCATCGTTGCTATACTGCACCCTGACTGGCTCGTCTCCTCCCTGAGACCCTTCCATAAGGGGATGTCCGGTTTCCTACAGATGGCTTTGGGTCCCCACCCCACCTCATTTACACTGATATGTTTTTTTGTTCTTTGATGCCTGATACCTCATCCCTTAGACACCTCGTGGTCACACAGACTGGTGTGCTTCTTCTATGTGGGCTTTGTTGCTTCTCAGCTAGATGGCTGCTTGTTTACCTTCAAGCCTTTAAGACCCTAGACACTATATCTTTTGATAACCGGGCACCATCAGCTCTCTTCACCACATTTGCTTATACACACATTTGTCTTCAGTGATCATATTGGGGAGGGGAGCACACAATGATATGATTTTTTGTTCTTTGATGCCTGATAACTGCTCCCTTCGGCACCGGGTAATCATACAGGCTGTGGTGCTTTTTCTATGTGGGCTTTGTTGCTTCTCAGCTAGATGGCCTAATTAGGGTCTTATAAATTTAACTCCACAAAGAATTTACCTTCTTAAAACTTAAGAGGCAGGTCGGATTTTTTATTTTAGCAGACTTTTGCTACTTAACCCCCCAAACACAAGCCATTGCCATTGAGTTGATGCCAATTTATAATGACCCTACAGGACAAGATAGAATCTCTTCATGGGTTGCTAGGCCATCATCCCCATTAAAGTTAAAATGATTATAAAGAGATAGGATATAAATTCAAATAATATGGGAAGCCCAACCATCTTAGTAATATCTAAACAGATGAGAGGTTTTCCACAGGGAATTCTGGGATGGAAGCAGCTTTGAAGTGGGTGGTCCACCCGTCAGGCGCAGTCTGACGTGCAAGGCCATAGTCAGCCATTGGGGCCTCCATCCAGGTTGCAGCTGACTCTTGCTCCATCTGTTTGTAAGTCTCTCTATGGTAAGGTGACCAGATTTTAACACTGGTAAAGCGGGACACCATTGACCGTGGGTGGGGGGCTGGGGGGTGTTCTTGATTAAAAATTTGGTCTATATCATTTTGCCGCCACTATAAAATATAAATAATATGAGTACTGTCTGCTAAATCCAAGAAAATTTATGTATTTATGAAATAAATAAATAACTTACCTAAATTATCTGAATAGCTGATTTGTTGACATCACTTGTTTGACTAGCACTAGCACGCAGTACGTACGATGTGTATCGTCTGAGAGACAGTTACAAAATGTTTTCGTGTTGCCAATGCCAAAAAATGCCTTTGTTTATTAAGTCTAAACAATGGTGGTCGAATTCTAACAACTGATCAACAATGCAAACTTTGATAAGCAGTTCTCAATAATCAGTTCTCAACAATTATTTGCTATTATTAAAGTTTAACATTATAAAATTAACAAAAATAATATGAAACTCATATCCAGGTGAAATAGCCGCATGGCAGCCGAAAACCGTATATTAACTTCCTGTTCTCCCGCCGTTCCCTAGCTTGTCGTGCATTCTTTCCAAAAATCGGGACTTTTTAAAAATGCCAAAAATCGGGACTGTCCCACCAAAGGCGGGACGTCTGGAGCTTTCTCCTGCAGGTCCCTTGCTCCAGTGATGCTATAGCATCCAGAACATAAAGATCCAGAACATCTTCTCTGAGCAGTCTGTCCCTTCTCAAGCTATGCGTCCCTCTTAAAGGGTTTTCTTATCTTTAGCCTCAGGCACCTCACAGTGAGGCCCATAGGCAATTTTCTACCTCTGCATACTTCAGCTAATACAAATGTCTCTTCTGTGGGGTTGACTTGCCTCAATGTGATACCTTTTTTTTAAGTGTTTGCTCCTATTAAAAAAATGTGTGTATAGCATATATATGAGTATACAGCATATATATGAGTATACATATAACTATATGTATATACATGTATATAAATGTATATATGTATTCACACATGTATAGATCAACCAACAAGTGTATATACACACACGAGGGGTTTCCAAAAGTTTGTCAACAAATGGAATTATAAGATAATGGGAAATTTCACACTTCAGTCCCATACAAACTCCTTATTCATAGCATTCACAGTCAACAATCCATGATCGTAGATGCTATTTCCATAAGACTTCTGAGCTAGAGGAGGAATCAGGAAATTATGAGCTTTACCCCTTTTCCTTGTTTTCCAAATAGTTGGGTACCAGACTTGAGGAAACTGTAACTTCTCCCTGTCAGCTGACCCTCATTCTCCCTCCACCTCCCCACCCAACTCCCCC
>NW_022111309.1:17166721-17188118 GCF_000313985.2 Echinops telfairi | reverse complement strand
TGTGGGGGCTCTGATGTATAAATGAAGTGAGGAAGAGGAGAGAAATGCAGGCAGATGTCCACCAGGTGATTCTTGGAACGATGCTGGCTTTGACTCAGACCCAAACAAATACTAGGTGTTGTCCCCCGCTCCCCTGCCCAAGTCAGCAGGGTAGGGGCCTTACATAGAGATGGAACCTAGTGCCAAGTGCCATCTGCTCTGTGGCCTCACACCTCCCCCTGCTGGCTTTATCCTGGCACGGCCTCTCCTTGCATAGGAACAAGCTGAGCAGAAAGGAAGGAGAGGTGGGCCAGCCAAGCCGGGCCCAGCCCCCTTTGGGAGACCATCCCTGAAGGGCTGATGTGCTCAGACTCACAGGTAACCTACCTGAGGGGTACCCACCAGTGGCGACCCTTTCCCACTAAGAAGATAGAGACAATAAAGGATTCTGTTTTCAACGTGAAAGCCACCAACTGGGGGACCTGGGGTGGTGGCACAAGGCAGCATGAAGGGTGACGGTCACCACTTGGTGACCATCTTCCGTTCTGGAGACATCTGGAACGTCTTATCAGACAAGGAGTCTGATGTGTAATAGGAACAGTGAGTGTCGAAGGCCATAGCGAATCATGTCCCACAACTCTTACGGAGACCTTGGGGACACGGAGTTAGTCAGCAATGGAGGCAGAGACAATTCCTTCAGGGGTGTGGGTGCACGACTCAGTAGGGAAATGACTGCCAGCTGTTTTTAGCCAGTGCCAAGAGTCACGAATTTATCTCGGAGCAGGCTGGCATTGTCTGAGGGGCTGGACCAAGGCTTCTTGGAAGAGAGAGGCCAGGTCTTCAGTGATGAAGGAAACGAGGTAAGGCGGCCTCTGCTGAGGGCTGGGTGCGCTGACTCATCAGTTATCCCATTTCGTGTGGCAGGCACGTCTCTGGGGTTGTTGCTACACACCGGTGCTCTAGTCTCCAAGTTCCCAGGATCCCCTGGGGCCTCACTATTCAAAGTGTGGTCCGAAGCCCTCTGCCCCACTTGGAAGCTGATGTGGAAGAGCAGAATCGTAGGGAACCCAGCTGAGACCGCCGCCATCACCAGAATCTGCAACACAGCAACATCCCCAGAGGACGCACACGGGCAGTGAATTAGAGCACTTCACACTACTGAGGTCTGGGCTCCGATCCAGAACTGCGCATGCCCGAGGTCAAGTCGTTCTCAGTCTCTGGGGCGGCTGCCGGTGCTGACCTGTGAATGGGCGAGGAAATGAGGGGCCCTTCCTGGCACATCTTGATGTCTGGGCTTCAAAGACAAAATGTTTTTGCCCGCTCCCCTGCTTCTGAAGCAGAGAGGGCCGAGAGGCTGGAAAGAAAAGCCCGCGTGGGAAGGCAGCTGCCCATCTGTCCCAGAGAAGAGCATGTCCTCCGTGGGACTGTGTCCCAGAGGAAGCCATTGGGCTAGCCAGCCAGGAAATGTGGAGCTGGGACCCTCACTTCCCCCAAGTGACCAGACTGAGGAGGAAAAGATTGTACTCGGGCTTTGGATGCCAGCACATCCAAGTGCAGGAATGCTTCCGAAAACGAAAATTCTACTGGCGCCCTCTCTGCTTTCCCCGCCGGCCTGTTAGTTCAATGCCCCATCCCGGAGCTGGCCCACGGGGTGGGGTGGGGTGGTGGGAGGGGTGGGCTGAGAGGAGGCAATACGAAAATGATTCCAGATAAAATGTTGGTGCAGCGTTGCGTCATTTTGTATAAGACCACCCCTGTTGTTTGTTCTAACCACAAAAACATTTTTGTAAGCCCAGCTTACACGTGTCAGTCTGCCTGAAAACCCAGCCCCTGCCCTGGAGTCCAGTACAAGCCATGGCCGTCCCAGAGGACAGAGTAGACCCGCCCCTGCTGGTTTCCCAGGCTATAAGGATTCACAGGGGCGGACCGCCTCATCCTTCTCCTGTGGAGGGGCTGGTGACACCAGTGCTGTCACTACCTACAAGGGTAAAACTGGGCTAATTTATTTCTTGAACTCGCTAATGGGCTCCGGTTAGAGCTGTCATGATCATCAATGACAATGAGACTTTGAATCACGCCGTTCCAGGAGCTGCAGCATAGGCCCTGTTTAGCTACAATACTGGGTTAATCCTTTGTGTGCCTGTGTGAAGAACTCCTTTTTTGAGAAGGAAGTAGCAACTAGTGGAAAAGGACAAAAGGACAAAAAAGGAAAAGGACAAAAAAGCATTTAAAGGTTCTCCAGTTACGAATCATGTAACAGTCATGTAAATTAAGATTTTACAATTGTTTGCATCATGTAAGAAATATTATATTTAAGCAATTATAAAGACATCATCTATTTTTCTGTTTAAAATTGATAATGTGACTAAGGTCCAAGGGCAGGGCGGTTGACACTCTGACACCCCTGGGTAACAGCAACTGAGTGCTGCCACTGCTGAACTTGTTCCCTTCAGGATAAGTTCAACAGTTCAAGGTCAAACTGCCCTTCATGTTATCTTAACCTTTTACATGTAGCTGATACATACATCCAAGTAACTTCCTCTAAGGACATTCAAGAGAGAAATGAAGGGAAGTTGCCCTACTGGTAGTGGGCACCCAGTTAGAGGCTTGGTTCTTAATCCCTGCAGAACTGGAGCCGAGGGGCCTGACAGGTGTAATAATCACCACACCACCTCAGCACAGTGGTTCTCAACATGGGGGTCGTGACCCCCTTTGGGGGTCAAATGACCCTTTCACAGGGGTCGCCCAATTCATAACAGTAACAAAATGACAGTAATAAAGTTGCAGTGAAAATAATTTTAAGGTTGAGGGTCATCACCACATGAGGAACTGTTATTAGGAAGGATAAGAACCACTGTCTTAGCATCATTGAGACCGGAAGTGACAAATGTCACTGCACACAAATGCTGTCGCTTTGCAGAGGTCTGTCCAGCTGTGTGCTTGTGACCCTTATCAGTCATCTAGGGCATGTTGGCAGGCTACCTAACGTCCTAGACCTTACATCGCGTCCAGGGGTCAGTTTTTGTAAGCAGGCATCTTTGAAAATTGGTTTCATCTGGCTGTTTTGTGCATGAACTTTTGATTTGCTACTGGCCAGGCTCTACCCAGCCTCACTTATCAGAGGTGCTGTCAGGCCATGGAGAGAGGACATCGGTGAGTGTAGAGACCCTGAGGTAGGTGGGAGTATGGGCTGGAATAACTCTCCTGGCTGGGCCAACTGCTGGGCCCTAGCAGACCCCAAACTTAGATTCAGACAGATAACACTACCACCACCCAAGCAATCCAAGGATCTTCATTGAAGTGACGCTCCTCAGACTCTCCAAAGGAGATTGTAGAAGAGTGTAGGTACCACACACGACAAACACCATTATAATTCCACCTCGTACTTTGTGGACATGGCTCATTTTGTGAAGCAGGCAATTAAGAATGTCACTTCTTTCAGGCCTGGACATTTGTGGCCAATCACATTTTTGTTAGTTGCAAGATCTGGTTAAAATCATGATGTGGACTTAGTGTGTTGCCCCTTTTCTTCAAGTTTTGGGGAAGACGCAGGAAGTAATAATGGGAGCCCTCGCCCCTGCCCCCCACCCTGCTGCCCAAAGAACAGCCAGCATCCACACTGCATTTTTAGTCTTTATTTTTTTATGTAAAGAAATTCCATTGAATCAAAGATAACAAAAGTACAGTTTTTGTTTGTAATGATCTTTGTTTACCAACCACACAGAATCAAAAGAGAACCCAAATTATGAAAACGTAAAACAAGGACACCATTGTTTAGTATTTCTTAATAAAGGTAAATATGCTCATATTTAGAAAAAATTGCATTGCTAGTTGCAAATCTTAAATGCCTCGCTGCTGGAGGGTCCTCTTTCCCCTCGGAGATCTGGCAGCAAGGGAGGCTTCTAGAACACAAATGTGAAGTGGCATGGTTTTCAGGGCTGCACTTTCAAGGTTGCCGGGGTGGGTGGTACCTGACCCCCCTCCCCCCGCCTCCGAACAAAACCAAAGAAAACCGAAACAGGAAATGTGAACGTGATGGTTCCCAAAAATCAATCTGGAAGCAGGTGGGCCAACAGAAGCATGTTGAAGGGCATCTAACCAGGCTGGGGAGAGATCCGAACTGGTGGCCCACCCCGCCTCGCTCCCGCCCCGGCCCCGGCGTGACTAAGGCAGCTGCAGTGGCAGAAGTCAAAAGCCCAGGTACAGTGAAGGTCTTCCTGAGGCAGTGGGAGAGAGAAATCCAGGTGACAGGAGAGGTGACAGGCTTCTAACTCGGACTTGTGCTTTAGGAAAACGAAAGAGGCCCCGGCCCAAACCTATATAAAAAGCTCAGAATGTCATGGAATTTTGAGTGTCGGACTTCATCCACCAGCTAGGAATTCGCTTCACTTTAATCTTGAGCAGGACATGAAAGAGCACTACTCACCACCTACATGCTAGCAAAAACCGTTCAGGAAACCTGGAGGCTGGGGCCGGGGGCCAGCACAGGGCTGACTCTTCCCAAAGGGGGGCTGTCTACTTTCTGGGAATGGCAGGCCAGCTGTGCTCTGACCACTTCAAGAGGATTCTGGGCCACAGCATCCGGAGGCAAGAGGAAATGGCCTTTGCTTCGGAAGGCACCCTATTTCTCTATGCCAGCAGAGGCCAGTCCCTGCTTCCTTAGTTTCAAACACAGGTTGGCAAAAGCAAGTCCAGTTTATGAAGAGGTGGCAGCTCCCTCTGCTCTCTTCTTTCCCTTAATCACTGGGCTTCTAAACGCCACTGGCAGACCACCCTTCGTGGTTGTTTTGAAGCCAAAGGGGCTTTGCACAACAGGGCACAGAGGACAACAGAAGGGCGTCAGGGGACGGGATGCGCAGGCCAGGTCTGGATCACTGGTATGGTTGGGGGTGGGGTTGGGGGGACGCGAGGAGGCGCGCGCACAGGCCACCGGAGAGCCTCTGGTTTGGCTGTGGCTTCTCTCCAGCCTTGCTGGGCAGGAGAGTTTGAGTTCTAATGCCACGACATTGTGGCAAGACCAGAGCATTCCCAATGGCAAGTTAAGGCTTTCCGGGCAGAGAAACGGGTTTCAGATGATTGTGAGAGGAGGCTGCAGTGACATGCTTCTCAGTAATTCCCTGTCTCGCCTAGAGGACAGAGACCCGTGCATTCTTCCACCTCTACGTGAGGGTCCACGACCCCTGCGTCAGCTCTAAGTCAGAATCAGTGCCGCGGGGCAAGGAAAGCCCTTGCAGCTCAGACATCCGCTGGCCTGGGAACACAGCGAGCACACGCACGTTGCCTCCTGTAGCTGGCAGGGCGCAGCTCAAGCCACACAGCTGCACAGAGGGCGACCATTCAGTCGCCCAGCTACGCAGAAAGCTCTGCTTTCCCCAAGACTGCAGTCTGGGAATGAAAGCCCAAGCGGGAAGGACTCCTCACACAGGTGCTCCCCGGGAGCACCTGCTCCTGGATCAGAGCACCCTAACTCCCCTGCCAACCAACTTCTCATCAGTCGCCTCACATTTTCTTAGGGGGCCAGGGGTGCAACCAGGAGGAGGAACACGGGCATTTCTCCTCCTTTGGTTTAACAAGACAGTAGAATCATCCGTGCCTGTGCAATTTGTGTCCTCGATCTGAGTTTAAACTATAACATCATTTACAGAGTTCAGTTTGTTCGGGTTTTTTTAAGTCACCAGAGGCTCTGACTCGTCAGGCGAGACCTCACAGGACCATCGGTGGGGCACGGAGAGCTGGAGGAGGGACAAAGACAGCCCCCATACAGAACGTTGTCTACCTGCCCGTGCCGAGCTCCGTCTCTCTCTGTGTCTCTGTGGTTGCTTTCATGGGAAGACAAGACTTTTCCTGTGAGGCAGCCACATTCACACTCTCATTTCCTGCCCGAGAGCGTGAAGCTTGAACAAAGGGCTTCCCTTGAGACCCTGCAAGCCCAAACAGAATGCAAGTGCTATTCAGAGACACACACGGAGATTTCAGCCCCCACCCCCTGGGCCTGTGTGCGAGATGCCGCGGCTGTCTGGCAACACACACTGTGCCCAGGCCCTGCCTGGAGCCACCAGAATCTCCCCACAGACCAGGGCCGGCCTCCTGTGACCTCAGAGACAGTCTTGAGTGTTCTCCTCTGCGAGGAGTTGATTTGTCAGAGCAGGCCGAGAGATGTGGGCCTGAGGAACTAAGGAACTTTCTTACTTCCCGGGCTGGTGATTCGACCCTCTGGGTTATTGCTTGGTTTACCCTCTCGGTTCACACAGAGTCTGGAAAAGTGAGAGGAGTAGCCGTGGGGGTCAGAGAGGCTTTCAGGTGATGGCAGAGGCTGGGGGGTGGGAAATGTCACAAAGGAGTGGCCAGGACGCTGGCTTATGAATTGAGGGGCAGCTGTTAAAGTGCTAATTTGTGCGAACAGATCAAGAAATGGAGGTGCTCTGGAGAAGTGGGGCGAAAGCCACGCTGCTGGGCTTGGGGAGAATGACAGCATTGCAGAACCGGCCCTGCCAGGAAGCAGGTCTTCCCCCTGTCAGATCGTGGATGCCTTTGCAGTCATAGGTCAAGACCATCTGGTGATTGTCAGAAAACACCTTCTCAGGTTCCAGACATTACCGTCACAGTCATTGGATAGGTCCCCAAATGACATCCACCTGCAGCCACGAGGGTCTGCACTCAGCTCAGGTGGCTCCCTGTATCCCTTTACCTGCCACACAGTGCCCACTACTGTATTCCCACCTGACCTGGAGTCAGACAAGCTGCAGCAGGGGTAGCTTGTCCGAAGTCCCCATGCAGTTACACCCGTAGTACCATCTAGTGCCAGATAGCAACCGCGGGCTTTTCAAAGTGCAGGGTTTTTAGCGATTCAAGTGCCCTCAGGATGGGAGACAAGGGGTACTTGAAGCCTACAGTGACCTTCTGATTTGAGAGAAGACACACTTTGGAGAGAGGAAGCCAACAGAACACAAACCCAGGGCGTGAAGCAACACATTTCATTTTAAAACAACACCCTCTTCAGTTGGAAACACCTTTCTCCCGGCTCAGCTCTGACTTTTCAATCGTTTGGTATCAAAAGCCAGGGTCAGAGATACCTGGGTTTTCTGTTTTTGTTTTTTTTTAAATAAAAAGAAAGAAAATTACAATTCAGTGCTTAAAAAGCAAAATAGACCACAATAAACAGCACCAACCATAAAACACGCAAAACCCAAAAGGCCACAAACACAACCACCACCACCTCTACATGGAAACGGGGTGGGGTGAGGGTGGGGCAGGAAGAAAGGCAGGTGATGACACCCCCAGGCCGAGGCCTGGCCTGGGAGAAGCGCCTCCAGGGACCCCTGGAAGGATGTCCCCTCAATCCTCAGTACACTGAGTGTCAAGGAAAGTCGGCACTGGTGGTCCCAAGCCCATTGCACAGAGGAGGAAACGAAAGCTCCAGGGGACTTTGCTAGTATCACCCAGTCCACGAGCAGAGAGTCGAGGCCACATATGCTGTGCTCTGGCTCTGGCTCAGGGCCCTGCCTGGGACACTATATAATCACACAGAGGGCAATGACAAGGCTGGCCTCGATGGTCCCTGGAGGGCCAAGAGATACCTCTGATGATGCATTTTAGTAAAAGGAGCTACCAAGAGGTTTCTAAATTTAAAGGCCTCGCAGAACAGTGTCTCCCAAATTTGCCCGGTGATGAGAATCAACTGAGGCACTGGTCAAAAATGAAAATCCCCAGGCCCCTTCCTAGACTTGTGGAGGCGGCCTCTCCAAGGGGCAGGACCTGGGAGGCTGAATTTTCCACAAGCGCCCCAGGTAACTCTCATCACCAGGGACGCGTAGGGGAACTGTCTTGGGAGAGAGTGAGGGAGAAAACTTGGCTTGTGACTCAAGGGAATGACCTTTGCTGATTAGAAGAGCTCCCAGGCTGGCCTGGGAAGCCAGCTTCTCCCCCAGTGCTGGGCTAGGCCAGGGAGCTCTCTTCTGGGTCTACGAGGGCACATAAAACCACCACAAAACTAACGTGAACACCCAACCCTGTTTTGGGGAAAAAGTCTTTTGATTGGCAAAGCAAAACTGCAGTTCCGACACATTTTTAATAGGGAAACTAGACTTAATTGGCTTAAAAGCAATCGAATGCTGAAACCAGACAGGTGGATGAGCACCCGGTCACTTGCCACCATGGCTAGCAATGCAACGGAGGACACTGGTAACCTAAGCACAGAGAGAGCCTGGAGCTCCTGGGGAGAGCTGCCTGCTCTAAGACAGGTGTGCCTGGTGGGTGGGCCCTGCTGATGGGGTGAGGTCAGATCCAGGCCATTGAGGTTGGCCTGAAGCAGCCGGCGAGGTGACTCGGGCCCCCGAGGAGGCCGCTGGGCGCACCGGAGTCCAGAGGCCTCATTCCAGGTCAGCCTCCACCTGCTCTGTGTCGGAGCACTGCAACTTGTTCTGCTCCCATTGGCAAATGGCGTCGGCGTACTGCACCACCAGCTTATCCATCCACGTCAGGGGCTCGGGGAACAGCACGGCGCCCTCAAAGAAGCCCAGGTGGCCCCCATGCAGGGGCAGCACAAACATGACGTTCTCCCGCTTCTCTGCAGGGAAAGGAAGCTGAGTGAGTTGCACGGGAACGCCTGCACTGGACCCGAATGGCCCCTGACCGCCCGTGTGGCTGGGTGGGATTGCGCTGCATGGGGTGGGCAAGGGTGAGCTGTGCTTTCTTCCCACGTGGCGCTGAAGAGGCTTGAACCTCTGACCCTTCAGTCGGCAATGAGTGAGCTAACCATTTCCCTTAGCCATGGTGGGAGGTGAGGAAAGGAGGCAGGGTTGGGGGTGGAGTGACGATGGGATTTCTCCATGGGTGAATGTCCCCTAAGCAGGTATCTCAGCTGGACTCTCCTAGCTGGCATGAGGGGAATCTGACAGGGCAAACAGAACAGCGGGACCCAGCTGGCTTGGGACTGGCAGTCTGGCTTTGGGGGGAATGGGCACCAGCCTAAGAACTCCCTAGAACTCTTGGCCACCTGGAGAGTCCCTACAGCTCCCATCTTGAGAGTAGGGAGGCTGATACTGGAAAGGTGGGAAGGTCAAGTCTACCCACAGTTTCTTGACTGTAATCTTCACCGGTTTCCCTCCCGTGGAGCTACAGAAGGTGTGTGTAATCAGGACCAAGTGCTTAAGCAGTGTGCCACTAGGGTTCCTTCCTGAGAGTCTGGTCTGAGCGTCAAAGAGTTCATGGAAAGATTCCACTGTCTTCTCATTCTACATTTCCATGAGCTTTTGGGAGCCCCTCACGTTGCAACGCAGAGTAACACGGAAACTTCCAAGTGTTCCCTCGTGCTGCCTCTCTCTAGTGTCCCCGTCAGTGCTCAGCCAGTTTCGAGCGAGGTTCTGTCAGCCCGCCGGCCGGAAGCACGGCCATGTTCTTACAAGCGAGGCTCTTTCCACTGCTTCTGTTCTAATCCTCAGAGCAGGTGGAGAGGCAGCCACAAGAGGATGCAACACTGGCTTCTCAGGGCAGGTGCTAAGTTTAAATATCTGTGTCCGTCAGACTCCTGGACTCCGTGGGACCAGAACCCTGGCATGACTGTGCCATAGCATTCCAGGCAACGACTTCCCAGAAACCCCTCTGGCTATGGCTGTTCATGGTGGTCCTGCCTCCAGCCCCTGGGCAGCAGGGGAGGCGTTTCCTCCCCAGGCCCGTCAGACATCGCGGCCCCCCACCCCCCAGCTGGTCTCCCAGAGATGACAGATTTTTTTGGTGGCCATTTGCTGAGTGGTTGCTGGGGAGGTAGGGGACAGGGAGGTGAGCCGTAGGAAGAAACACTTACCGGAGAGGGATTTGGGGATGGTTAGGAGACTTTCATGCACCAAGGGGTCATCAGCCGCATTAACCAGCATGAGAGGCACGTAAATCTGCAGTGAGGAAGGAAAGCAGAGTGAATGGTTAATTCCCTTTTCTGGACCTTGGTGGTTCAAGTCCAAATTCCCCACTGGATGTGCCTCTGAAGCAGAACAGGGCGGTTGACTGCTCAGCTTGCGAAATAGGTGGCTGCAGGGACGCTCTGGGCCCGTTGCAAGTGCACGGGATTTTCATGGCTGCTCTGATGACAGCCTTGCAAGAGTCCCCAGGGGCCTCCGACGGGCAGGGCATGTGCTTGGTGGCCCTCACAGGCCAAATATTGTCAATGACCTTCCCCAGAGTTTCCCAGTCGTCGGCTCTTAGAGGTGGTTGGCTCACGCAGGCCAATTTACAGAGTGATGCACATGTTTGTGGGATTTCTCTGGTAAGAAGCAAGAGGAAGAGTGTGCTGGGCCTCAGATCAAGGCGGCTTTCCAGAAGGATCTGAAGGTTGAGAACAGGCAGGAGGAGACACAGGGACACCCTGGGCAAGGTTGCAATTAACATCCACTCTCCCAAAGCAGCCAATCACTTCCTTTTGCTATTTGGTGGAGATGGACTTAGACGTGGTCGTACCCAGGAGTCCAGGGGGTGTCATGAGTGGTTCTGTTAGCCTGCACATCGCTGTTGGCTTGTGAGAGAGTGCTCGGCGCCACTACAGTGGTAAAGCCTGGGTGGTGGGGCCGAGCTCAGAGTGATGGCTGGTGCGACAGACTGCAGGATTGCCATTCAGTGACCGGCGTTCTTGGGGGCAGTGGCGGGGACACGGACTGGGATAAATGGACAGTCCTGTGTCTGAGTAGGAGGGTCAGCTGAGCAAGGGCAGGAGGAGGGCGACAGGCATAGCTCAAGGCAAAAATACAAGGTGTTCAGGTAAGGGGGGAAAAAATACCAGGGGCTTTGGAAAGTTCGTGGAAAATGGAACTGAAAGATAATGGAATTTTTCTGACAACTTTTTTGAAGTCCTCTCATGTGTATATATATTGAATACTAGCTTAATAGAAATGTTATTGCAGTTAAAAACAGCATTAATAGAAACCAGCCTAACCTGTCAATAGAAATGCCCGCCACCCCTAATTTGGATATAGAAAATCGGAAAGGGCTTCAGAAGGTTCGTGGGAACATGCTGCTCCCTTTCGGAAGCCCCCTCCTCCGCCTGCACTTTCCATTGCTTAAGCTTTGCTCTGTACACTTCAGGTCATGGCAGGGGTTTTGAGTTGGGTGCTGAGCAGTGCCCTAACACGGTACACCTGGCCAGAGGCAGGAACCAGGACGCGAGGAAATCCAGACCAATCTCCACGAAGAGCCACGGCAGGGAATTGGCTCTGTGGTGCCGACAAAAGGAACAAAGGGTGTTCGAGCAATTTTAAGGGCTCTCACGTGGATGAGGGCGCAGCTTGGCCGTGCACCGTTCTAGGAGGCAGCGCAGGGATGGCAGCAGGGGGCTTACAGTGAGGCAGAGCTTGCTCACTACCCAGAACCTGGCAGAGGCTCACGGCGGGCGGCAGGAGGGATGCACGTGGCACAGGGGGTGAGAGTGGCCTAGGGATGCGCACGGATCTGTCCCCACCCTGGCTTGGTACTGGCCACTCACCCTGTGCAGGTACCTCATACAGCTTTCTTCCTCATAATATTCCTTCAGGGAGTTATAGCCATGAAACTTCCTAAACACACGAAACAAGTAGAAAAAAAGGCAAAGATAAAAACACTTGACATAAGGTCTGTAGGCTGAGCTGCCTTGACTGTTGCTCCAGTTCCAAACTGACTCGTCCTATCGGTATACAGGGCCGAGGAGTGCCGTGGTTCAGAACGCCGGCTTGGGCATGTGGGTTCAGTTCCTGACTCTGCTACTCACTGGCTGCCCCCTTTCCAGAAAACTAAATTACTCTGTGTCCCTCCGGCAATGAAAAACTTTTGTACTATAGCCCACTACCCAGGATAAAGGCAGATAGCTGCTTTTGCAGGTCCCATCCCCCAGGGGGCAGTACTACCCACAGTGGGCAACACGACCTTGGGCAAATGAATAACCTCTAACCTCTGGGAGCCTGGGCTTCCTTAGTGAGGAAGCCTGCCTTAGTGACACAGGGAGGGTTATGGCCTCTAGGGGTTTACTAGCAAGTGATCAGTAAGTGCTATCTACTATTATGCTCTAAGGGGTCCCTCCCATCTAGAGAGGGCAGCTTCTGGGTCCAAGCGGCCCCCTGCCATGAAGGGCTACAGAACTGGGGCCAGCCCTCTCACTGTTCTCAGCGGGAAAGCAGAAATTCCAATTTTTCTGAGAGAGCTGCAGTTTGTCCAACACTGGATGCATATTTAGAGCTCCAGAAACACAGAGGGTGCTAGTAAGCTGCTTGTGGGGGGCCCAGCGCCCCACCCCGCCTGGACACACCTCATCACGTTGTCATCGATCTGCATCAGGGAAGTTGCTGTGTAGAGCCGGCTCAGGTCTGTGTCCTCCAGGAACTGTGGCTTCTTAACACGGTCTCCAAAAAGAGCCTGCCTAGCATGGGATACGCAAGCACACGCAGCTGACAATCAGCCAGAGGCAGCCAGGAGCGAGCGTCGATGGGCAGGCTCAGGGGGTAAGCTAGGAACCCTTTTCTTCCAGCCTTGTGAAGAGGTTCCCGAGCGACAGCACGACTGGTTTGCTGTTGGCTACCGACCTCGGGCCGGCAATTTGAGGCCACCCCGCGACACCACGGAAGATAGGCCCACGACATGCTTCATGGTCACGAAAACCCTATGAAGTAGTCCCACTTAGCGCTCAGGTCAGCTCGAGGGGGCGCCTGTGCAGCCGCTGCATTGTTTGCTTGTTTAGTTTGCCTTCAGGGTGTGCCAGGCACATGCCCAAGGATGGGCCCTGACGCCTGGTTTCCCTGCAGCGCCAGGCGACATGGAAGGCTGAGCCCACCTGAATGTTACCAAACCTTCACAGGCAGAAGAGGTGGCCTCTGTGGGGAGTGGTGGGCAATGGGCCTGCAGGCAGGGGGCCCACCTCCACATAGGTGTGGACACTGTCCACTTGACCAAGCCCTGGCCCCCCCTGGCGCCAATTAACAAGGAAGACAATGCCTCGGCATGTGGGCGAATCAACAGCGTTGGGACCTGTCAGCTAAACAGCGCCTATACTCAGTACCAACTTCCATGAAAAATAATAAGAAGTCAACCCCCCTTGAGAGGATGATAAGAATGGCAACGGTCAGAATGTGAAGGCTTTAGGCTTCTGTTCCCCATCACAGCTGCGGGCGGAGCCCATGTGCCATGGGAAGGAAATGCCCTTGCACCCACTCTCAGCCTCTCCAAGAGAAGTGGAGCATGCTTCTTCAGCATCACCCCCTTGGTCCCCAAACCATTATTGATTCAGGTAGGATTCTGCCAGGGGATGGAGTTCACCTTTGAAAGCGTCTCTAAAATGCCCGAATGTTTGGCTCTCTGCAGTAAATTAAAAAAAAAAAAAACCAACATATATACTTAGAGCACATGCAGAGGTCTCTCCCAATTTGCTAAGAATTCTGTGAGGAACCTTCCAGACTAATCCATACCAAGCCCAAGCCCATTGGCTAGTGGACATGTTGTGGGTCGCAGAGACTGCAGGGGGTGGAGGGTGGGGGGTGGGCAGAGCTTTGGGCATCACCATTGTGGGATCTCATTCCAGCTAGCCTCAGCCCACAGGGCCGCACACAGCAGGCGATCACACCACACGGCTTTCAGATAGCCTATGCCAGCCAGCATGGAGACTGATGGGCATGGGCAGCTCCTGGTCGGGGTGCCCAGTGGGACAGGCAGCACAATGTTTCTGTCTCAACATTGAAGAAGCGAGTGTAAGAAACGGACCTTTTCCAGGGATGTGTCAAAAAACCAAGCAAGGTATTGTGTGCCCATTATATGCCAGGCTCTGCGGAAGTTCACGTGGGAAACCGAGCCTCCAGAATGGCCTCACCGGTTGGCTGGAGACACAGGCCTCCAAAGGGAAAAGCAACAGAGAAGCCTCATGGGTGGCAGAGGTGGTTCTGTAAGTGGGAGGGCAGAGGGGATTTTTCAGGCTGGGCTAGGGAGAAGCCAGAAGTGCAGCTGGAGTAGGCGAGAGGAGGACGAGAAACTATGCTAACAGTAACTGCAACAATACAAAGTACCGCCAACACTTATCAAATGCCACTACTGCGTGCCCTGCCCAATGAAGTGCCCCGGGCAGAAAGAGGCAGGGCAGAGGGGCGGCCGTGCAGCGGTGTGAGCCTCGACTGGACGCCTGACACCTGTTGCTTGCTCAGAATTCCCATGGGTCTTTGTCCAAGTGTTCAGAGACAATGATTCCTAACCCGTATGGACCACAGCATCCTGGGGAGGAAGGAGGCCTGGGCACTCACCAATCACCCTGAGCAAGCACCACGTAGAAGATGCTTTACAGAGTTTGGGAATTATGGAAGCAGGAAGCAACCTCGGGTAGTTAGGGACAAGTTTGCTTCTTAGCATGAAACAAACATAGCCAGTCAAGAGGCTGGGAACCCCCACTTTCTTTCCCCAAGCTGGAGAAACCAGCCTCTGGCTTTCACTGACGCCAACAGAGGCTGCCACTCCCGAGGGGAAACGGCCGGCCCGGCATGCTTGGTACCTCGGCAGCAGAAGGCTGGAGGAAGGCCTGGTTCCCCAAATCAGCCGCTGAAAACCCCGAGGGCCGCAGGTCTGCTCTGACGCGGGGCCATCCGCCCGCATCCCCAGGGAGGGCAGAAGGTAGGTACCTGTGAGAGAGGATGATTTTCTTCATGTTGTCGGCCATGAGGAAGTTGTAAAACCTGCGGCAGTGATCCCACTGCATGAAGGTCTCCTGGGCCCTGGAAGAGCAGAGCGAGAGTGAGGGAGGCCGAATCACGTCGTGCTGCTGAGGGTGGAGGGGCGGTGGCCGAGCAGGCTGGGAGGCGGGCTCCTGTCACTGCAGAAGGGTGCTCGAGTGGAGAGCACTGCTTGCCCCATTTGTCTGTGGGAACCCGGGGCTCTGGGGTGAGGGACTCACACTGCTGGCTACAGTGGAGCCTATGGCAAAACTGTAACTTGGCCATGATCTGACCCCAGTGAGAACCCTCTCCAGGAGTGGGGGCTTGGTGGACAGCACTCCTGACCCCCTCTTCCAGAACCTGCAGACCAGTTTTCACTTGAACTCTCTCCGGGGCGGCCTCCTGCCCTGCAGGCATGTTTTTCTGGCCTAATGCCGGGAATGTGTCAGGGGAGGGTGGGTGGAGACGTACATCAAATTCTGGAAGAAACCTGGAAGAGAGAAAACAAACTTCTCTGGCTGCCGTTTGCGAGGCAGAGGAAGAGCGTACGTACATCTGCAATGGTCTATAAGACATCTTTCTTTTCTTCAGCCCTAGCGCTTCCACAGAGCAAGACAGGGGAGTGGCAGCAGGGAGAAGACACACTACAGGGCAGTGCATGCATTACTAATACGCTCTTCAAGCCCCGCCTTGGTTGTGTTCCCCAAGGTCTGGTAAGAAGGTGATGGCAGGGCCTGACTGAGTCATGTGATTCAGCTGTGAGTGACTGCCAGTGGGGTTCACCGTGATCATCCTGTGGGGGTATAAACTGAGCCATCTCTGAAGCAGGAAGTGGGAGGTGGGAAGAAAAGAGTGTGGCCTTGATATCCCTGTGCATTGAGTCCCCTTGATCCAGGAGAGGCGCAGCAGCAACAGAACCAGGAGCCAAAGCATGAGAGAGTGCTGGGCTTCCCAGCCCACAGAGCAAGAAAAGATGAGTGCGTAGGGGCAGGAGGGTGCCTGTGGAGTGGGGTGCCCCTGGGCACTTAATTGGGCGAGCTGGGTTTGCTGATCCACAGAGCTGAGCTGAGTGCCTTTGGGTGAGGCTTATCGTGAAGTAGCATGCCTTTTGCATGCCATGTCCTCTTACACTGGACCTGGATCCAAACAGAGCTTTGAAACACTGCCTGAGCAGAGCAGAGCCAGGCCAAGTGGCCAAGAGTCAGGGCAGACACACTCTCCTGACCGAGCAGCTTTGTCCTGAACATTTCTCCCCTGATAACTTCCCTAGTAAGACCCATAGCTGTGGGCATCGTCTGTGATTTGTGTGTGCCCACTGCAGTGAGCCATTGCATCCAGTCTCAGAAGTAGGGTACTGTGCGCAGGACAGTTGGTGTCAGAACAGGGTAAGAAAGGGATGGAGGGTAGATGCCTTTTGGCAGTTCACTGTGGGAGTCAGACGGGATCATATGTGGCCCACATGTCGTGTCCACAACACCCGAGGGGCTGGCTTGAGAGTCACTGCCTACATGCACAGGCATGACTGGCAGGTCCCCACCTCACATGGGAACATGGTCTCTGACCTTCCAGCAGTGGCACGAACTGAAAAGCCCACTGCCGTGGTCAGGCCCGGCTCACAGGACCGCAGTTTGAGCAGCTGTTCATTTCTCTGGCAGCAGACTGCTCCCTTGGGGGCAGCATTGGGCTTCAATACGACCTACCTTTGGCCTAGCAGCCCAGTGCTTAACCTACTGTGCCATCATGGCTTCTAGCAGTGGTGCCAGGCAGGTAATAGGATTTCCATGTTCCAGACTGGGAAACCAAGGATTTGACCCAGTGCTATGCCCAGGTCACACGGCAGTAAGACTGAGTTCCGGGCTCAGGCCTGGTTGACCCCAGAGTCCTGATTTTAACTCCAACCCCATGCGGAGGGTGGGGGACAGCACCCCACCTTCTTTACAAGTGTCTGGGGGCAGGGTGTCAGGCAAACAGACCCCAATGGGCCAACTCTGTTGCCTCTCAGCCACCCTGTTCCACGCACCACCCTGCTCCACACCGTGGGTCTGAATCCGGACACAGGTGACCCTTGAGCCCACAGAGATGGAAAAGAAACCTTTCTTTGTGCAATTTCCGATCCCAAGGCCTCATTCAATTCCATATTGGCAATGAGTCTGGCCACCAGCACCCCACAGAGAACCCCCAGGGTTCACATTCCAGGTGACTAGGAAGGGGTCTGGGGCAGATAGCTTGCAAAGGGGATTTCCCCAAAGCTGCTGGAGTTCAATTTTGGAATGGCAAACAGTTCGGATGAAATCGTGGTTAAAAGGTAAGCAGCAGTGGGCAGTTAAAAAGGAAATAGTGTGTGAAAAATACAACTTTCCTCTAGTTCCTAAATGTTTCCTCCCCGCTCCCACTATCATATGAATGCTACCTTCCAAGTCTGGCTAGACTAGAGGATGTACACTGGTACAGATAGGAACTGTAAACACAGGGAATCCAGGGCGGATGATCCCTTCAGGACCAGTGGTGTGAGTGGCGATACCCTGGGAGGGTAGAGGGAGAGTGTGTTGGAAAGAGGGAACCAATTACAAGGAACTATATGTGACCTCCTCCCTGGGGGATGGACAACAGAAAAGTGGGTGAAGGGAGAAGATATGGGCAAGATATGACAAAATAACAATTTATAAATTATCAAGAGCTCATGAGGGAGGGGGGAGTGGGGATGGAGGGGAAAAATGAGGACCTAATGCCGGGGGCTTAAGTGGAGAGGAAATGTTTTGAAAATGATGAGGGCAATGAATGTACAAATGCGCTTTACACAATTGATGTATGTATGGATTGTGATAAGAGTCATATGAGCCCCTAATAAAATGATTTTTTTAAAAAGGAAATAGTGTGTGGACTTAACAGCCTGGGCCCGGCTCCTAGGACAGTAGCTGAAACTCCATGTGAAGATTCACATTGCCTTCAGAGGGGAGAAGGCTACAATGTTAGTGTGCAGGACCTGCCCCACCACTGGGGGAACAGAAAGGACAGGCCAGATAGCCAGGGGAGGGACCCTGACCATTCAGGTTCCCCAACCAATGGCCACAGCCAGCTGCCTCTGGGGCTGAACTTCGGTGGAGCTTCCAGACTTAGGGAAGACGAGGGAGGAAGGCTTGGTGACCTGCTTCAGAAAATCAGCCAATGAAAACATGGCTCCCAAAGGCCCATTCCCCAGTGGGTCATGGGGCTGGTGCAGGACTGGGCAGTGCCTCATCCTGCTGTGCATGTGGCTGCCGTGAGTTGGGGGCCAACTTGATGGCAGCTAACAAGAACGATAGTGGCGCGCGTGTGACCAGACCAGGCTAGCTACGGCAAGCTCCTTCTGAGCCTCAGTTGGCTCTGGCCGCCCGGGAGGCACACTGTTGAGATGAGAAGCTGGGAAGGTGAGCACCACTGAGCCAGCGGCTCTTCAGATGCAACGAGGAGAAATGTAGCAGAAGCCTGAGCTCCCGTGTGGCCCATGCAGAAGCAGGCAGCCTTCTCTGCCCCATCGCAGCTGCCATCAGCCTACTGCTGAAAGGGCTTACCGCCTACTGGCCTTGGCCACAGCAGCTCACCCCAGGAACTGGCCCACAGTGGGTGGACCTCACGAGATGGGAGGGGACCAGCGTCCTGGACAGCAGCAGGGTCCTGGTGTGTCCCTGACCTGAATCAGGGTGGCTGTCCTCATATTAGCTGTTGTGCGCCAGAGGACAAAACCAACCCTAACTCACTGCCATCGAGTCAATGCTGACTCCTAGCGGCACCCTGCGGGTTTCCGAGGCTCTAACTCTGTGGGAGTAGGAAGCCCAGTCTGAGTCTAGAAGAGCTGCAGGTGGTTTTGAACTACTGACCATGCAGATTGCAGCAGCCCAGTTCAGAAGCACTATACTACTATACCACCTTTCTCCTTCTTGCACAAGGCTGAAGCAAGGACAAATAATATCTATGATGCTCTTTGAGACCCCAAGGAGGAGCTTCCGAGGCTTTGATTTATGAATGTTGCACCTCACAGGTCCTAGTGCCCGGGCTTCTCGAACCTTCTTTGTGTCCACACCTTCATCTCCACCCAGTGTGCTGCTCATGTGCTCTTGCCAACAGCAGGTGGTGCTATTGCAGCAAAGTCCCAGGAAGCAGCTGTCATTGAAGGTGAGACTCATTCCATATCCTCTTGGTGATCAAACCCAGCGCTCTGGGAGCAGAGTCTGTGGCAGCAAGGGGCAGGGGCAGCTCTCAGTGAGGATGTCTGAAAGCTGGAAGGCGAGAGCACAAACTGGGGGGCGCCCCAGAGCCTCCATGTCTCCTTAGGTAGGAGGGCTGGCTTGCCAGTCTGCTGTGTTCGGGCAAAGCTGCCTGGTTCTGAACACCAGATCATACACCCACCCTCTCAGAGGCGCCAGAGGCTTACCCAATGGCAGACACGATCCCCAAGTTTGGTGGGACAGCTCAGGTTTCAGGGGTCTAATAGGACAACGCTAATGTAAGATGTGGATGCCAAACGAGGTCTGTCCCAGCCTGCACAGAGCAGTGTCTCTGGGGTTTCTGACAGAGGAGGGCCCCAGTGAAGGGCCCATGGTGGAGATGACTCACCTCAGTGCGCTGTATCCCTGGCACACGCTGACGCAGCACAGCACCCTCTCTTGGTTTGCTTGAGTCTCCCCCAAGTACTTGCACACGATGTTGCCACCCAAGCTGAAGCCCACGACGACCAGCTGGGTCAGGGGATACATCTTCCTGATGTAGCTTACCATGGCGCCGAATTCCCACGTGCAGCCTGTGGAGAGAGGGGGCGGTCAGGGCATGACTCGTTGTCGGCACAGCAAGTGGAAGAGAAGATGCATGCTGGAGGGTCACTAAATGGATGGCACTGTATGGCAAGCACAAGCGAGACACACAGCCACTGACTGCTCTTTGGCTCACCTGGAGTGAAGTTCCCGGATGCCCTTCGGCATTCAGGAAAACAGGGCGTTAGAAGTGCGTGCCCTGGGGTTGTGGGAAACTCGCCCAGCTGCTCATGGGACTCAGAACAGTTATGCATGAGCAAGGCATGCATGAGCAAGCCTGTGCACTGGTGATGTCGATGCAAGCGAGCGCGAACCCGGGGACCAGCTTCTGAGGCTACGCACAGCGATGCTAAACCCATGTGTACAATGACTCACGGTGCTAAGAAAAGCCCCAAGTGCGTGTTATTTACGGGTCTAATTGTCAGCGTTGGGGAGGGGAAGAAAGGCAAACTGGTCAGGGGAATGGCCAGCGTGCTCTGTAGGATTGACAGGTCGGTAGTTAGGGACAAAAGGGAGGCTAGGCTGTCTTCCTGAATGCCTGTGCTAAATGAAAATTAGCTGTCCATGCCACAATACAGGGGTTGGAAAGGAATCAGGCACCCATTAGACACCTATGGGAAAATCCAGAACTGAGCCCAGGTAGAAGCCAACCTGGGCACAGCCACATTAGACACCAGCACCTAAGCTCAGCCAATGCTCTCATCCATGCCCCCCCAGCAGGAGGCGATAAAAGCACACGGTGTGCAGGCCATCGCGCCCCCCCCACCCCCCCCCTCTTACTCAGGTACACGCTGCAAACCAAGAGGGAGATGATTCCAGAGTGCCCGCCTGGGGCCCGCTCAGCCCTGCTCGCTCCTTGGTCTCTGGTGATTTCCTGATTTCCCCCTGCGTGCTATTGTGCTCTGGTTCCAGCTGTATTCTTTCCATCTGTTTGGGTTTTTTTGCTTCCAGTCTCAACTCCTGCGCAGTCACTGCACAGCCCTGTTCCCTTCCCTGAAACAGCGTGTCCTTTTTGAGACGAATCCCTGAAACTTCCCTTTTCCTCATAAAGGTCACTTGGATTACAAACGTGCTTCGGCCACACGAATTCTCATAGCGTGTTACAAAGCAAGAACCAAGGTATCCCAATCCAGAAACCTAACAGGCTCAGGCTAAATGTTCTTGGTGACATAAGCACAGAGCACCAAGGGAGGCAAACCCATTCAGGAAGAGCCAGAGGAGGCCTCTGAACAGAGAGGAAGTTTGGGCCACGCGGGCCCAAGAGGGATGATCTCAGCCGGAGTCCCCGGGGATGTTGTAGAAGCCAAGCTATGACCCAGCAGTTTTGTTAGCAGTTTTGCTAGGAGCAGCCAGGTGAAGGGATTTACAGCATCCTTCGCTTCCACGGCCCAACCCCAGGCTTTGCAGGGAATCAAGTTAAAATTAAAGTCCACGGGATGTTGGCATAACAGACACAAAACAGAAACGTGATGAGATTGTTCACTTGCGATGGAAACACGAATTGCTGACCTTGGCAAGAGGGCAGAGGCTTTGACGTCCCTAATAGACGTGAACGGCAACTGCCCCAGCTAAGCAAGCTCTGGGGAAACTACCGTGTGAGCCTGGGGTAAGCTCCCCTGATCTTTCTTCCTCTCCCAGTGGGATTCAGCCTAAGCCAGACCAGCACCACTGCCCAAACCCAGCCCAACCCATTGCATCAGGTCAACTCTGACTCACAGGGAGCTGCAGGGTTTCCGAGACGGCATCTTCCCTGGGAGCAGACAGGCTCCTTCTCCCCCGAGTGGTTGGTGGATCTGAAGTGCTGCGGCCTGAAGGTTAGCAGCCCAACGAGCGCCACTGGGGTCCCCGTCAACCCTGTGCAGGAGCCCTTCATTTGCAGTGTGCCCAGAATCGCCGGAGAGGATGTTAGATCCACATTCAATGGCTTTATTCCCAGAGCAGCTAATCTGCAAATACATACATACCTCACACACATATATATTTGAGTAG
>NW_022111309.1:17158072-17165896 GCF_000313985.2 Echinops telfairi | reverse complement strand
GTGTACACGAGTAGCACTGTGCTCCAGAGAATTTTCTAGGCTGTGACTTTTCAAAAGCAGAAGAGCTGGCCTGCCTCCCGAGGTATCTCTGGGTGGGTGGGTTTGAACCGTCAACCTTTTGGCTAGGAGTCACGTGCTTAATTGTTTGCACCACCCAGGGAGTCCGCATAGGACCATGTTTTTTTCCATGAGTGTGTGTCTCAGAAAGCATGATGTGGCCCTCCACCTACAGCTGGAAGCGTTTTCACATTTACACTGAAGTAACCCCAGTCCAGATCAAGAAGCAGAATGTGCCCAACAGCCTCGGTGACCCCTATGCCTCTTTCTTAACATGTCAGGACATCCTTTATACCTTGACTGTCTGCAAGTGTTGGAAGCTTGTGAGGCTTGGAAGGTGGCGAGAGATGTCAAGACTAAGGGAAAGGCCACAGTCGATGGCTGTTCCCGCCTCTGGCACAGAAGTCCCAGCTGCTGCTGCGAAGGAACCTCCATGGAGACAGGAGAGCACCGGGTCTCCAGCTTTTCTCTGTCCTACATGCAGAAGAGGCTGGGGCACTTTGCAGACTTTCCATAGACAGCTGATGGAAGAGGAAAGAACTAGGAGGCAAAGGGCATTTATAGAGGTTTAAATAAAAGCATGTACAGATATAAATATATTTATATATGAGGATGGGGAAATAGATCTATGTGCATATATTTATAGGTTTAGTATTATGGTAGCAGATGGACATTGGGCCTCCACTCAAGTACTCCCTCAGTGCAAGAACACTTTGTTCTATTAAACTGACATTCCATGATGATCACCTTCCCGACACAACCGCTAAAGATGAAGCAGGTACATAAGCAAATGTGGTGAAGAAAGCTGATGGAGCCCGGCTATCAAAGGATATAGTGTCTAGTGTCTTAAAGAATTGAAGGTAAACAGCGGTCATCTAGCTCAGAAGCAACAAAGCTCACATGGAAGAAGCACACCAGCCTGTGTGATCATGAGGTGTCGAAGGGATCAGGTATCAGGCATCAAAGAATAAAAAAACCAAATCATTGTGAATGAAGGGGAGTGCAGATTGGGAACCCAAGACCCATCTGTGGGCAACTGGACATCCCCTTACAGAAGGGTTGTGGGGAGGAGACGAACCAGTCAATGTGCGGTGTAGCAATGATGAAACACATTACTTTCCTCTCGTTCCTAAATGCTTCCCCACCACCACCACACACACACACACACACACACACACACTATCATGATCCCAATCCTACCTTACAAATCTGGCTAGACTGGTACAGATTGGAACTGGCAACACAGGGAATCCAGGGCAGATGATCCCTTTGGGTGAGAGTGGCGCTACCGGGAGGGTGGAGGGAGAGTGGGGTGGAAAGGGGAAACCAATTACAAGGATATACATATGACCTCCTCCCTGGGGGACGGACAACAGAAAAGTGGGTGAAGGGAGACGTCGTACAGTGCAAGATATGAGAAACCAATTACAAGGATCTACATATAACCTCCTCCCTGGGGGACGGACAACAGAAAAGTGGGTGAAGGGAGACGTCGTACAGTGCAAGATATGACAAAATAATAATACTTAATAAATTATCAAGGGTTCATGAGGGAGCGGAGAGAGAGGAAAAAAATGAGGAGCTGATACCAAGGGCTCAAGCAGAAAGCAAATGTTTTGAGAATGATGATGGCAACAAATGTACAAATGAGATTGACACAATGGATGGATGCATGGATTGTGATAAGAGTTGTACAAGCCCCCCCCAAACAAAACAACAACAACAACAACAAGCCCAGTTGATGGAGTGAGTAGTTTCTGATGGCAAGGCCACTAATCTAGAGGCACTTTTGAACTTTGAACTTTGGATTTATTTGACAGGCCAGCCACCAAGTGTGCTGGAAGGCGCCCCTCTTTTTCATCACAGTGCCCCATTTTAAGCCCAGCGATAACTCTGGGTAAACTATTTCTTCCACCGCCATCTTTCTTAACAGTGGGCTTGGATGGTGGTGCAACAAACGACCATTTTAGCGATCCTGTGGGAGACCGCTGCTCCCTCCTCGAGGCCGGGCTGAGCTCAGGGCTGGCTAGTGTCTCACAGCAGCTCCGTGGTCCGAGGAACAAGTGCTGCCCACCCTTCTACCATGCTCGGGGCTGGTGACAAACCAAGCCCATGGGAGCCATACTGGCTGATTTCTTGGAGTAGCTCTCCAGGCCTTTCTTCCTAATACTGACGGGCTTCATCTGGAAGCCCCAGTGGAGCCTGTTGAGCATCGTGGCCACCTGCGAGTCGCCATGGGCAGGCAGGTGGGTGGAAACGCAGGGGATCAGGACAGGAAAGGCTTCTGGGGCTGGACTGCTGAGGCCTGGGGCCAGAGGGAAACCTGGGGCTCCCAGCTTGCCGTGGGCACTCCCAGTCTGCAGGAGTACAACAGGGGTCTTGTTCTGTGCCTGCATCCTTTTGACACAGCGGTTCTCAACCTGTGGGTCGCGATCCCCTTGGAGGTCGAATGACCCTTTCATGGGCGTCGCCTGATTCAAAACAGTAGCAAAATGACAGCTATGAAGTAGCAAGGAAAATAATTTTATGGTTAGGGGGCGTCCACAACATGAGGAACTGTATTAAAGGGTCACGGCATTAGGAAGGCTGAGAACCACTGTTTCATTATTATTTTTTTAATCATTTTATTAGGGGCTCGTACAACTCTTATCACAATCCATACATACATCCACTGTGTCAACCACATTTGTACATTTGTTGCCCTCACCATTCTCCAAACATTTGCTTTCTACTTGAGCCCTTGGTATCAGCTCCTCATTTTTCCCCTCCCTCCCCTCCCTCATGAAGAACCACTGTTTTAACAAGTATCAGGGAATATGGAAAATTCTGTGATCATGGGCAAGTTACCAAACCCTTCTGGGCTTCCTTGTCTGGAAAAGCCTCTAAGCCTTTCAGTGGTTTAAAGAACTAAATATGGTGATACAGGAAGACAAAGCAGACTTACTACCCACTGAGTCCCTCTTGGCTCAACAGCGACACTACAAGACAGTGTAGGTCTCCGCCCTGGGAGGTGTCCAGGAGTATAACTCTACCTGGGAGTAGAAAACCTCTTTATTTCTCAGAGAGACTGGTGGTTTTGAACTGCTGATCTTTCCATTAGCAGCCCAGCACGTAACCACTATGCCGCCAGGGCTCCTGCGTGACATAGAAGGGAGCTTCTTTTACCCACAAACTGTTGGAAGCCTCCTTGTACATGAAAGGTTTTGGCCAGGTCTGGAAGCTAACAAGCCTTCACCACTGCTGTAGCTGTTGGCGATTCTGACCCAGGGTGGCATGTGACGGAGCAGAAGTCCCAGAGGGTTTCCTGGGCTGTTACCTTTACTGAAAGTGATGGCCAGGCCTTCTCTCATGAGTTCCTGCACAGGTTCAAACTGCCAACCTTTCGGTTAGCATGCAGGTGCTTAACCACTGCACCACCAAAGATCCTTTACTTATTAGACTGTTATTCTTCCTTTTAAAAATAGCATTTGAACAAGGAGTTGTCCCTAACTCTTGAAAAGGCCAGTCCAGATTTCTAGGAGGCTCTTTTCTAAAACCACGTTCTTCAACGTGGCTGCCTACAAGAATCACCCGGGAATCCTGTAAAACCGAGGGCAAACCCCACCAGACGACGTTTTAAATCCAAGGATCTGGGGAGGATCTCAGGTGATTCCAATGTGCCTCCAGGATAGCGAACCACTACTCTAAGGAACAAAGATCTCACAGCTCAGACAAAATATAAGAAAACATTTAAAAATGCTTTTAATTGTGAATCGGATGAAGGCTTACGGTGCAGATCGGGTTTCCATTCGATGATGAATGCACATTTTGTTTCATGCCATTGACTGCAGTCCCTACAATGTACCAGCACTTATCCCACTAACTCCCTGGGTTTCCCATTTCCAGCCCGCCTTCTTCCCTAATCCTTCTTGCCTTCTGAGCTCTGGCCAACACTGCCCTTTCGAACACAGAGGTGATTATTCTAAGGACTACCTAGCATTACTGCTCCTTAATCGGTCTATTGTTTTGTTTGAAAAATGAGTCCAGACCTAGGCCTGAAGGGTGACCAAGGGCCAGGATCTCAGGCAAAGCCTGCTACGTTTTATGACTTGGGAGTTGGGTTCCACAGTTTTCTCCCCTTCTAGCCAAGACTGTCTAATTGGACCCCTTTCAGGAGCAGGAGGTAGGGGTGCTGGACCCATCTGGTGCTTCTGGTCTTCGAGGGGAGGGGCTGGGGTTTGCATGGCTCATTAGTCCACTGAGTAAGTGAAGAAAGCATCCCCTTCAGACTGCCCTCTCCTCTTGCAGTATCCAACCTTCACAGATCAGAGGGAGGGGGAGGGCGACAGGTGGAGCTGCTCAGCCTCTTTGAAACACCTGAAGAAGGGCTTTCCAAACACTTCCTCAAAACAGGGTTTCTTCAGAGGGCAGAGGGGCCTGGTGGCACGGCGGGCTCGGCACTGAGCTGCTAGCCACGCAGTCACTGGTTTGAACTCACCAGCGGCTCCACAGGCGAAAGATGAGGCTTTCTGCTCCGGTAAAGATGTTAAAACCTTGGAGACCCAAAGGGGCAGTTCTGCGTGGCTCTACAGAGTTCTATAAGTCAGAGTTGACTTGATGGCAGGGAGTTTGGGTTTCTGTTTCATTTTTGGCAGGGGTAGAGGTGCTATTAGCAAGAGAGCCCAGCCCAAGACAACCAAGAACTTTCTTCCGGGCCCACTGATTTCCTAATAAGCACACACTTCAAAGCCGCACTAAGCACCATAAATTGCTATATGCAGTCTTTCTTTTAACGAGTTAATCTGAAGAGCAACATTGAGGCTAAATGCCACCGTGAGAATGTCGCTCTTAGTCACGACTGGGGGTGGTGGGGTAGCGGGCACACACACTGGTCTGTCCGCTGATGAGGGAGGGTGCCCTGGCACAGCCCTTGGAGGGCAACAGGGCAACAGACCTACAAATCTTTGGTTCAACAATTCAATTTTGGGAGATTTCATACTATAGGTAAGGTCCCTGCGTGACACAAATGGTTTGAGCTTGATGACTAACCTAAAGGTTGGCAGTTTGAACCCACCCCATGGCCTCACCAAAGACAAAGGCTAGTGAGAGATGTGTTCCTGGGAAGATTTAAACTCCAGCTGACAGACATTGAGTCAATAAGGACTCGGAGCAACCCGATCGGACAGGGTGGGAAACCCCATCTTTCTCCTGCGGAGCGGCTGGTCATTGAGTCCTTGCAGTGAGCAGCCCAATGTGTAACCCCTGCACCGCCAGGGCTCCTCCCACAAGATTAGAGCCAGGAAAACCCTGTGGAGCAATTCCACTCTGTAGCACACGGGGCGCACTGACTGGGTAGCAGTGATTTTGTTGTTTTTAAGACTAGCCACGCTGTGCGTGTGGGAACCACCTACATTTCCACGGAGCGCTCTGGATCAATGCAGCACCACGCGCTGGTGAAAGAGCATGGTTCAGAGGCAGATCTGCTGGCATGGAAGGAGCCTGGCATCATGTCACAGATCAAACTAGAGGCAGACTGGTGGGGATGGTATGATGCCAGGGATGTAAGGGGTGTTTTACAGGGTGACATGTGCATGTATAACTGATTGACTACTCGCCAGACAGACCCTGTAACAGATGCCGGTGCTGTGGAAGAGAATGGGGAGTCAAGGGGGGCGGCCAGGGGAGAATCTGACTTACTCATTGTAGCCAGACGTCGGCACTGAAGGAATGCTTTTACAATTTTTTTTTTAAGGAATTAAGGAACAGCAGCTTTATTTGTAAACTAGAAATCTAAAACAAGAAAAACAATATGGGAAATCAGCAGCCCAGCACATTACGCAACAATATAAAGGAACAGACTACTGATATGCATGCATGTGCGTGTGCACACACACACACACACACACACACAGAGCTAATTTCAAAAGGTCACACAGGGTATGATTCCATTTATATAATAATCTGAAAACGAAGAACAGACTAGTTAGTGGTGGCTCGGCAGGGTTCGTTCGTAAGTGGGAATGAGGGGCGGAGAAGAGGAGTTGGAGGGGGTGTAAGTCTAACTACAAAGGAGTAGCAAGAAAAATACCTTTGTGGTGAGGACAGCTCTGTATCAAGATTGCAATGATGACCACACAGCTCTACACATGTGACAAAATGGCACATGTGTACAGACAAACATTTTCTGGGTTTGATATTAAACATATGCTGTAACTAATCATTGAGAAAAACTGGGCTTAGGGTATAAGGAACTTCTCTGTACCATTTTGCAACTTCCCGTGAAGCTATACTTATTCTGAAATAGTTAAAAAACACTTGCAGAAACAAGGAAATTCACAATAAGATTAAAAAATGAGACAAAGCCAATTTTATTCAAATTCTCCAAACGTACACAGAATTTGTTGTTTCTAAAGCCCATGTCCCATTTTACATAATGGTCTTGTTGCATCTTTAGTTTGGTCATTCTTTTAAAAACAGTTCTTCAGTAGAAGCCAGAGTCCTGAGTTGCCCAGTTAGGCGCCTCTGATCTACTATTCTGATTAAGTTTCTTCTCAATATTCATGGCCAACATCTGGCTTCTAAACGAAAGGCTCTTGGTCTTTTCAGTCACTTGCTGATAGGGTGAGACTGCATTGTTACCTATCACCACGTGACCTGATTTAGAATCTATCTTGGCGTCCAGTCTCGCATTTCTAATCAAATTCACAATCTACCTTTCAGCCTCTTCTGGGGTCATGTTCAGTTTATCCGCCAGCATGTTAATGCTGATACACTGATGGAGGCGACAAAAAGTCTCAAATATGAAGAGATGGGCATTTTCAATCACATCCTTAAGACAAGCCACCAGGAAGAAGTCATTCACAAGCACTGATTCACATTCCCTCAGCTTTTTCTGTGCCCCATCCAAGTCAAAGTTTACATACAAGCACTCAACAAACCCTGTAATTGGGTCCTTGTACGTGGAAGATTCCTGCTGAATAACTTTGACTAGGTCTTTTAGCACCTGTCAGCGCTTTCGAACATCTTTCTTTGTTATGACCGCTGTAGTCAAGTAGCGGAGAATAGTGGACACATTGTCTGAATTGCATTAAGACACTGTGGTTGGTAAAGGAAGAGATCAATAATGTTATCCCAGCCTGGGGTGGTTGAAGAAAACAAACAGAGAGCAGTGAATGAGCCATGTTCGCTGCTGAAGAGACTGGAGGGGAGAACTCACAGAATTATTATCAATGGTCTCTTTCAACCTTGTAAGGTCTTCCATGGCTGCATCCCAATTCTGCATTCAGATTTCAGAGGCCAGTTTCCCCCAAAGGGAACTCAGAGCATTCCTATCAGTTGCTGGAACCAGCCCTCTAAAAAAATAAAGATATTCTGCTGCTCCTGAGTAATTCCCACATTTATACTGGAATTTTGCATATCTGTAGAGAGTGTCTAAATATCCCTGCCTAACACCATGCTTATCTGCCAGGTAGTCAAATGACATCCGACCATCCCTAGTTGATTGCATCTGCCTTGTGGTTTCTGGATCTTCAAACATTTTCACAATTGGTTCTGTTTCTGCCTGGAGTTGTTTCCGTTGTGCAACAACTGTGGTTCTTTCTTCTTGCAGAGCAGGAGGGATATCATCGGAATAAAGGTTTTTATCTACGTCCATGGCAAAGCCTACCATGTTGGTATCACTAAGAAGATCCAGTTTCCCTGTAATAATTCCTTTTCATTATATATCTCCTTCACGGAGAGGAACTCCAGCAGCGGGAAGACGAGATGCCGAGCCAAGAAATGTGCGAT
>NW_022111309.1:17154775-17156091 GCF_000313985.2 Echinops telfairi | reverse complement strand
CACATGTGTTTATCGGCCAGGTTGGCACATTAAACCTCACTTCTGTTGAAAAATTTTAAAAATTTTGAATAAGGTGAAGGTTTGCCAAGCAGACCATCATTACATTACATCTAGTAATTCACTGACATCTTGTTTCAACAGCTCCCTGTCATCCCTCCCATGCACTGTCATTTATTCTATTTTCCCCCTGTGTGTCACGTCCTTGTTTTCTAATCCTCTAACTTTTGTCACTGGGTATCTGCTGCCTATTTGGTCTTAAATTGCTGATTGTTCCACCACAGGGATGAGTTCCGTTCCAGACCTGACAGGTGACTAAGGGTCACTGGCTCAGGGTCCCACCTGTCTCAATCCAACTTGCATGCCTGCTGGGTCTCTTTTATGATTTTGAATCTGGTTCCACATTTTTCTCTCTCTATTCAGGCCCTTCGAATGTGACCCTTTTCAGACCGTTGGCAGTGGTAACCGGGTACCATTTAATTCTTCTGGTCTCGGGTTTGTGGAGACTGATGCTTGGGTGACAAAAGGGATTCCTTTGAAGTTATTGTTTGAATTCTTCATCTCTGAGCTAGTTATTTCTATGTGTTTTGTTCTAACTTCTAAGGAGTCTACGAGATGACAAACTCTGGACATCAAAGAGCCTCGCAGTGTGTTCATTGCTGTACTCACAGGGCAGGTGTTTAGTGGGCAATCAGTATTACCTAGATGAACGGAGGCATGTGCAAGGGACTTAAACATGGAACACAGATGACAAGAAAGATGTAGCGATGATGTGACTTGCTGCGCTTCACACAGTGAATGAGCGGGAATGCTTGACTTAGAACCCCTGCCTCCACCCCAAACCCCTGGTCCTTCCTCTTCTCTCACAAATCTACATAAGTGGCAGCACTGCAGGGATTCATGTGCTCGTTATTAACAGTCTGACGGTCTCCCCATCAGACCCGTGCAGACTCGGATCTGTCTTTACTCAGGTTTGAGCCTAATTGTTTGAGACCTAGAGCAGATGCTCACATGTCACCGCGGCAGTTACAACACTTGGATTTGCTACAGGACTGAGGAGCAATTACAGCTAATTATGAAGGCACTTCGGGAGCACTGGTTAATTAAACCCAAACACATGTGATTTGGATAAAAGGACAGGCCTGCCTGGTGCTGGACAAGCTGCTGGGGTGTCCTGCAAAGAGCCGCCGCCTCCCCCAGGCAAGAGAAGGGCACAGCCCTAGTGTGTCTGCCAGCCTTCTGGTAGGCACTGGTCCCTCTGGGGTCTCCACCTGCTGCCAAGTCCCCAACACCCTCAGTGACTGGACACCCCCCCACCC
>NW_022111309.1:17146675-17153684 GCF_000313985.2 Echinops telfairi | reverse complement strand
TGTGGGCTTTGTTGCTTCTGAGCTAGATGGCTGCTTGTTTACCTTTAAGACCCCAGATGCTATATCTTTTGATAGCCAGGCACCATAAGCTTTCTTCACCACATTTGCTTATTCACCCGTTTTGTCTTCAGTGATTGTGTAGGGAAGGTGAGCATCATAGAATGCAATAGGGCTATTTCTTGCTGATTTGTTTGCTGGCCTGCTCTTCCACCTGCATGGCCAGGCACAGGGCCTTCCTGAAACCTTGGAGGGCGGAGAGGTGCTTGGTAAAGTTGGCGAGGGTGGATTCTGCTTTGTTCTCCATGGTTTCCAGGTCACAGTCAAGCTGCTTGGCCATCTCAGGAGAGCTTAAGTCAGGTTGGCTCTTGCTTTGAGCTGAAGAGGTGCAAGAGTCTTGGGCAGAAGACACAACTGGGAGTGCCGGCTACGAAGGGTTCAGGCTGCGGTTCTTCTCTGGCACTGGGCTCCCCAGTTCTAGGAGGATTTTAATGAGGTCCTGAGTATTAATCCTTATGGGATTAGCCCCAAGTCTAACAGGATTTAGACATCTAATCCTTTGCTGCTGCTTCTCCTGACAGGATGAAAGGGGCGTGGAGAGATGAGTACTGCAGAGCCATCTCAGAAAGGCTCCCCCTGCTGAGAACAGGAAAGACCCGTCCCTTGTACCTCCTTCCCCAAGTGGCACAGGCTCGGCCGAGTTGCTACAACCCTGGAGACTTGGTGTTCCTTGGGGATGGAGACTTTGAGTCATTTGAGGTCCCCCTGCTAGGTATGGGCTGGCCCGTGGCGGGTGTGCCCGAAGTGTTAAGTGTTAGCTGGAGAAGGAGGAGATTGGGATGACGTGGATCAGGATCACACAATACCTGCCCAGCATTACTGGGCTGGGGATGGGAAGAAAGTACTTCACTATCTTTCCCACTAAATTTGATATCGATAATTATTTGGGCAGGCTAACAGCATGGAGGGTGGAGCTAGCAGACCCTGCCATTTTCTTTCTTTCTTTTAAAAAAAAAATTTTTTTTTCTTTTTAAATACTTGTATTGTGGGCTCTCACATATCTTATCACAATCCATACATTCATTGTGTCAAGCCCATTTGCACATATGCCGCCATCATCATTTTCAAAGCATTCTCTTCCCACTTGAGCCCCTGATATCAGATCCCCATTTCTTCCTCCTCCCTCCCCGGCTCTTCCTCCTTCATGAACCCTTGATAAATTATAGATTATTATTTGCATATCTTACATTGTCCTCCATCACCCCTCATCCACTTTTCCATTACTTGTGCCCCTGGGAGGGGGTTATAGGCTGATCCTTGTGATTGATTCCTCCTCTCTCCCCCCATCCTCTCCTAATCCTCCTGGTATCTCTGATCTCATTGTTGGTCCTGAGGGGTTTATATATCCTGGATTCCCTGTGTTGCAGGCTTTTATCTGTAGCAGTGTGCATGTTCTGGTCTAATCTGATTGGTAAGGTAGAATTGAGGTGATGATAGTGGGGTGAAGGAAGCACCAAAGAACTAGAGGAAAGTTGTGTGTTTCATTGGTGCTATACTGCACCCTGACAGGCTCATCTCTTCTCTGTAACCCCTCTGTAAAGGGATGTCCAATTGTCTACAGATGGGCTTGGGTCTCCACTCCATGACCCTCCCCACCCTTCACATTGGGTCTGATTTTGTTCTGGCTCTTAGATGCCTGATACTTGATCCCATTGACACCTCATGATCACACAGGCTGGAATGTTTCTTCCATGTGGGCTTTGTTGCTTCTGTGCTAGATGGCTGATTGTTTACCTTCAAGCCTTTAAGACCCCAGACGTTATATCTTTTAATAGCTGGGGACCATCAGCTTTCTTCACCACATTTGCTGCTTATGCACCCATTTGTCTTCAGCAATTGTGTTGGGAAGACCCTGCCTCTGTCGAAATGCATGAGTCATTTCTTCAAGCTCTGGGGACTCAAATGCAAAGCTGAGTCACTTGGGAAGAAAACAGCTGTAGCAATACACAATAGGAGCCCTCTCTGCCCAGCTGATGCACTGGCCTTGTCCTTACCTCTGCTCTGACAGGACCCTTTCACAAATGAATGTTTTTCACTTTGTCTCCCCAGGTATGTTGCTAGGGAGTTGATTCTAACTCATGGGGACCCCATGTATGCAAAATAGAACTGCTGCACAGGGAACAGATTGCTCTGCCTGTCTTTTGAGGCATCTCTGGGTGGGTTAGAACTGCCAATCTTGTCTAGTGGTCAAGCACCTAACTGCCCATGCCCCCCAGGACTTATCCCCCAGCTATTCAGATCTGCTGCTAAAAGCAGAGAATCTCTACCGCTTCTCCATCTGTCCCATCCATGAAGTCCCCTGCAGCGCCCTGCCCCTGAGCACCATCCCACTACTTAAGGCACAGCAGATGAGGTCCTGCAAAGAGCAACAGTTTCAGAAGCTCACAGGCAGTTCTACCCCGTCCTGTAGAGCTGCTGTGAATTGGCATTGACTCAATGGCAGTGAGTTTTCACTCTCAAAAGCGTCCCAGGTTGGGATGTTAAATTATATGGCTATCTCAGCTAAGGGGCATCCCTCCCTTCCTAGAACAAACTGCTCCCCTCTAAATAAAGCAAAAAGAGCCCTGACATTGTTATGGACTAAGTGTTGGATTACTAACCACACGGTTGGTGGTTCAAACCCACTAGCTGCTCTGTGGGAGAAAGATGAGGCTCTCTGCTCCCATAAAGATTTACAGTCTCAAAAACCCTGAAGGGTGTCACGATAAGTCAGAATTGACTTGATGGCAGTGGGTTTGGGATTTTTGTTGCTTTGATTTTGGTAGGCAAAGCAAAGTGTTTTGGGTTTACCTTGAGATTCTAAAAGATCATTGAAAAGCAAAAAAACTTCAGTACTGAACTCAGTATGATGTTAAGAACCGCCTGCTACAATGTAAGATAGCACTGGAGTTTTACATACTTCCTCTCAGCCAAGAGTCTAGGGCTTAGGTTCCCAAACTTCTCTGGCCTACTGTCCTCTTTTCAAAATGAAAATATTACTCACTGACCACTTGGTAATAAAAAAACTTTTGTATTGTAGCCCATAATCCAGGATAAAATGTAGGTATCGGCTTTTGTAATCTCCTCCACCCTCCCACCAATCTTGCCAGCATCTTCCAGGGAGCAATATCACAAACTATGGGGAACACTGGTCTAGAAATAAGGTCCACTTCTTCACTGTTTAAACTCACAGGAAAAGGCCATTTAAATATTTTGAGACACTTTTCCATGCCAAAGTGCTTCAGTCTGGTGTTTTAGTCAGAGGTGGGTGCCGCGTTCTTGGAAAGCTTGTGATTCTAACTAAGGGGCACAGATACCTTATGGGGGCCCAAGCCAAGTTGTGATTTTTGTTCTTTTTTTCACCTAATATAAGAGACTTAAAAAAATCGGATTTTTGGGGGGTCTACAAATAAAGATAGAACTTCTTGATCATAAAAGTTCATATATCAGCTTTAGAAAAGGGGGCTAGAATAGTCAAATGCTTGATAAGTCTGTTTTTTAGCTTACCTCCTTAGCTGGTAGATTTGATCCAGTTCTACTTTGCTTCAAACATGAATGCTGAACTTAGAATGAGGCATTTGGCCAAAGACAGAAAGGGAGAGGACAATGATAATGAAAATACTTCCATTCTAAATGCAAGCTTAGGAAATCAATTAGGTCAAGAAAAAGGAAGCCAACAATCTATTGCTACAGGGTTCCAATTAAAGGTTAAGCTTTTAAGTCTATATGGAAAGAGCACACCAGCACACGTGATCCAAGGACTGTGAATTATAAAATCAAAGATCAAAGGAGGGAACTGTAGTAGTACAGTAGTGCAGTCATCACCACAATCAATTTTAGAACATTTTCTTCATTCTTGTATCCATTATTAACACCTGGTTTACAGATAGATGACACCTCAACACCTGGTTTACAGATAGATGACAGCAAAAGCCCAAAATCCACTTGCAGAGTTCCAACATAGATTAAGCCTCCATTGAACTCCCTCAGACTAGTGACCAGGAGTGGACTAGTCTTGTCCTCAGAGAGCATTTAATTTGTTCTATCGTCTTTCTTCTGCTTTCTCTTGGACTGGGGTTTTGTTGTATTTTGTTGTTGTTGTTGTTAGGGTTTGGGGTGTAGTTTTCTTTATATAAAATCCAAGGTAGGTAAATCTATACAGTCAGTAACTAGATTAATAATTACTTAGCGTTATGATGGGAAGTTGGCGGGTAATGGAGAGCTATTAATAATGGATACAAGAATGAAGAAAATGTTCTAAAATTGATTGTGGTGATGACTGCACAATTCTTCTGAACATATTTATACCACTGAATTGTATTATATATGAATTATATGTCAATAAAACTAAAACATAAAGGTTAAGCTCTTAAAAAAACACTTCAAATAGCATTTAAAAAAAAGACTTTATAACTTTGTCCATTTCCAAGTGTACTTCATGGGCTTATCCACATGGTAGGCTGTTTAGGGTGGGTAGCATTGGTAGGGTGGTGGGTTCTTCACTGCATGGGTGAGGACTCACACCCACTCCTGTATCCTCACTGCTACGGCCTGGACTCATGAACGCTGTATGACACTAGATGAAAGACAAGCCAGTGTGCAGACTCCCCAGTCCCATCCTATGGCTCTGAGAAGCTCTTCTGCAAACCTATGAGGGAGCTGCTGGAGGGCCATTTCCTCAAGTCCAGCCAGGATGTGTTCTCTCGCACGGAGGTGGGGAGACAATACAGTCCAAGAGCTTACCCCTGGACTGCACTGCCAGGGCTTGAATCCTGGGTCTCCCACTTGTCAGCTTTCTGATCTTAGGAAAGTTATTCAGTCTTCTGGTCACATTTTCACCATTGATAAAAGGGGGCCAACTGATTTAATACTTAGCAGATACTCAGAACACTGCGTGGCACACATCAAGCGCTATATAAAAGCTAGATGCCATTAAGTCAACCTTGAATGGCGTCAGGGTAGGAGTGTCTTGTGTTGTTGTTGTTGTTGCTGTGTTGTTAGGTGCTGTCCAGCCGGTGCTGACTCACCGTGACCCTATGCACAACAGAATGAAACACCACCCAGTCCTGCGGCTCACATAACCTCACAATGGTTATGTTTGAGTCCGCTGCAGCACCTGCGAGTCAATCCATCTTCTTTCTTTTTGCTCCCTCTCTACTTGGCCAAGCATCACGTCCTCTTCCAGGCACCGGTTACTCCTGACAACATGTCCAATGTTACGAGATGAAGTCTTGCCATCACCCTGGCTTCTAAGGAACATGCTGGCTGTACTTGTTCCGAGACAGATCTGTTTGTTCTTTGGGCAGTCCATGGTACTTTCAATCTCAGTCCTCAGAGGAGTCAGGGAAGGGCCCTCTGAGGTGACATGTAGGTCAAGACTTGGAGGACAAGTAAAGACCATAGAAGAGCCTTCCAAGCAGAACCCGGGCCCCCCCCAGAGATGAACAGTCTTCTGAAACTTGTGACCACCAGGCAAGGGTGGATTACCCAATAAGCAAAGCCATTATGTTTTTCACTACATCTTATTGTCAAGCATGTGAAACCGTTCACTACAGATTAGTAAGTAAGCATAAATAAGCCAGCTTACCTTGCTTACGGAGTACTTGGTCCCTGTTGGGGATTGTGAATTTGAAAAGAGGCTTTGATTCTGTGGGAAGGTGTTTTGGGGTTGGGAGGGAGAAAACTACCAGCCATACCTAGAAACAGAATCTTTGATGTGGTGGGGGAAAAGAAGAAATTGTTTATTACAGATTAAGAAGCATAAGTAAGCCCCTGCTTACCTTGTTTATTGGGTCATCTGACACTGCTGCTGGGGTGGAGATGCCTGATGCCATGTCTTGGCACTCAGCCCATATGGAAGAGATAGACTGGGTTGGGGGGTCCTATTAAAACTAACTTAAGAAATGGAGCAGCCAATTGCAATCTATGGAGCTGATTTGGATCCGGATGTGAAAGAAGATAGAAGGAATGCACAGAGTGAATGGATCAAGAAGTACATGAGTCCTGGTGGTGTAGTGGGTTTTGAGTTGGGCTGTTAACCTCAAGGTCAGTCTTTCGAAACCTCCAGCCACTCCTTGAGAGAAATATGAGTCTTCTCTGTTCCCATAAAGATTTCCCATCTGGGAAACCCACAGGGGCAGTTCCACTCGGCTTGATAGTCTGATTCAATGGCAGTGAGGAATAATTGAAAACCACCATTGTCGTCTGCCAGTCTGTTGTACTGTGACAGCTTGCTTGGTGCTTTGATGCTGGAAGCTATGCCACCCGTATTTACAATACCAGCAGGGTGACCCAGAGTGGACAGGTTTGGGTGGAATTTCCAGACTAAAGCAGACTAGGTTAAAAGGCTTGGTGATCTACCTGAAAACCCTCTGGATCCCAACAGAACACTGTCCAATCTAGTGCTGGAACAAGAGCTCCCTGGGTTAAAGGGCATCCCAAATACCCAGGGGCTTCAAGGACAAACCGGAACCCAGCGCCGCTTGTGAAGATGGCCCTGGCAGGCACTGTTTCTTTTTGTTGTCCCTGGAGCAGGTGTGCACGTGATGGCAGTGGGCAGCAATGTGATTTCAGAAGAAAGGAAAGACAGGTGGAGAAGTTGACGGCTGTCTAGAACATCTGGTATTAAGGGACAGTGTTAAATAGAGGTGATGATGGTATTGTGCTTATGCTTCCAAAGAGTTCACATCCAAAATGGCCACAGATAAAAGAAGAAGACATCTGGGGCTTGTTTTGAAATAATCTTTGACTAGGGATGCAGGGAGGTTGGGGTGTTGACAGTGCATTAAGACTTGTCATGACCAGAGGATGTACACTGGTACAGATGGGAACTGGAAACACAGGGAATCCAGGGCGGATGATCCCTTCAGGACCAGTGGTGTGAGTGGCGATCCGAATTCTACCTTGCAAGTCTGGCTAGACCAGAGGATGTACACTGGTACAGATAGGAACTGGAAACACAGGGAATCCAGGG
>NW_022111309.1:17143930-17146575 GCF_000313985.2 Echinops telfairi | reverse complement strand
ATGTACAAATGTGCTTTACACAATTGATGTATGTATGGATTATGATAAGAGTTGTATGAGCCCCTAATAAAACGATTAAAACAAAGTTATTTATAAACTATAATACACTTTAAAAAAAAGACTGGTCATGAGTTGAGTTCGTGTGATAAATCTAAGCACAAACTACGAATCCTTGTACTCAGATGTATTTTACAAAATTTCTATGTAAGAAGTTTACAAACAACAATGACAGTAACTGACGGGGGAAGGGGGTGTGCCAGACCTCTGTGTCTTTCAGGCCCGGTTAGACACTAGCCTCCTGTAGACTGGGGCCCAGGCACTGGTGGTTTTCCACAGCTTTCCAGGAGATCCCAGTCTGCAGCCAGGTTGACAGCCACTGATACCAGCACCAAGAGAACGAGAAGTCCTTTACTAGAGAGATAAAGGAAGACCCGGAGGAAAAAGGCCATGTTCCTGGGTGGGAAAAGTAGGTACTATGCAAATAAACGCTTCCAAATTAATTTGCAAGTAAAACATTTATATATACGAAAACTCTACGCATGCTTCCTTCCTGGGAAGGAAGCATCTTCCCCAAGCCCACTGCAGTCTGGTTTGGCTCTGCAACTTTGGCCAACCGGTTGTGGGCAGAGTGACTGCTACCATTTCTGGGTAGATGCTTTTGAGCCGGGCTCTAGGAGCTGCTGCTCCATTTGCAGGGTCATTGAGTGAGGACAGAGGTCCAGAGCCCCCGGCCCACCTGAGACAGCCGTGCAGTGTGAGCAAGAAGGGAGTCTTTATTTTTATTTTTAAACCACTGAGACTCCTGGGTCGTTTCCACAATCTAGTTTATCTTGATTGATACAGAGTTAAACAGAACTTAACAAAATAACCCTGCAGGTCAAATGAAAGAGTCCCTAGGCAGGGAGACGAAAGTACACTCTTAGGAGGCAGTGAGTCCTTTCAGAGGACAGAGCCTATCACAAAGCAATATAACTGATGCTGGGGGAGAGAGACAAGTTAAAAAGTTCCTTTGTACGATGTATGTTGTTGTGATGTGCCGTTGGGTCAGTTCTGAATCCTAGTGATGCCGTGTGCAACAGAACAAAGGACTGTCAGTCGTTCACCATTCTTATAACTGTTGCGATGTTTCAGCCCATTGCTGGAGACACGCGGTCCACTCACTTCATTGAGGGTCTTCCCATCCTGGGGCTGATCTACTTTACTAAGTCCTTCTCCAGGGACTGAGCCCCCGGACAAGATGCCCAACGTCCATGGGACAAAGTCTTGTCATGCGTGCTTCTCCGGAGCATTCTGGTTATAGTCCTTCCAAAACAGATGTGTTCATTCTTGGGTAGTCCATGGAGTAAGTCAGTATTCACCATAATTCAAAGGCATTGATTCTTGTTCACTCCGTTATTCATTGTCCAGCATTCATATGTATGTAAGGCGATTGAAAACACCATGGCTTGGGTCAGGCACACCATAGTCCAAAGTCCTTTGCTTTAGTACAGACTTGCCCAATGCAATATGCGAATGCACTTCTTAACGGCTGCTTCCCCGGGTGTTGACTGTGCATCCAAGTAAAATGGAACCCTTGACCACTTGACCTTTTCTCCAGGTACCGTGATGTTGCTCATTGGCCCATGTGTGAAGACTTTTGTTTTCTTCTTTCTTTCTTTCTTTTTTTTTTTTTAATTGAATTCAACAAGTATTTATTGAGTGCCTCTTATGTGCTAAGTATTGTTTCAGTACCTGGGACACATCAGAGAGCAAACAGATCTCTGCCCCTGTGGAGCTTATAGTCTAGTGTTCAAGACAACATCTCTTGGCCATTGTGAGCTGTGAGGGCAAGTCTGCACCTCTCTGTCCCTCAGCTGCCCACGGGGGAAATTAAGCAGGCCTGGCACACACATGGGTGACGTGCTTGGTGTCCTGTAGTGCCAAATGGACACCCCACCACCACCGCCACCACCACCCCCCCAGACAGTACATAGGGGCTGGAAGTTGATTTTTAATTAAGAAAGCATACTGCAGGCAGGTCAGGGGGAGGGAGCCAGATCGTCTGGTCAAGGGTGGGGACAAAGGGCAGGGCTGGCTACACGAACTGCTGCTGCTGCTGCTGCTTCTTGGTGGCTGCCTTGCTGGCGAGGTCCTTGGCCCTCTCGGTAGCTGCCAGTGCCATCTCCTTTGCCTTTTCTGTGGCTTCCTTGGTGGTTTCAACAAGCGTCCTAGGAGGGGCCTCCCCTTGCAGCTTGGCCAGGATGTATTCAAAGCCCTTCATCGTCTTGGTCACATTGCTTTTAAACCGGGCCAGACCAAATTCCTGGACAGCTCGGGAGACACCAAACAAGGTGGAGGAGACCCAGGCTTCCCGGTGGATTTCGGTCCAGCCACTGTTGTCGGCATTCATGTGGTAAACACAGCGCTCCTCCACCACCATGAGCCGGGCATGGTTGATGTTCCAGGTAAAGGTGGTCATGGTCTGATTCTGTGGGTCCACAACGGAGTCCTCCAGGATGTACACCGAGTGAGCAACATTGGCAGGAAACAGTCGCTCGGCCCAGCGGGGCATCCTGTTGGTCTTGGTCAGGAGTCGCCTGGACAGGAGCTTCTGGTCAGGGGTCACCTCCCGGTGCACTATGTCTTCTGTCAGGACATGCTTGCTG
>NW_022111309.1:17087102-17143830 GCF_000313985.2 Echinops telfairi | reverse complement strand
GGGGCACGTGCACGCACGCCAGCCTCGCAGGTCAGCGACCGCCGCACCGCGCCCAACCCGCCGCCACCATGAGGTCTCTTTCTTTCTTTTTTAAGCGAAAGGGAAGAAATTTATTGGAGCCCATGTGGGAAACCCCAGAGGGGCCCGGCATACCCTACTGTGTAGGCATGCCCAGCAAAGGGTCACCCCATTCACTGTGCCCCATGTCCCAGGGGGACTCCCCTTGAGCCGAGCCCCAACGCCCCAGGACTGGCTGGGGATGGGGAGATTTTTGCTTTCTTTCTGTTGAGGTATAATCTATCAATAAGTGCTTTAGTACCTTTTTGGTTTTAATCTGCTATTGCAGATTGTTAATGAATTTTCCCTCGATTCTGATGCCCTAGGCTCCATTTTGTCCAGCTTCTTGGATTATTTACTCAGCATACAGATTAAGTCTGGTGGAAGGATATAACCCTGACAAGCATCTTTTCTGATTTTAAAACACGTAACATCCCCTTGTTCTGTCTTAACAACAACCTTTTATTTCAACATGCCTCCCAGTGGCTTTTGCTACTCTATCTTTTCTATAAAGAGCATCTGTTCCAGATATTCGGGTTTCACAACAATGGCCTCCAGCATGCCAGTAATTATCCAGGCGGGGTTCTGTTCTGTTGTGCATGCGCTGGAGGGACTTGACAGAAACTACCAATCACAAACCAAAGAGCAGGAGTTTACTTCTAAAATGCTCACGAAACAATAACAATACACTGCTCTTAAAACTTAGGGAGCTGGGGTTCTCCCAAGGTGAACTCACTAATTCCCAGGGATTTTCCATGCCTGGGGTCAGTTCTTTAGCCCCAATCCTGCTCGTCTCCAAATGTATCATGTCATTTGGCCAGCGCGATCCTCCAGACAACTCAGATTGCTTCTGCTGGTGAGCTCTAAGCCAGCCTCAGCCCGGAGGATTCTGTCCACAGGCTTTTCCTGGGAACATCCTTCCTCCCCAACTCAACTCCTCGCCTAGACACAGGCTGGTCTCCATACGTCCACGTGAGAGCACTGACTGACGCCCTCCGATGGACTCTTCCCTTCCCGATCTCAGTCTCCGCAGGGGTGACGCAGGGCATTGATGGGTGACATGCTTCCTGCCCTGCCGCCGGTTTCGCCCTCCTTTGCTGAGTTGTTCCTCCCTCCGTCACACAGACTCTCTGTCCCCTATCCAGCCTTTTGGATTGTGGTTGTCAGTTTGACTCCATCTTTAAGGAGCACACTAGTCAACGCAATGGAGGGCAGCGCTTATGTATCTGGACCTCGCAGAGCACAGCCCATCTCTCCACTTAGCATCAACAGACCTCCAAACTTCTGGATCCAAATAACCTCTGACCTTCAAGAAATGTTGACTACCTGTTGGCCCTCAAGCATCTACAAGGCCTTTAGTTACCCGTATTTCAGTGGAAACCTTATATAGCTCAACAATCTAGAACTCAGGTTCAGCAAACTGCTCGAGGCCACACAGCTGGTCAGGCAAAGCTGGGGTAGCTGATCACGGCCCACACTAAACTGACTCTTGCCATGGGCTCCTCTGCCCAGGTGGGGGGATTTCGCCCATTCTAGTCTCCTGTGTCCTGGGCCTAAGGCACAGCCCACTGGGGTAGGGAGGTCTGGCTGTTGTACTAGTTCTGAGATAATACTGGAGGCTGAGGCAGCCAGATGCAGACTCCAATTTTAGTTCTCCTTCTTACTGGCTCGATGCCTTTGTTCCAGTTACTTAACTTCTTCCTGCCTCCATTTCCCCCTCTTTCGTAAGAATATTACTATCTCCTGTAGAAATGGAAGAGCTAACTGTGTCAAGGTAAGGCAGCACTCCTGTGCTGGGCACAGAAGGGGCTCTCCTTCCCTGACATTTGTGTGCCCCCAGACTCTGTCCCAGGCCTGTGGCCAAGCTATGCCTCCCCACCTTCAATTCCTACAGATGGACTTTTATGTTCAAGTGTCAGATCTTGCCATTCTTCTCCATTGCTTCCACTTTCATTAGCTTCCGTCTGTCTCTGCTCTTTGGATCCAGTCCTGGGTCCATTATCCCCCATGTGCTCGTGCCCTCGACAGAGCTGAGCACTCCTCTCCGTCTCTAAGCCCCCGACTACGCTGTTCATTGGAACTGCTAGTGTGGCCGCTGTGGAGTCAGCTGTTAAGTGGGCCGCTTTTGGAGGGAGGCAGCGAGCACAGGGGAGGGGACAGATGCAAAGCAGCAAGCACACTACGCGTGGCACGGAGCACACCTTACACCCCCACTCTCCCCAGTCAGAGACAATACTCCTACTTGATATAAATGGCAGTGTAACCCGGGCCGGCCTCACAGGAGGACAAGCTAACAGAATGCATCAGGAGCCTAAGAAAATGCTGCATTGACTCTGGCAGAGCCATTGAAGTACAAGACGACACTCCTGGCAGCACTATTCAGAACGCCCCAAACATGCAAACCAAAAATCCCCAAAGCTCTAAACTCTAAATACATAACCTCCGTCCCTTACAAAGCAGAACGGTCAAGTAAACGATAAGGTGACAGCAGCAGCGCAGCTCTTTGAAAGATGAACTATAATGACCACCCCTCTTAATGCTAGTGAAAACAGCGCACAGTCATTTAAATGTATCGCATGGCTGATGGATGTAGTGGGGTGTAACCAAATCACAACTATTTTCACCCAGATAAAGATAGGCTGGGAAGATGAAATGAAGACTGAAAAATTAGTCAGGGTGAGATTACAGATTCCAGGCAGGCTGTCTCCCACTAAAAGACATGACCGTTTACCTGGTCATAAACATCCCAGATGTTTGTGTATTCTCTGTGCTCACCACTGACAATGTGTGGATTTAGAATCTGAAGGGAGACAGACAAGAGAACCAAGACCGGAGCCTCAGCTACCACCGGGCTTCAGTTCCATCATAAAGCAGGTGTCTAAGTAGGAGACCCAGTTCCTCTTCTCAAGGGACTTGAAAGTCAAAAGCTGGTAAGGTATCAGGTGCCCTTCCCACTAGAAGGCACGTGCCTTATCATACCCTGCCGGTCCGGGAGTCCTGAAGGACGGGTGTCCGGATGGTAGGGTGAGCTCAGGAAGGGAGAGAGCTAAGCTTCCCTGCCCACCTGGTTCCCAACCCTACTCTGACACTTCGGAGCAGAGACCTGGGGCAATCTCGTCTCCTGTGAGCTTAATGTTCTGGCTCTTTGAGGCATGCCCTCATAAATGCCCATGACTAGTTGGGTGCTGTCACACTGTATGCCCTGGCATCTCTTCTGCCCCACTTGTCCCTGCTCACATGTGCAAACCAGACAGTATTTCCAAACTTGTAAACAAAGCAGAAGCAGAAGTAATGATGCGATTGCGGTTAGAGCCGGAATCCGGAGGGACTTACCGTAGGTGAACATACGTGGTGAGGTCAGTTCAATGTTGGGCAGGGCACCCAGGTGGTTCAGCACGGCACATCGATAGCCATTCTTCTGGGCATAGTCAACAAAAGTGCGGATGTACTGCTTCTCACTGTGATTGGCAATTCCAGGGCAGATGACCATGGTGATGTCGTCTATCGGTGGAAAAAGAAATCCCAGTGAATCCAATGATTGGTGAACATGCTTACACTTTTCTGACTTAGAAAATGTAGGAGCCTTGGATTGCGTAGTGGTTACAAGTTGGGCTGCTAACCTCAAGGTCAACAGTTCAAAACATCAGCCGCTCTGTGGGAGAAAGATGAGGCTTTCTACTTCTAGTCCTTTCTACCAGAAGGACTTAACACAGAGGCTCCATTGAATGAACGGAACCCTACTAGCTCAAAGCTCTCTGCACCCTTGGACTGAAGGCTGGGTTACTTGGATGGGAGAAGAAGCAGAGTGGCCACCTCAGGATTGTGGAAGTGACAGTCGTTGAACTTTGGGGGGAAGCCCCGGCTTAGTGGGTGTCTGGTGGAAGGGGACCCAGGACCACCATACAGGCAGTGCCTCAGTGCCCACCCTGCAGTGACCACAGGTTGGGATCCATTGAACAGAGATCTACACTTGGGGGAGTTGGCGCAGAGTCCTCCACTGACATCAACCCTCATACTGAGGGTCAACAGAGCCCAACAGCAGGAGAGATGGAACTGCATTCAACAACTCATGGGCTGCGGCTCAAGGTGGAATGTACTCACACGTCTTCTCCTGAGAAGCCCGCAGGGGCAGTTCTACCCTGTCCTATAGGGTGACTGTGCGTCAGAATAGAATCTGTGGCAGTGTATGGAGTGACTTAGAAAATGCAGAAGGGACCTTAGAAGAATCTTTCTGTTCAACTCTCTGGGAGACCCCATCTTTCCCTTCTGGCTGAAGCTGGCTAGACACATACTTCCAAGATACTTATGGTGACAGGCTGGTTTTCAAGCTGGACAGACAGTTTTGAGACATCAACAAAAGTGATTTACTAGAAAATGAATGAGAAAAGTAGAAACCTCCATTAAAAAAATTATTAGCTGCAACATCTAAAATTACTTTGTTGAGGTGCTATACAAATTTCCCAATGGTACCCTCAATTTCTGCACTTATTTTAATTGTAGCCAAAACTACATGGATCAGCACTGGGCTCTGGACCACATTTTGAGAAGCAGTGGTCTGCAAGCTAGGGCTAAAGATTTCCAGCCTTCTCTTGAAAGGGTAGGCGGAAGAAATACTTCTACGCATCCCAGCACTGTTTGACACATCACCAGATGTTGTCAAGCTGGCAATGTCCCAGGGTGACCCCTCAAGTGTGGAGTCAAACTATGCTTCACAAGGTTTTCAGAGGCTGGGATTTTGGAAGTGGATAGGCAAGTCTTTCTTCCAAGGTACCTCTGGGTGGACTCAATCCTCCACCTGCGAACTCCTGTCTGACACATACTCTAATTCTGACTCACATGCTTCCCGAGGGAAGGGCCAAACGGAAAATCTGCACAGAAGCCTTTTACCCAGGTATCTATTCTGCAGAGCTACTTGGTACACAAATGATTTACAGCATAGGTTGTCATGGCAAAGATTGAAGTCCAGAAATAGGCATCTAGGCTAAGTAAATTATTGCATATCCAGATAATAGAATGTTACAACAGTTCTTACAAAATAGTGAGACTTTAGCAGGCAGCAGGGCACAACACAGGGTTACACCAGAAGGACTTAACATAGAAGCTCTGCTGAATGAACGGAATCCTACTAGCTCAAAGCTCTCTGCATCCTTGGACTGAAGGCTGGGTTACTTGGATGGGGGAAGAAGCAGAGAGTGGCCACCTCAGGATTGTGGAAGTGATGGTCGTTGAACTTTGGGGGGAAGCCCCAGCTTAGTGGGTGTCTGGTGGAAGGGGACCCAGGACCACCATACAGGCAGTGCCTCAGTGCCCACCCTGCAGTGACCACAGATTGGGATCCATTGAACAGAGATCTACACTTGGGGGAGTTGGCGCAGAGTCCCCCACTGACATCAACAGAGCCCAATAGCAGGAGAGATGGAACTGCGTTCAACAACTCATGGGCTGCGGCTCAAGGTGGAATGTACTTGCACGTCTCCTCATCCCGACAGCGTCTGGATGCACTGCTATTGGGAAAACTGATGATAATAGTGCAACAGACTTACACGCCAGAGGGATAAGTGACACAGCGGTACTTCTTTGTTTATATGGGCTTTTGATTTCCTGCTTGTAGCTTGTTTTGTGCTTTTGTTTTTTATCTCTTGATTTTTCTTTTTTAGTGTATGTATTCTGTTTGTTTGGTTGCTGGTTGATCATATAGGGTTGTGAATTTGTCATATTACAACCACCAAACTAAACCTGTGAAGTGCAAACCCCATGGACAAGCAGATGGAGTCTAGGCTCCTACGTAACTCTAGCCCCAACCCAAGAGCAGTCGGTTCTTACATCACGGCCCTGCTCGATACTCACCTTCATGAAAGGATTACTGAAGATAAGGGTGCTACAGCAGAGTGTGGGGAAGAAAGCAGGTGGTGCTCAGCTATTCATAAGAATAGTGTCTGACAACCGAAAAGTGGATGAAGGGAGACGTCGGACAGGGCAAGATATGACAAAATACCCATTTATAAACTATCAAGGGCTCATGCGGGAGGGGGGAGGGAGAGGGAGGGGAAAAATGAGGACCTAATGTCGGGGGTTTAAATGGAGAGAAAATGTTTTGATAAACGATGTACAAATGCACTTTACACAATTGATGTGTGTATGGATTGGGATAACAGTTGTATGAGCCCCTAATAAAATGTTAAAAAAAAAAAAGTGTCTGAGGTCTTAAAGGAGTGTATTCAAACAAGCAGCCATCTAAGTGAGGAGTCAACTAAGTCCACACGGAAGAAGCACACTAGCTTGTGTGATCCAAAGATGACAATTAAAACATTCGAATATGACAAAGGGAAAAGTATCAGAGCTCCAATTATGAACACCCATTTTGTAGGAGGGCAGTGGGAGCCCCAAAACTCATCTGCAGAGTATCTGGTCAGATTGAGCCACTGGCAGATCCCCTCTAGGCACCGGCAAGAGCCTTGAACAGCCTTGCTGTCAGGCAGAGACCATTATAATCTCGATTGTGCGGAATCGAACTCAATTCTCGGCCCGATGATGACCTCCCTAGTATACACCCAACCTGAGTGGGTTCTGGTGCAAGTACTTGTTCCATGTCAGGAATGTCTTCCCTGGCTTAAGGAATGTTGATGATGGTCTTTTCTTTCTTACTTATTATTTGTATTTTGGTCTTTACATAATTATTATTTTATCCTTACCACTTTATTTTGATTTGGTTTTTATTGTTTTGGTTGGGTCTCCCAGTTTGAGACCCACAGGAGGAGTGGATATACAGTGATAATAACTGACATAGGGGCCGATGGGGGGTGCAAGGGTAGGGACTGGGTGATAGGGAGGGAAGAAGGCTTTCAGGGGTGGGAAATGTAGGCGGGAGGGGGCACTAGAACTGACTGTGATTGCACAACTCACTTTAAAGGTGATTCAACCATGGGGGGCGGTGTTCTAAAATTGATAGTGGCGATGATTGTACAATTCTCCTGGCTAGGATGGAACTATTAAATGGTATGATTTGTAAACTATGTGACAATAAACCTGTTAAAAGAAATGGTGAGACTTTGGATGAACTGCTATGTGTAGTATCTGGGTCGTCAACGCTCTCAAGTGGCCAGCGAAGGCACAGGCCTTGACGAATCAGGGACAGGAGGAGGGATGGACTGTATGGCTAATTGCCCCACAGCCAACAACCTCCTTTGCCGTTAGACCAGAAGAAGTGGGTGGTGCTGGCTACCATTCCCACACATTTCAACCAACGATTCTAGAAGAATATTGAGCAAAAGGGGGAAATGTAGACCACCAGCATTTCAAATTCTCATGGACACCATGCTTTCTGGAGCAATGGAGGTCAGATGAACCTCTGAAACTATTGCCCTTGGAGAAAATCTTTAAACGGTAAACCAGAAATATCCCCTGAAGTCTTCTTACGAAAAAACAGCAGTCAAGTGTAACTTGTAAGAAATGTCTGCCTTGAGCTTTTCAGATCTATTTCTATTGGATTAAAGTGATGACAGCAACTTGATAGGCTAGATAAGGTTTTTATCTGAGCTTATGTTAATGGGGGAGAAACAGCTCAGAAAAAGAGGGTGAGAATAGTTATACAATCTGGAGAATATAAGCAATGTTACTGGACTGGGCATGTAGAAAACTGTTGAATTTGGTGTAGGTTTTGTTGTATATATTCTCAACAACATAAAATTAAAAACAACTGATAAGGCAAGCTCACCAGCATATGTGAGCAAAAAAACCCAAGATGTAGAAGAGGGTGGTAACATGCTATCCATTTGTGTGGAGAAACAAATCCCCGCATATCTCTGTTTATAAGGCAGGTCCCTGTGGGGCACAAACGGGCTATGTTCAACTGCGAATCTAGAGGTAGGCTGTTTGAACCTAGCCAGAAGTACCGCCAAAGAAAAGGCCTAGGGATATGCTTCATTAAGATTAGAGCCAAGAACACCCCATAGAGCAGTTCTACCCTGAAACACATGAGGTCACTCTAAGAAGCAACTCGGCAGCTAACAACCAGTTTACAGAGCATCTATTAGCTCTGGAAGATATGCAAGAAATACAAGCGTGGGTACACCTGACGGATGGGGAACAGAGGTGACAAACACCAAGGATCAAGGTGAGAGTGGTGAGTGATGTGAGGCCACGTGGTGTGTCCTGTGGGCTGGGCCACGATCCTCAGTGGTGTAGCAGTTATGTGATGATGTGGTCATCCTCCACTGTGGGATCTGATTCGGTCACCCCCAATTTTCACATCACGTCAAATTGTGCAAAATGACCTGGTCTTTGGAACCTAACAATGCTGATGAAGTGAGGAATGAGTGTAAAACAAACCAAACCAACAACAGAGGGTTGTGCTATCCAGTGCACGTCTTGAGTGTGAACACTGCTTTGCTCAGAACCACTTTCACCCATTCACTCTGCAGTGCAGGGCGGTCAGCGTTCATGAGAAGTGGGAAAGTGGTGCAGCCAACAGGAGGACACAAACAAGTATGACAGAAAATCAAAGTTGTGATCTGTACCCACTTCCCACTTTGGCCCTCTTTCTGTGAAGGGAGATAGCCAAACTAATTCTGGGCTTTACCTGTAGAAGTAAAAACATTCAAAAGGAGAGAGAGGAAAAAAAGGGTGTTGTGAATTACTTTTGTCCCTCCAAATGTGTGTTGTAAATCCTAACCTCTAGGTTTGAGGTTACAATTCCCATTTGAGAATGAGTTGATTTTTATGTTAATGAAACCGGATTTGCTCAGAAGCAACAAAGCCCACATGGAAGAAGCACACCAGCCTGTGTAATCACGAGGTGCTGAAGGGATCAGGTATCAGGCATCAAAGAACAAAAAATCAAATCATTCTGAATGAGGGGGACCACAGATTTAGGACCCAAGACCCATCTGTGGGCAACTGGACATCCCCTTACAGAAGGGTCATGGGGAGGAGACGAGCCAGTCAGGGTGGGGTGTAGCAATGATGAAACATACAACTTTCCTCTAGTTCTTAAATACTTCCTCCCCCCCCACCCCACTATCATGATCCCAATCCTACCTAACAAATCCAGCTAGACCAGAGGATGTACTCTGGTACAGATAGGAACTGGAAACACAGGGAATCTGGGACAGATGAACAGTTCAGGACCAGTGGTGAGAGTAGCGATACCGGGAGGGTGGGGTGGAAAGGGGGAACTGATTACAAGGAACTACATATAACCTCCTCCCTGGGGGATAGACAACAGAGAAATGGGTGAAGGGAGACATCGGACAGTGTAAGATATGACAAAATAATAATAATTTATGGATTATCAGGTGTTCATGAGTGGTGGGGAGCGGGGAGGGGAAAATGAGGAGCTGATACCAGGGGCTCAAACAGAAAGTAAATGTTTGGAGAATGATGAGGGCAACAGATGTGCAGATGTGCTTGGCACAATGGATGTAGTATGGATTGTGATAAGAGTTGTATGAGGCCTCAATAAAAAGATTTAAAAAAACCACAGGATTTGCATAGAGTGTGTTTTGAGTTGCTCTCCTAGAAAATATAAAAGCAGCGGCCAAGGGAGACGATAGATGCCAAGCCAGAAACAGAAGCTCGAGAGACAAGGACCCTTCTCCTGAGCCAGCACAGCGAGAGAAAGGAAGGAGAGAGACAGTCTTGCCTCAGCGCTGGCCTCCAAACTCTGAGACAGAGCACTTCTGCTCGTGAAGTCCATCCACATGTGGTATTTGTTGGAGCACTAGGTCACGAAGACACGATGCGTGTGTTAGAGAAATAAATGTTGGAGAGACCAGTTCTACGAACCTAGAAATCTCTCCATTCCCTCTGACGGTTTATTGGGAGCCTACTGTCCTGGACCCTGGGGATTCTTACAGTCTAGTGGATCGATGATAAACAAACACACAACTACCCAAGTAGGGTTAAAGAGAAATCGTTAGCATGAAGCAATAAAGCTGCATAGCATAATGGGTTTCCTAGGAAGCAGACACTCGGTGGGGGAGTCAGGGGCAGTGTCTCTGAGGAAGTGACAGCTGAGCTAAAGCCTGTGACACCAGGGGGAGGGGAGGCAGCCATGTGATGCGTTGGGGAAGAGCTTTCCAAGCCGAGTGGACACAAATTAAGCGTCTGTCACTAGCTCCTCAGCAGTTCTCGTTACTTTAAATAATGTGGACGTTAAATTTACTCAGGGATGTTTACTAAACTTCTATGAATAAAAAAAAGAAACAAGATTGTGGTAATGATTGTACATCTCTTGATATATATGAACTATTGAATAGTGTGATATGTAGATGATGTGCCAATAAGCTTTAAAAAAAACAACCCAAACAACGTACTGGCTTACCTTTGCATACTCAGAATCCATAAGGCTGTTCTCTACCAGTAGAAGAGACATTCAAAAGAATGTTGGTATCTAACTGCACTTTCTCGAAAGGCCCCCTTCTCTAGCATTTATAATGAGCGTTGATCGTGTAGGCTAAGGAGTCCTGGAGGCACAGTGGTTCAGAGACTGGCTGTCAACCGGAAGGTTGGCGATTCATACCCACTAGTTCTTTTTCAGGGGGAAGATGTGGCAAACTGCTTCTGGATTTCAGCCTGGGGAAGGGGGCCCTGTGGGGCAGAATGGAGCCGATGGCAATGGGTAAGCGAGTATGGTGAGCTGGGGGGACGAAGGCCCAAATCCAGCAGTCACAGAAATAGACGCTGTCGTTCCTGACCCCCATGTGATAATGATGCATGACAGAGGTGCTTCAGGCAGCTAAAATGTTGTTCATGAAAATCTAAGCTGAGGGTTCCTTAGAGCCCTTGTGACCCACTGTTAACCATCTCAAAACCAAGCTCCACCACACAGCTAAGCTTCAGTTTCACTGTCAGTCACGTGGGATGGCCTGGGCAGCAACCTCACAGGGTTGGTGTGAGGACTGAAGGGGGTAGTAGTCGGCGTAAAGCACTGAGGACAGCCTGGCTCTTGTAGCTGCCATCAACAGACGCCTTGAAGAGCCTGGACGCTAGCCACTGACTTTCCAGTTAGCCACGTAGGGGCACCACTTTGCTTCCTGCATCAAGCTTCTGGCCTCCACAAGAGGATGGCAATAACGCTAAGAACAGTGCTTCCTTAAGAACCTTACCCGGCGTCTTGAAAGCATATGTGAGTGCTCATCCTTGCAGGTTGCTCCCGGGCGATGCTTCCAGCCAGTTTCCTAACAACCCTGGATGCAGGCATATTCAGAGCGGGTAGCACGCCCAGTGATCCTGGGGGCTCTCCCTCAGCAATCCTCCCTCTCGGGGTGGTGGCCCAAACCCAGGCCCTCAACCAGCTCACCTCCAATGCAGTGCTCTGCCAAGGGCTCAAAGAGGTCAAAGGTGGAAGTGGCTCCATCGATCATGGTGATGAACTTCCGCTGTCCGTAGGGGTGTGGTGAGCTCACCCTTCCCATCTTCCCATACAAGGCTGTCTGGATGTGTCCGCTTTTCCCCCAGATCAGTGGAGGGATGTATCTAGAAGAGAAGGAAGAGAGACATCACTTTCCTCCCAAGTCTCTGAGCCAGGAACTTGAACTCTGACAAGCCCGGGGGGCAGAAGTCTATGCTCAGGGTGGGAATTGACTGGACAGCAATAATGAGTCCAAATACGGGCTAATTTTTTGTAACCTTCTACCTATGGCATGATTTGGCCCTTCTCGTGTTTATTAATATGGCCTGCATCACAGTAGCTTTAGAAATCCACCAGGGCAGGCCTCAGAGTGGGGATTTCAAATTTAGAGTGTTCAGTGAGTCAACGTGGGTTATGGAAAGCATTTATAAATTTGGAACAGATTCTACTTGACAGGGCGAGGCCTCATTATCAAGTGAGCTGATGTCTTTAAAACTAGCACTGCACCCATACTCCCTACATGTTCACTTCTTTCATGTGCCCCCCACCCCCACCCCACAAGACAGGCCACAGCTGCAAGGGCCACGCCATGATCCAAAATGCCATTGCTCTGCAGCCCCAGGAAGGTATGCACGTGACTGGAAGAGCCTGGGAGGCCCCAGAAGTGGGGCCCACTGTGCGCGCCAGTGAATGAGCTGAAAGGGCAGAGTGGGGGTAAATATTTGCTAGATTTAGCCAATGAAGGATAAAGGCGTGTTAGCCAAAGCAGGCAGGGCGCCTTAACAACCGTTCTTTGTAAAGACACACGGTGACTCTGGTCTTGGGCAGGGAATGCAAGCGCCACATACTAGTTAACTACTATGAAAATCAGGCACCCCACGTTAACAATTAATGAACCATGACAGTTCCCCAGCACAGTGCAAGATGACCCTAACTGGTTGGAGCTGCTAGTTTCTCTGTAGTGGCTTCTAGCTCAACCTGGATGGGGCTAGCCAGGACTGTGGCCTTATATAATTTACAGTCACATAATTGAAAATAGCCAATGGCATTTGCTTTTGCCTCTGTATTAGATTACAGCGGTGAGAGTTTTAGGAATTGTTTACTTTAAACTATTTGGCAATTCATGCCTACCTATCAGTTCAAAACCAGAGAGCCTTTCTTAAATGAAGCCTGAGTTTCTCTGTTCTTCAGAACCTTGGTAGTATGGTGGTTATGTGCTGGGTTGCTAACCATAAGGCCAGCAGTTCAAAACCACCAGCCGCTCCATGGGAGCAAGATGAGGCTTTCTATTCTTGTCAAAAGTTAGTCTCACCAGCCTATACAACCACGAGGTGTCGAAGGGATCAGGTGTAAGGCATCATCAGAACAAAAAATCTTACCATAGTGAATGATGGGGGGAGTGTGGAGTGGAGATCCAAAGCCTATTAGTAGGCCACTGGAGATCCCCTTGCAGAGGGGTCTCGGGGAGGAGATGAGCCAGTCAGGGTGCGATGTAACAATGATGAGAAATACAATCTTCCTCTAGTTCCTAAAGGTTTCCTCCCTGCTCCCACTACCATGACTCGAATTCGATCTTGCAAGACTGGCTGGACCAGGGGAGGTACACTGGTACAGATGGGAACTGAAAATACAGGGAATCCAGGACGGATGAGCCCTATGGGACCAGTGGTGTGAGTGGTAAAACAGGGAGGGTGGGGGGAGAATGGGTAGGAAAGAGGGAACCGATTACATGGAACTGTGTGTGACCTCCTCCCTGGGGGACAGACAACCGAAGGGTGGATGAGGGGAGACGTAGGACAGGGCAAGATATGACAAAATACCCATTTATAAACTATCAAGGGCTCATGCGGGAGGGGGGAGCGGGGAGGGAGGGGAAAAATGAGGACCTAATGTCGGGGGTTTAAATGGAGAGAAAATGTTTTGAGAAACGATGTACAAATGCGCTTTACACAATTGATGTGTGTATGGATTGGGATAACAGTTGTGTGAGCCCCTAATAAAATGTTAAAAAAGAAAAAAATATATTATATGATTATAGAATTTGCTTTGCTCAGAATAAAAATTTAAAGCATGAAAAAAAAGAAAAGGAAAAAAAAGCATTTGAACATGAAAAAAGAGAAAACATTTAAAAATTGATTGAGGTCATGATTGTACAATTCCTTTTGATACAATTGAACTGTAGAATCATATGGTATGTGAATTATGTGCCAATAAAACGAAAAAAATTCCTCGTTGAAAAAAAAAAAAAAAGTTAGTCTCAGAAACCCAGAGGCAATTCTACCCTGTTCTATAGGGTCATTATGCATCAGAATAGTTGTTTTGGGGGGGCTGTTTGTCGTTCATTATATCTACACAAACTGAAGGAAAATAAGTTGGTCAGCTCCAGGTGAGCTTCTTCCTTGGGCCATGGGGAGGAGAGAGTAGAGTACTCTCGGATCTAAAGGACTAAGTCCCTTCCAACAGAGCGCAGACGTCATGACATCTAGGAAGTCGATGAAGACATTGATGGGAGACCAGTGGATTACGACAGCAACAAAGAGCAAGCTCGTGACAGAAAAATAAGGAGCCCTGGTGGTGCTTCTGGGGACGCAGCTGCGTAAGCATTGGATTACTGACCACAAGGTGTGGGTCAAAGCCGAAGCAAGGGAAAGATGAGGCTGTCTGCTCCTGTGAAGGTGTGCAGTCTTGGAAACCCTATATACGGTTGCTATGAGTCAGAATCAACTCGATGGCAGTGTGTGTGTTCTGAACATAAAAACAATTACAGTAGGTCATGTGGTTACTGTACAAAATATAGATGATAGAGACTTTATAAAGGGTTTCAGGCTAGCCTGTTAGACAACACATTATGCATGAGGGGAGGAGAGTAATCCCAGAAACCAACTCTTGATTGCTTTTTCATTATCATATAAATTAAAATAGAATATGCTCAGGCCCCAAATGTTAGAAGACTGGGTAGATTTGATATAAGTAACTTCTGATCTTGCTTAGAATGCAATAGGATCGCAGAGAACATGGCCTAAGAGTAAATCTTCCTCTCAGCTACACATAGATCTCCCGTGTGAGGATACATATCACCCCGATGCTACCCTCCTGGCGCAAGGTCCTGGCATCCTTTACCAACGCCTCCAACCAGGTGGCCTCCCGGCCTCTGGTCTGGCTCTACCCACCCACCCCACCCAGCGGCGAACAGATAAGCTAACTGCTCACGTGGCCCCTGCTCTGCCCAGGAGACGGCCAACTCCCGGTGGTAAATGCTTTCTTCCTAAACTCAAAACAACTTGACCCACCTCTAGACTCCACCCCACACAGACCCACCTTGTGCTAAGCTGTTTTGGCTCATTCTGCCCCCACCCCCAGGTCTCCATTCACACTCAGTCATTCTTCTGACCAGCTACTCCTTGTCCTTCAAGCCAAACTGGCAGTTGCCCCTTTTCTGAGCACCAGGAGGTAGCTTTGAAAGGAGCCCTTGTGGCATCATGAGTTACTTGTTGGGCTGCTAACCACAAGGCCAGCAGTTTGAATCCACCAGCGGCTCCTCAGGAGAAAGATGAGGTTCTCTGCTCCTGTACATTTTACAGCCTCAAAAACCCTCAGGGACAGTTCTACCCTGTCCTATTAGATCACTGAGTTGGTTAGAATGGGCGCCATGGCGATGCACTGGATGGGGTTAGTTTGCCTGGAAAGAAAGTTCCCTCGCGCACAGCCCAGCAGAACGTCCAGGGAGGCTGGTGACTTTCTAAGGTCATGTTGAGCTCTGTACCCACTCCCACTCCCATCCTTATTCCTATCCCCACACCCACGAGGAGCGTGGGCTCATTCGACTTTATGGTTACCCCAGGGCACCCTTAGAGAAGACTTACTGAAACGTCCTGCCAAATCCTACCATCCATCTGTCTGTCTGTCTGTCTATCTAAATATTGCTAGCTGCCATTGCGTCTGACTCATCGCAGTCCGTGTGTGGAGGAGCACTGCTCCAGAGGGCTTTGAAGGCTGTGACCTTGGGAAGCACAATGCCAGGCCTTACTTCTGAGTTGCCTCTGGGTGGGTTTGAACAGCTAACCTTCAAACCAGTATGCCAGCGCTTGAAGTACACGTGCCTTTCTGGGCTAGCCCATGATGGATGGTTGGCTATGGTACAGTTCACCTAGCTGCACTCCCTCTCAAACTGTGGGAGCGGGGGTGGGTCTGCAGGGGAGTAGGGGAGGCTTTCTCCCGTCATCCCCTCTCACAGTTGTAGTCAGTCTGATGCTGTACGTCCCACCAGGGGAGCTCCACAAGCAAACTAGCCAGTTCTGTTGTTGAAAAAAGGCATTTGAAATGAAAACATTACTAGTCTTTGCTAAACCCTATCCTGTGACCTCACAAGTGGACTGACTGCCTCTTCCTTCTCCTTAGTCTGTTCTTCCTCTGGAAGCTGCACTGAGCCTGTTGCCATGAGTGACCCTGCTACCCTGGAAACATCCGTGGCACAACTTCAAGCATCACAGCAACACTCACGCCCCCACAGAACAACAAGCGGACATACGAATCAGGGAAAATGTCACAAACTCACTGCCAAGTTGATTAGCGACCCTGACAGGTAGGGTAGAACTGCCCCTGTGGGCTTCTGAGACTTTGACTCTTTACTGGTCCTTCTCCCAGGTCTCTTTGATGAGGATCTGGGACATGACAATGAACAGGAGGAAGGACACACATCAAATCCAGGGTCTCAGTAAGCACAGCAATGCAAAACTCTTGGCCAAAGCAATCATTTGGGAAGGGCCCTGTTCTCCCATCTTAATTCTTACTCTTTTTCCTTCTGGCTCATGGCAGGCTGGTGTCTTAGCACAGCCTGAGTCTCAAGTTAAAATTACCCACTGTATACCCCGTGGGAACATGCTATCTCTTGATTGGTCTGCTGGGACTTCAGCTTAGCACCATGTGACATTAGTGGCTTGGGGTCGTGCCAAAACACACACACACACACACACACCTTTAAATGTGAGGCTGCAGCAAGATGCTCCCTGCTGCAGGAGGAAGGGCTGAGAGGCACTGGCAGTACCAGGGAGAAACAAGGTTCTCAGTTCTCACTCCTGTTAAGCAGAGACAGGGGCTGGTCTATCTTACAGGCCCTCAATCGCCTCCCAAAGCACACTGTCAGGGGCATAAAGCAACCTGGCTCTGTTCCCTTCAGATGGAGACAGACCATACTTAAGGCTAATGAGGGGAAGCTGACCCGATCAAGAAGGTCCACTTGGTGGCCCACTACTGATGAGCCTCCAGAGGGATGATGTAATCTATCATGGGTGGGGAGGCCAATGGGAGAGCACTGAGGCTCAGATGAGTTTCCAAGTTGGTACACACATCTACTCTGGAGCCCTTAGTAGTGTAGTGGACTGCGATCCATAAAGTCAACTGTTCAAAACCACCAGCTGCTCCAAGGGAGAAAGATAGGACTTTCTACTCCCGTAAAGAGTTACACTCTCGGAAACTCACAGGGGCAGTTTTACCCTGGCCTACCCAGTCTCTATGCGTTATTATCAACTTAATGGTAGCGAGTTGATTGGGCTTCTAAGGAAGGGTCCTTTGAGACATGGAAGGACTGCCTTGGGGACCCTCACCAACTGCACCCTGTGCATCTCTTCCTTTGCGCCCCTTTGGTTGTAAGACATCTGCAGGCAGAAGTATGCTAAATGCTCTGGGCGATTCTGAAGGGGTAGTGAGACCACCCGGGACTGGCAGTCAGGAGGACTGTGTCCTTTCATCTTGGGAGCTGTGACTCAGCTTTGGGCAGAGGGAGGAGAGAATGCTCCAGGGAGGAGGGAGGAGGGGGAAGGTGCTCAGCTTCCTCATCTGGGGCCCTGGTGCATGCGGGGGCAGGGCCTGCTCACTTTGTCCCTTGCTTATTGCACACATACTTAAGCAAAGAAAAAAACATTTTAAATTTTAGGAAAAATACTTTTATACAGAGAAAAGCTGACCTTTCCTCTGACCAGGAGGCTTGCCTTTTGAGGATGTGGACCCAGAATGCCGAAGGAGCAGCAGGTGGCTGGTGCCTGGAGCTGAACAAAGGCCTGATTGGTACTAAGCCTGTCTGTACTATTTTCTTTTGTCTCTGGTATATGGGGAGCCCTGGTGGTATAGTGGGTCACAAGTTAGGCTGCTAACCACAAGGTCATCTGTTCAAAACTATCAGTCGCCCCTGTAAAGAGTTACAGTCTTGGAAACCCACAGAGGCAGTTCTACCCGGTTGTATAGGGTGGCTATGCGTCAGTACTGACTCGATGGCAGTGAGAGATGCACACCTGGGGCTGTAGGGCATGCAGAGGACAGAGGGTGGACCACTCACTCCCGCCGTGGACAGTGACCCCTGCACACACACATGACCACCCTCAGAGTGAGAGGCAGCGGGCAATGGGAAGGGAACCCCGATGGGGCAGCTTTCTGGGAAGGCTTTGTCACAGGGTGGAGAAATACTAGCATCTTAACTCAGCACATGATAAGAACTTTCCAGGAAGCTAATCTCTGAGTCAGGGGCTGCCCTCATTACTTGTCTCAATTTATCATCCCGGCATCCCATTTCACAGAGCAGGAAAGGGAGTCTTATCTTCATTTGGTGTCACAGAACCCAAATGAGAAGGTCAGCCTCTGGCTTCATGTTTCTTACTATGCCACACTCCTACCAGCTGTACAGTAAAATACCAATTGATCATCTTTACACCTGCTTTTCCCTGTCTGATCAATGGCCAAAGGGCTCATCGACATCGAGTTGGTTCCAACTCCCAGCAGTCCTGTAGGACAGAGCACAGCTGCCCTGTGGATTTCTGAGACACCCAATCTTTTAAAAATTATTATTTTTTATTTTAAAAATAATTTTATTGGGGGCTCGTACAACTCTTATCACAATCCACCTACCCATCCATTGTGTCAAGTCCTTTTGTACATTTGTTGCCATCATCATTCTCAAAACATTTGCTTTCTACTTGAGCCCTTGGTATCAGCTCATTTTTTCCACTTCCCTGCCCCACCCTCCCTCCTTCATGAACCCTTAATAGTTTATAAATTATTATTTCTTCATGTCTTACACTGACTGATGTCTCCCTTCACCCACTTTTCTGTTGTCTGTCCGCATGAGAAGGGGTTTTATGTAGATCATTGTGATCAGTTCCCCCTCCCCCCCCACCTTTCCCTTACCTTCCTGGTATGGCTACTCTCATTATTGGTCCTGAGGAGTTTATCTGTCCTGGATTCTCTGTGTTTCAAGCTCTTATCTGTACCAGTGTACATCCTCTGGTCTAGCTGGACTTGTACAGTGGAATTGGGATCATGATAGTGGTGGGGGTGAGGGGAGCAGTAAAAAACTAGAGGAAAGTTGTATGTTTCATCAGTGCTACACTGCACCCTGCCTGGCTTGCGTCCTCCCTGAGACCCTTCTGCAAGGGGATGTCCAGTTGCCTACAGATGGACTTGGGTTCTCCTCTCCACACTCCCCCCCATTCACAATGATATGATTTTTTTGTTCTTTGATGCCTGATACCTGATCCCATCAACACCTCATGATCACACAGGCTGGTGTGCTTCTTCCCTGTGGGTTTTGTTGCTTCTCAGCTAGATGGCCCCTTGTTTATCTTCAAGCCTTTAACACCCCAGATGCTATATCTTTTGATAGCCAGGCACCATCAGCTTTCTTCACCACCTTTGCTTATGCACCCATTTGTCTTCAGCAATCATGTCAGAGAGGTGAGATTACTGAATGCCAGTTTAATAGAACCAAGTGTTCTTGCATTGAGGGAGTACTTGAATGGAGGCCCAAGGTTTATCTGCTACCTTTGTACTAAACCTATAAATATATGCACATAGATCTATTTCCTCTCTATCCTATATAAATATATTTACATATGTACATACCTATATTTAGACCTCTATAAATGCCCTTTGCCCCCTAGTTCTTTCCTCTATTTCCTTTTACTTTCCTCTTGTCCCACTATCATGTTCAGCCTTCATTTTGGTTTCAGTAATTCCTCACAGTTACATTACCCTTGATCAAACCCTAACAGGTTCCTAAACTCTCCTTGCCATTGATTTTGGATCAATTGTTCTTTCCTTGTCTCTGGGTTTGTTAACACCCATTTCCTTTCCTCTACTCTCCTCCTCTCCCATGTTCCCCGAGAAACCGTTGGTCTGCTTGTTTTCTCCTCCAGATTGTTTATCCCACCTATCTTATCTAGATAGACCTGCAGGGATAATAATATGCACAAAAACAAGACAGAGAAAAACAAAGCAACAAAAGAAAAGAAAACAACAACAAAAAAACCAATGACCAAAAAACAAAAGCCTGTAAATAGTTCAAGGTCAGTTTGTTGACCTGTAGGAGTGTTTTCCAGTAGAGTCTGATGGAGTGCCACACCCTGGCCCCAAAGTCTATTTTTGGTATTCCCTGGGGACTTCGTTGTTCTGTTCCCCTTGCTGTTCTGCTGCACGCCTTTACTGTTTCGCCTCAGGGTGGTGGGGTCAGATCAGGCACAATCCCCACACGGTGTCCAGTGTTGTTCCCGGTAGCGCTGTGGGTCAGTGAGGGACGGCAGAGACACCAATACTTTACTGGAGCAGAAAGCTTATCTTTCTCCCACGGAGCAGCTGGGGGTTTTAAACTGCTGACCTTCAGGTTAACAGCCCAACTCTTAATCCACTGCTCCATCAGAGCGCCTTCTACAGATGGTTACATTAAACCTGGCTTCTCCAAGTTGAAAACTCAATTTGTTGGAATTTCTCTATGGTATTATTCATATGTATTAATCCAAGGAGATCAAAAAATGTTTTCTGGCATGTTTTCCCAGAACTATGACCACTCTTCAGCATTAGTGAAGCACTTGTCTGTGGAAGCTACAGTTGGGGGTAATTAATTTTAAGCGACACATCTGATTATTTCTCAGACGAGGCTAGAATGTTAATAAAATCCTCAGGGCGGTATCCCTGATGATAAAAAGAGTGGGGGCAACAGTGAGAAAGGATGAAGGTGTTTCCGGAAGGACAGGAGGCAATTGGTTGGGGAAGCATTTTTATCTCCTTTCATGGGTGAGGGAGAAAGACGGGGCTTTCTACTCCCCAAGAGAGAGTTAGAGGGTTGCCAGGAGTTGGCAGGACTCGAAGGCAATGAGTTTGATTTTGAGTTTTCATGGGTGAAGATACACCCATCAGGATGAGCACCAGCTGGGGGACACCAGGAGCAAAGAGGGGCGGCACTTCCAGGAGTCAGAAAACCAAGCCTGGACTCCCGTCGTATTTGTGTGTGCCAGTGTGTGTGCAAGCCTGTGTACACACAGGAGAGGTAAGGAACCAGGGGGCTACCTTGTAGGGCCTTATCCCAAATTCTGAACACCCATTGCCTCCTCCACACCCCTCCCACCAGGACTCCTGCTGTCCGGGCCCCAGAGCCGACCCCACCCCTTCCCTTTCTGGCTCCCCCCACCACTCTGACTGCCCTGAAGCCAGTTTGTCAGGAGCAGGTGGCGAGGCTTCTTCTTGCTCAGGTAGGAAGTCGTCACTTGGGAGGCCTTTCTTTTCAGGGGTCCAGACATAGGCACCGCACTCCCCTCACTCCAGCCCAGCTGCTGAGGTGGCGAGGCTGCGGTGGGACAGGACCTCCCCGGGCAAGTTAGGCACAGCCACAATCTGGGCCTTTTGTTGGCAAATGGCACGTGGCAGAGCCAGCTTCCCCCCCACCCAGGACAGGGCGCATCCGAAGTAGGCTCCGAACACAGCGTGCCCCCCACCTGAGGCCAATACTTCTTCACAGCTGCCACACGTGACAGTCACTGTTGTTGCTTGATGCTCTATTCCTGAATTCCAGGACTCCGCAAAGGAAAATTCCAACGCCGGGCCTGTTTGCTTTTGTTTTGTTTTGTTATTTTCTGCCTGAAAGGAACAAAAGAGGACTCATCTGTGCTCCTGGAGCTGGTTTCTAAATATGGGATGGAGGTCACTGGGCAGAGGGGGGCATCTGTGCCCCATGTGTGTGCTGTGCCAGCTATGGAGCGCGGACGTGACAAACGATAGGCATGTGGTGTGCAATAAGGCTGCTGAAAAAGAAACGGAACTGTATTGAGGAAAAATAGACTCAACTGTGAAGGACAGAGGAAAAATACAGTGCAGAGAGCCAGTTGAAAAGGCTCAGGACTGCCCTCATGCACCGAATGCGCCTCTGATCCTGTGATCTTCCTATTCCACAAGGTGGCTGGAAACCTCACCTGCCACAGCCGGAAGCCCATCTGCTGGCCTGGTTTGGGCACTATGTGTCACACGGGGTTGCGGTTTAGTAAGAAGCTCCAGGGTCCCACTGACAAGTGGTTCCAATTCTTCCGAGGGTCAGTCACAGAGTGGGCACCTCACTTCTGGGGAAAGCCCTCCAGTGGCACAGGTGCCTTGAAAGAAAGGCGGGGTGACCTGCTTTGAAAGTCCTACGGAGCAGTTCCACTCTTACCAAAGGGGCCTCCACTAGTGCACAAATGACTGAGAACAACTGGTGTGAGTTTGCATTCATGTTTTGACTGGAGGTGGGGGGAGACCCTTGGGTGGTGCCAACAATGAACGTGCTAGGCTGCTAACCAGAGAGCTTGGAAACCATGGGAAGAGAGGCCTGCTGACCCACTGAAACACCAAGAGCCAAACAAACTCACTGCCACCGCGTCCATTCTGACGCAGGCGTCCCACGAAGAACCCTGTGGAGCAAGGTTCAATTCAGACACGTGTGTGGCCACCAGTCACCAGTGACGTAGCAGCAGCTTTTTTTTTTTTTTTTTTAAACTTTAGGAGAATTCATTGCAGCCCTTGGAAACTGGGTTCAAACTGGGTTCAAAACATGCTAAACACAAAGCAATCACATTCACTCCCCCGCCCCCCCCCCCAATTCTCAGTTTACCATGCCCCCTGCTTCACCTTTCTTATTGCTGTAACATAGATTTGGGGGGCAGGGGGATTGCGTATAAGGACCAAACTGAATGCAAGCTGATGTATATCACAGAGGACACCTCAGGCTCGTCCCTGGTGGGGATCCCCATACATCTCTGCTGCCCAGCTAGCAGGATGGCAAGCAGCAGTGCTAGGAAAAAAGGTGGGGTCTTAAAATATTTCATAAAAATGATGCTTTTGTTGGTAATTACATACATTCCCCCCAATAAGCCCACATGTAAAACCTGACTCCATTCTTGTCCAGGGAAAATGCTATTGCTCTTGAGGGTTTTCGAGGAGGAGCCTGGTGTTGTAGTGGTTTAAGCGTTGGTCTGCTAACCTGAAAGTCAGCGGTTTGCACCCCGCAGTGGGAGAAAGATGCAGCAGTCTGCTCCCATCAAGAGGACAGCCCTAGGAGCCCAGTGGGGTGGTCCTACCCACGCCTGTATGAGCTACGATGCACAGAGATCAACTCCACGGCCGTGGGGTTTCTCCGCTTTTTTAGAGCTGGAGAGACCTGAACAAATGAACTTGCATAGGTAAACTCGGCACCACCAACACGCCAATTCTCTTTCCATTGTCGATACGTGTAACAACAGGCCCACAGCAAAAACAGTAACAGTTTTCATATCGGGGATTCAACAGGCATCCTTAAATTCATTTTAAATGAATAATATGACTGGTGGTAGCTATAAGAGCCAAGGTAATTATGAAAATTAGTATCCCTCTCTTTCCAGAGTCTAAGATAAAAAGCTACAATCTGCAAATGTGCTTGACACAATGGATGGATGGATGGATGGATTGTGATAAGAGTTGTATGAAACCCCAATAAAATGATTTTAAAAAGAGCCAGTCAGGGTGCAGTGTAGCAACGATGAAACATATAACTTTCCTCTAGTTCCTAAATGTTTCCTCCCCACCCAATATCATGATCCTAATTCTACCTTACAAATCTGGCTAGACCATAGGATGTACACTGATACAGATAGGAACTGGAAGCACAGGGAATCCAGGGTGGATGATCCCTTCAGGACCAGTGGTGAGAGTGGCAATACTGGGAGGGTAGAGGGAGGATGGGGTGGAAAGGGGGAACCGATTACAAGGATCTACATATAACCTCCTCCCTGGGGGATGGCCAACAGAAAAGTGGGTGAAGGGAGACGTCGGACAATGTGAGATATGGCAAAACAATAATTTATAAATTATCAAGGGTTCATGAGGAAGTGGGGCGGGGAGGGAGGGGAGAAAATGCGGAGCTGTGCCAGGGGCTTAAGTGGAGAGCAAATGTTTTGAGAATGATGAGGGCAATGAATGTACAAATGTGCTTTACACAATTGATGTATGTATGGATTGTGATAAGAGGTGTATGAGTCCCTAATAAAATGATTTTTAAAATGATTTTTTAAAAAAGCTACAATCTGCTATTGGCATATTTTCAGGCTTATCAAAGAAATAGAAAAGACTGGAAATATACCTACATAAACCCCCCAAAACTCAAAATCCACGGCCCTCAAGTGAATTCCAACCTAGTGACAATATAGTACAGAGAATAACTGCCCTTGTGGGTTTCCAAGACTACAATTCTTTCTGGGAGTAGAAAGCCTTCTCTTTGTTCATGGAGTGGCTGGTGGTTTCAAACTGCTGACTTTCTGAAGAGCAGAGCTCAACACACAACCCACCAGCGGGAAATTCTGCAGGAGAGAAAAGGTAAAGATGGATGGCATTCGGCAAACAGCAGCCTGCTTGGGGTGGGGGTGGGGGTGGTGGGATGCCACTTCTCCTCACAGTAGCACCAATTCCAGAGGAGGTGAATATTTCACTATAAAATGATGCCGTAGAACTTGCTGGGAAAAATGGTGGAATTTTTTCTTTTAAGTCATCTTGCAACGAAGATGACCTTTCTTTGGAATACTGAAATCACAGAAGCCATGAAAGGAACTACTGAACAATTTGAATATGCAAATAATAAAAATTCTGCATGGTAAATACCACTGTGAGCAATGGAAAAACTGAGAAAAAAATATTTGCAATTCATATCTCAAAGGGCTAACTTCCCTAGTACACAGAGAGCTGTACGGACCATTAGAAAGAGACCAGTGACCATCAGAAAAAAGGGGCAGAGAGACCAATAGGCAGTTAATAAAGAGGAAAAAGTTGATAAATACATGAAGAGATGCACAGCCTCTTTCATAAAAGAAATAGAAACTAAAACTATATTGAGAAAATAATTTTCACCTACCACAATGGCAAATATAAAAAAAACCCAAAACTTATTTTTGGCAAGATTAAAAAAAAAAAAAAGAGGCATTCTCATATGGCACTGGTAGGGATAAACTCAAGAGTACCCGAAACAAAACGGCTAAAAACCCAAACACTGCTAGTGAGTTGACTCCGGCTCACAGTGCTCCCCTTGGACAGAACAGGCTGCCCTTTGGGTTTCTGAGGCTGCTCATCTTTCTCCTACAGAGAAGCTGGTGGGGTTGAACTGTTGACCTTGCTGACAGGCCCACTTATCAAGGCTCCTCTCAAGGGCAATAGCTAACAAAATTTCCCATGCACATACCCTTTGACCTACCCAGTATTCTCACTTCTAGAAGTTTATCCTACAGCACATTGACGCATGCACACCATGAAGAAAATACAGAATTACTGCCACATCGTGAAACCAAACATTTAAAAATAAGCAAAAGCTCCAACTAGGCGACTAGTTCAATTACGATCTTAATGCAATTCTAAGAGGCCCTGGGAGCTCAGCAGTGAAACTACCAGTTGCTAACTGAAAGGCTGGCAGTTGGAACCCACCCAGCAGCAAAGCAGGAGAAAGACCTGGCTGGCAATCTGCTTGGGTAGAGATCACGGCCAAGGTCACACTGCCGGGCAGTTTGAAGCTGTCACCTGGGATCACTGAGTCGGAGTCCACTCCGGAGCATCCAGAAACAACGTGGAATTCTTAGCAGCCAGGATGGAAATGCGGGAGTCATGTGGCTCTCAGAGAGAAGAGGAAGAATCCCTGACTCCGCGGTTCTCCACCTGTGGGTCGTGAGCCCTTTGGGGGTCAAACAACCCTTTCACAGGGGTCGCCCGATTTCTAACAGTAGCAAAACTATAGTTATAAAATCGCAAGGAAAATAATTTTATGGTTGTGGGGTCACCAAAACATGAGGAACTGTATTCAAGGGTCGCGGCATTAGGAAGGTTAACTGGACCAATCAGAAAACAGGCCTGGTGGTCTGCTTGTGACAGGTCACATCCAGAAAACCCCGTGGAGCACCGTGGACTCTGAAACACAGGGGGCAGCACGAGTCGGCAATAACTGGGGTGTGTGTGTGTGTGTGTGTGTGTGTTTGCTGTTTTGCATAATATAGGCCTGGAACTATTTGCCAAAGGGAGCTAGATGCGCGCTGGGAGAGTCTTTGCATCTGAATGCATTACCGGCTTTGAAAAACTAAAAGCATGCAATACAGGAGACCACGCGCTTGTTCTTAACTGTGTAACAATTACACATTGATGCTGGTGACTTTAAGGGCCCACTGTCAGCAGGAGCTAACTGCCCGGGGACACAGCTACTGTTCCTTCCCCAGGGAGCCCAGGGCCAAGGAAACAATGAGGCAGCTGCCCTGGGCTTTCAAGAGAGGAATGAATGCAGCTCTGGGGAGCTGAAAGAAGCCACTGTGGACGGCTGTGGTTTAGCCTGGGGCCATGCAGCCTTCTGCTGTGGCCTGAGAGCAGGGAAAAGCATTTCCTCCACAGAAACGGCCCCACCCTCTGGGAGCTCCGGCCAGTCTGCACCAGACCTTCCTTCTGACCCACACAGTGGAGTCCAGCCCCAAGCCAAGGAAAGACCCAGACAGACCGCTGTGGTTGGTGCGATGACATATTCTTGTTCCAGGCAGTACACTACACGTGACTTCCAAACTATGATGGGTGGGATGCGAGTTTCAAAATATAATAATATTGAATTCAAGGGGGTGGGAGGAGAGGGGAAGGAAGGGATAAAGGAGCTGATATCAAAGAGTTCAAAAAGAAAGAAAATGTATGGAAGATTACGATGACAACAAGTGTACAATTATGCTTGATCTAATGGAATGATCGATTGTAATATTTGCAAGAGCTCCTAATTAAAAAAAAGTTTTCAAAAATTGTATTTGATAGGAAAGATATCCACAACTCTTACTTTCACTTGATGTTTTCCCAGAGCATACTATAAGGATGTGCATAGATACGTTTTCTTCTGCTTCTTCACCCACGACCTGTTTTTATAGGCACTTATTATAATACATTCTGGATGACTGCATACAATTCCATCCTGACTTTTAACTCTAGTTTAGGGTGCACCCATTTATCCAGCACTTTCTAAGGGACAAGGATATTACATAACTTCGTTTATCATTCACACTGACGCTGATTAGCTCGACCTTCCTTCCCAGAGCAGGAAATGGCGTCTCCCAAGGCCTGCAGGTCCTGGATCCTAACTCCTCCTCAGTCTGACGGGACAGCCCACATGCCCATATTCTTTCCCCGTTAGTATTTATAACTGGCTCTCCTGTTAGATGCTTTGGTTCTAATTTTTACTATAATAAACATGCTGGTAGAATAGTCTTGCTTATGTATTTTTTTACCCTCTAGATTCTTTTTCATTTTTCCCCAATATTTGTGTACACAGTTGAAAAGCCCAACAAGATGCCCCACCCCTCCCTACTGAATTCCTGTCTCAAGAGGCCGCTATTGTCAACTCCTTTAGCTTTTGCCACATTTCTCTTGTTTCTAAATGACAGGTTTGTCCTGCTGGTTCTTCAGTTTCAGGTTTTGGAATCAGCCATTAAACTTCCTATTATAGGAGGTATTAGCTCTCTCACAAAAAAACAACCAACCAAACTTACTGCCATTCTGTCAATTCAGACTCAGAGTGACCCCATAGGGCAGAGTGGACTGTCCCTGTGGGTTTCCAAGACTATCCATCTTTCTGGGAACAGAAAACCTCACCTTCCTCCCATGGATGGTTTCAAACTGCTGACCTTGCCATTAATAACCCACCTGGCAACCCACTACACTACCAAGGCTCCTTTCAGACCTCCTCTAAGCATGTGCCTTCTCCTCCCTCGTCCTTTCCAATGCTGTTAGAGCAACAATTTTAGTTCAATTATTTTTCAGTATTAATAGCTGTAATTATGTAAATATAAGGTACAGCTAAGTCATGTTATATTATACTCTTATAAAATTATTTTCTGTTACATTATTACTTTTATAATATCATTAGCTTAATTTTCTATGCAACCACCACCAATTGATCTCTAAACTGTTGGGTGCCCAATAAGTCTCTCAATACAGTGAAAGACATCAGGTGATTCAGATTCACAACTCTTAAAACTCACTGCCATTGGGACCATTTCGACTCACAGTGACTCTAAAGGACAGGGTAGAACTGCCCTTTGTAGGTTTCAGAGACTGCAAATCTTTACAGGAGTAAAGATTTCTCCTTCAGAGCAACTGGAGGTTTTGAACGGATAACCTTGTGGTTAGCAGCCCAACACATAATCTCCTATGCGACCCTGGCTCCTTCAAGGGTTTGGATTTTTCCTGGAAACGTCCTCCCTGGGGCCCTGGATGCCTACTCCTGTCTGTCCTACCCTCTCCTTCCTTCATTTGTATCCTCAAAGGCTCCTTCACCTCTCTCCGGGGTTCTGGGTCCCCCCAGCCTCTTATTCCTTGGGGTACTTTTTTTCTGATGTCGTAGAGAACATCTTCCAGTAACTTCTTGTGGAAAAAGTAAATTGGGGGAATTTTTTGAGACCAGCACTTCAAATTTGATAAAGTCATCACTTAACTCTCACACTAGATTTAGTCTGACTGGTATAGAACTCACCGCCATCGAGTCAAATTCAATTCTGACTCATAGTGACCGGATGGCCAGAGGAGAATAGCCTCCGTGGGTGTCCGAGGCTATACATGTTCACAGGAGTGGCTAGTGAGTTTGAACTGCGATGTATTTGCCCCTACTATGGATTAATTTGTGTTCCCCAAGAAGATAAGTCCTAATCTTAACATGTTACCTATGAGTGACCTTATTTGGAAACGAGGACCTCGCAGATGGATTGTTTAGTTAAATAATCCAGCACAAGTAACATCCTTTTAAGAAGAGACCCAGGGACAGAGGAAAGACAGTTATGTCTTTTTGGAAAAGATGCCACCACAGCCAAGGAATGCGTGGGGCTAGAAAAGGGGAGCAGGAGCCTGGCCTAGAACCTTCAGAGAGCCTGGCCTGCCAACACCTTGGACTTCTAGCCTCCAGGTGGTGAAAGAATAAAGGTGTGCTGTGTTAAGTCACCCAGATTAAGGTGCTTTGTTATGGCAAGCCTAGGAAATTCATGAACACATACCCGGCCCTTTCTAGACTTGAGGTTAAGTCTGTACACTTCTTCTGAAGCACGGGGCATGCTTTAACCAGTGAAAGGTGAAAGGGAAATAACAATATGTCACTTCTGAGTAGTAGCCTTTAAGAACCAGTATGCATATACTCTAGATCAGCGGTTCTCAACCTGTGGGTCGAGACCCCTTTGGGGGTCAAACAACCCTTTTACAGGGGTTGCCTGATTCCTAACAGTAGCAAAATTACATTTATGAAGTAGCAACTCACATAATTTTATGGTTGGGGGTGTCACCACAATAATGGGGAACCTGTATTACAGGGTCGTGGCATTAGGAAAGTTGAGAACCACTGCTCTAGATCATAGATACTTGTGATTTTTATTGTCTTCATTCTTAAATCCCTATTTATATATTACGCATAATTTTTTCAGAATAATAGCTATATCTATTCTATTAGAAGGATGCTAATCATTTTGCTTGTTGGTTTTAATGCTTCACTATCATGATACTCATTTTTTATTTGAAAGTATCTTTTTGATTCTTTTTCTTATTATCTAAAATATTCATGCTCCCTTGCCTGTCCTATTCCAGGATCGCTCGTCTCTCTCTGTTCATATCTATAACTGTTCAGCTCTAGTGTGTTAACGGAGCAGAGTAGTATACAAGTATACTTGCTCCGAATGAAATATCAACTCAATCAGCCTGCCTGGTAACCCCACACCATGAATTTCTACAACTACCGTATCCAACAGTAATGATAATAAATACTATATGCTTTTCTTTACAAGTGACACTTATGCTAACTTGTTCAGTGTGTGTATTTCTTGTTAACCATAAAGGATTTCTTTGTAACGAATTTAGTTGTTTGAAGTTAGTATATTAATGCTTCTGAAAATTCATAGGAAAAAATTCAATGAGTTCTTACTTGTTGATAAAAACATGTTTTTGTGGCCTTTGCTTTTTGATAGTTTATTGTCAGGTTTACTAGTTCATTTTTTTCTTTCTGTGGGTATTTACATATTTGAATCCATATTTTTTGGACAAAAAAGAATGAAGGTTTAAAAGTCTAAGGAAGATTTTTTTCTTTTGCTCTTATTCTGTTTTTTTTTGTCTGCTTCAAAATTTGGCTTTGCTTTTCCCCCAACACTTTTAGCATCTAATTCATACATCATACAATTCAATAGTTCAATCACATCGATACTTGTTACTTTTGGTGATGGGAAGAGTAGCACCAAATGTGGGTACAATGAGGACAGTTTGACCAAAGTAATGATGCCACCAAAAAATATAAGGCACCCTATTTGGCCACAACATAACAATGCTTTTTAAAAATGTGTATGTGTCACAAGTCCCTGTTGTGTAGAAGTAGGCACAGGTGTGTACACACCTGTGGCTTTGCCACCATGACAATGCACTGCTCATGCAGTATCTCAGGGTGCCAGTTTTTGGCAAAATACAGCATGCCTCTCTTGCCCCACACACCTTACTCACCTGACCTTCTTTTTGTTTCCTTGAATGAAGAAGGGCATGAAAGGACAGCGATTTGACAGCATAGAAGAGGTGAAGAAAAAAATGAGGGAGGTGCTGACAGCCATCCAAACAGTTGTTTGAAAAATATTTCCAAGAATGGAATCGCAGATTTGACAAATGTATTAAGTGCGATGCAGTGCTTTGAGGTGATAGGTTGTTTTGTTAAAAAAATTTAAATACATAGCTTTGAAAAAAATCCAGTTTTTCTTGGGTACCCCTCGGACTTGTATTTCCTCTTGTGGAAATTTTCTAGTAGTATCCTCTGTCTACTTAACCATTGAGTCTTGCTGATGTTCATCTATAGTTGTAGAACCTTTGGGTACAATGTGACCTTCTTGTTGGGTCAGGGACAGGCTGTCAGGGCCTCAACCCTTCTCCCTGTATGTACCAGGAAACAAAGCTGATGGACAATTCTTAGAACTGGCTCCAAGAATAACTGTCTTTCCTCCCCACTTGCAATGGCTGGACAATCAGACTCAGGCAAAACATGATAGCAGTGGAAAATCCCCAGCAGCTACAGCCCCAACCCCTTCTCAATGGGACCCTCCTCGGTCCCTCCTTCAAAAACCCACCACTCTCCTCACTGGGCACGGCTTCCCTGGGCTACTTGCTAGACCACGGAACCTCATCCGGGAGCTTCTTTTCTAATAAAGAGCTGTTACAGCCTCTTAACTTTTTCTGTTTGTCCTTGTGCCTCAGTTTACCTCTCATTTCTGCCATGTTTACAACTGATAGGAACTAATAATAGAGCCACAATAATAGTTATGTTTACTGACTCTTATCCATGGGAGATATCCTGTAAATCATCGCGCATGTCTTCTTTTATCCTCATACAAACACTACAGAATAGGTACTATTATCCCCATTTTGAGGGTGGTGGGGGTTCAGTGGTACCACTCCCGACCTACCCACTTCATACACAGTTGCCACCCTTCTGTACGAGAAAGCTTGAGCATTGCTATGATGCTGACAGGTTTCGGGGGAACTTTGAGACGAAGATGAACCGAGGGAAGTCTTTGTAGCTACACTCCTGGAAATCAGCCACTGAGAACACGGTGGATCCCCACGGTCTGAGCCCAGTGTGCGTGGTGTGGCCATGAGACTGGGCTGACTTGATAGTAGCTGACAACATCCCCATTTTACAATGAGGAAACAGAAGCTGATACTTGAGCCCGGGTCACAGCGGAGCCTGGGCTCTCAAATGACATTTCACGAACTTCTTCCTCCTCACTATGTAAGTACCACCTCAATCTAGGGGATGTGGGGGTGGTGTGTGTGTGTGTGTGTCCTCCAATCAGTTTGGCTTTCTCTTCTAGTTTCTGCCCCCTCCCCTCCCGTTTCCCCCAGCTTTTGTTTCCTCAATCACTTTTCTCTCACTTCACTACTGGTGGAAACACATTCTCAAAAATCCCCAATACTTCTGGCAAAGTCAATGGCCTCTAGCCAGTCCTTTCTCCCGACCTCTTGAGGCTTCTTCTACCTTTTCCTTCCACGTTCTTTTCCCTAGATTCCAAAATGCCGGAGGCTTCACGTTCTCCTCCCACCTTTCCTACTGTCTCATTTGTTGGTTCCTCTGGCCTTGGCCATCAGTTGACAGACTCTCTTCCCACCCAGCCTCCCCACCTACAAGGGTTCTTGAATCTGTATCTCTGGCCCTGAATTCTCACCTAAGCGCACATCCCCCAGACACAGTCAAATCAACAACTTTCCCCGAGAAAGCAGTTTCCGCCTTTGACTTCCTTATTTCTGTCAATAGCTCCATTCTTCTCTCAACCACTTAGAAACCTTGGCTTTGCCTGTGAATCAGCCTTTCCCTCCCACACCCAAGGCCATGCCATCATCCACCAGCACTACTGATTCTGCCCTTTCCCACTCCCACTGGCACTCACAGGATAAAACCCCAACTCCTCCTTTCTGGGAGTGTGAGACTCCCTGAGTCTCTCCTCTTTTCCTCCCCAAAGGATGTGGGCTGGTGTGCTACAGTCATACGGCCCTGGTCACACCACACCCCAGCACAGAGGACCCAGTAAGGCGCTGGCCAGCAAGAAATTAGAGACCAGAGCAGTGATGGATGGGAAGGGTATTGTGGACAAAGTCAAAGGGCACTGTGAACAAAGGACAGAGCAGGTGGCAGGTCCTAAGTTCATGCAAACAGCACCAAGGGGGTAGGTCTCTGGGAACTGCAAAGAGACGGTTAAAGTCTAGACAAAAGTTTACAGAACAGGAGGGACAGAGCACAGTGGCTGTGGGTCAAGGCAAGGCAGGGACAAGGGAACATGTCAATAACAACATGGCCTCTTCTGTCACCTTCACTCAGTGGGGCAAATGTGGCGGGGTGGAAGTGTTGGTTTGGAGAGAAACCTTTGCTCACACCAATCTCTGTACCCTCCCTTTCAGGGCCCCTACCTATCCAAAGCCGATGGCTCCCTCTGCATCCTATGAGATTGCATCATTCGAGCTACAGCAGCAGTATCCTCCCCGCCCCCCCAACCTCTTTCATTGCTTACCTGAGTTACCCATTCTGAAATTCAAATCATATGTGCTCCTCCCTAAATGATCTACAAACCTCAGCGCTCACAGACTGTGCGAAGTAGCAGCCATCAGAAATATAAAAAATGTTCCTAAGTCCCAATCCTCCAGTCTCTCCGAATATAGTAAGGGTGGGAGCAGGATGGGGTGAAGGAGGATACACATACAGAAAAATGTCACCTACAGTCCTCGGTGTTAAGACCGCATAGTCAGGGGAACAACGGGGGAGGCCAGAAGGGCTGGGATAGGAGGAGCCCTTGCGGGGGGTCGGAGGGGTGGGGACCCAGTTGGTATGGATGAAGAAGGCTGACGTAAGCTCAGTTTGGGAATAGAAAAATACCAGGTGTTATTTGAAATTCTCTAACACTGGCTAAGTTTATGATACTATCAGTAGACAGGTCTTATGCCCCCCGCCCCCGGGGATGATCCCCAGTAAAATGTTCCCCAATAAAAGGTTAGACACAAGAAAGGAATTTTATTCCCTAATCAAAGGATAGACACAAGAAAGGAATTTTCAGGGGCGCCATTCAACATAGCGGCACCAAGGTGCTCCGCAACTGAGGCTGAGGTAGCCAGTGGGCGCTGACGTCAGAGGGGCGGGTCGGGGCGCTGACGTCAGAGGGCGGGGCGAGCGGGCGAGCGGGCGCGGAAGATCATGGCAGGTCTGGAGAGCCCAGCCCCGCTGCTGCGCGCGCGCCCTGAACTGTCACGGGCGACCGCGGGCAGAGGAAGGTAAGGAGGGGCCCTGGCGGGGCGGAAAGACTCGGCGGTGGCTGCACGCTCTGACTTGAACACGCTGGCAGGAAGACTTCCCTCCCGACCACCCGCCACTGACTGGTGTCTGCGTCTTGTGTTCCAGCCACCGGAAGCACAGGGCCGCCCTGAAGAAAGAGAGGCGGAAGGCGCGCCGGCAGGAACTGGCGCGGCTGAGGGACTCGGGCCTGGAGGCGCAGGGCCAGGAGACTGTCTCGGAAGGCTGCCCGCCAGGGGGCGACCAGCGGTTGGAGACCGAGAGGCAGCAGTTACACGAGGAGTGGTTGTGGAGAGAGCAGAAGGCCCAAGAAGAATTCCAACGAAAGCGAGAAAAGGAGGAGGCCACCAGACGACGGCGGGAAGCACTCGAGCGGACGCTAAACGAGGAGAGGGAAGAGCAGCTGAAGAAAGAGCGAGAGGAGGAGGAGGTGAGGCTGCGGGAAAAGCGCGCGCGCGAGGCCGCCGTGCAGAAGATGCTGGATCGGGCCGAAAGTGAGCTGGAAAACGGCGCCCCGTGGCAAAACCCAGAGCCACCCTCGGACGGGAGAGTGATGGAGAAGCACCGCGCGTCGTGTCCGTTCTACAGGAAAACTGGAGCGTGCCGATTTGGGGACCGATGTTCACGGAAGCACACCCTCCCGGCCTCGAGCCCCACCCTTCTGGTGAGAAGCATGTTCACGACGTTTGGCATGGACCAGTGCCGAATGGACGACTATGACCCCGACGCCAGCCTGGAGTACAGCGAGGAGGAGACCTACCAGCAGTTCCTGGAGTTCTACGAGGACGTGCTCCCCGAGTTCAAGCACGTGGGGAAGGTGGTCCAGTTCAAGGTCAGCTGCAACTTTGAACCTCACCTGAGGGGCAACGTGTACGTCCAGTACCAGTCGAAAGAAGACTGCCGAGCAGCCCTTTCTCGGTTTAACGGACGGTGGTACGGCGGGCGACAGCTGCGGTGTGAATTCTGCCCCGTGACCCAGTGGCAAATGGCGATTTGTGGTTTATTTGAGACCCAGAAGTGCTCACGAGGGAAACACTGCAATTTCCTCCACGTGTTCCGAAATCCAAACAATGAGTTTTGGGAAGCTGACAGAGACATGTACCTGTCCCTGGATAGGACCAGCTCGTCCTCTTGGAAGAGCTCGGATCGAAGAGAGAGGCTGGGCCACCGCGAGAGCTACTACAGCAGGTCAAGGGGTAGACGGAGCCCTAGCTCCGACCATTCCTACCACGGAAACAGGGAGTCGGAGAGAAAAAGAAGTCGGCACCGGGGGAACAAGTCTCATCAACGTGGATCCAAAAGCCGGGATAAGCACAGCTTCCGAAGGAGAGGCAGAAAAAGGGACTGTAGCTGCAGCCGTAGCCGTAGCCGCAGCAGGAGCTGCAGCCACAGCCGCAGCCGCAGCAGGAGCCCCAAAAGCCGGAGCCATGCGGGGAGGAGGCCAGGTAGCAGAGACAAAAACACCCAGAGCCCCAAGGCTAAATAAATAAATTGTTTCTATATTTAAAAAAAGAGTGGATTTTTTAGCTAGCACCAAACCGCAGCCCTAGTCTAAGAACAATCAGTTCTTAGGGCATGGCCCTACCTGATACTTGCCCTCATAGGGGTGCTAGAGTAAAGTGTGGTGATAAAATAAGATGGTTCCCTGCTAACTGAAAGAATATTGTCTGGGGTCTTAAAGTCTTGTTGTAAAACAAGGAGCCATCCAAGTGATGTAACAGTTAAGTCTGCAAGGAAGAAGCACAACAGCCTGTGTGATCCAATGTTTATAAATAATAAAATCCAAAACTGGATGGGGAATGGTATTAGCACTTTAAAATTCTGAGCATCAGGTTTGCAGAAGGCTATGGATGGCTGTGAGAATTCAAAAATCAATTTCTAAGGCCCACCCTTGGATTAAGTCTCCAGTGAATTCCTTCTGACCATTGACAGGGATGTGAGTACCCTTGCTAGCAGACAGAGTATTGGAAAGCAGGCAATGCAGACGTATTTAGGTTAAAATTTTAACACCTTATCATTTGTTCTCCTATTGACCCATTTTCAATTTTATCTAGTTTTTATTATTTAATCTTTTCAACTGAGGTTATTCTCTTATTAACAGTTTTTTCCTGTTTGTTTTTGTATATTTTTCTTTATGTGAAATCCAGGAGAGGTAAATCTATAGAGACAGTAACTGGATAATAGTTTCTTGGGGTTATGGCAGGGAACACTGGGGGACAACCAGGATCTAAAAATAACAAGAAAGAAGAAAATGTTCTAAAACATTGATCATTACACAATTCCTTTAATATGTTTAAAGTATTGAGTTGTAAGATAAGTAAATTATACATCAATAAAACCGAAAAATTTAAAAATACTAGGTATTGTATATGTGTGACCGTGGGTACTTGAGTATAGTGCAGAGACAGAACAGAAGAGAAGGTTACTAAATAGTAGTTGATTATATATGCACACACATTTATATGCACATATATGCCCATTTACTTTATATAATAAATATATACATATAAAAAGATATTACATCAGCTAATTAATATTTAGTAACTTGCTCTGGCTCAATTCATAATCTGTATACTACACTTATCCACACAACCAATACACAGTTTAATGTGTAGTCACTTCATATTATAAATATATATAGTTTTATATATACTCTATAAAAATAAATATAGAGAGGTAGGCCCTGACTCGCAATGAACCATACTTAAGACCAACTCTGTTCTGTTTAAACATCTTATTGCTCATAATATGTACTACATAAAAGGTTGTAGCACGTAATTCGTTGATGCTATCAAAACTAGGTCTATATGTAATGGTTCCAATCCCCAAAGACAAAGTTAGAAAAATACTGATAATAACAGGCAGTAACAATGAAAACAGACAAAAAGATGTATAAGACTTAGAACTGCCTTACAACAGAGCCCTTGGAAGGGAGCCCTGTCATAAGTCTGTGACTACCTTTATAAACCAAACCAAACTCACTGCCATCGAGTCGATGCTGAGTCATAGCAACTCTATACGGCAGGATAGAACTGCCCCTTTGAGTTTCTGAGACTTGAACTCTTTATAGGGAGCAAAAAGCCCCAACTTTCTCCCACAGAGTGGCTGGTGGTTTCAAACTGCTGACCTAGCAGTTAGCAGCCCAACTCATAACCACTACACCCTCAGGGCTCCTGATTAGAGATATATCAAATCAGTCAATATCAGAATATATATTATATAAGCTACATAAACATAAATATACAAATGAGGACCTAATGTCGGGGGTTTAAATGGAGAGAAAATGTTTTGAGAAACGATGTACAAATGCGCTTTACACAATTGATGTGTGTATGGATTGGGATAACAGTTGTATGAGCCCCTAATAAAATGTTAAAAAAATATATATATACATGTTTCAACATAGTTAATAAAGTTTATGTCCTTAGGAAGTATAGCACCTGGGGTCCCAAAAAGCTTGGGAGTGGCCATCTAAGATACAACTATTAGTCTCTACTCATCTGGAGCAAAAAAGAACCAGTCTACAAGACCAATTGTCTACATAAGCTATGGGATCACCTATCCTGAGACCAGAAGACCTAGATAGTGCCCAGCTATCACTACCATTGGATTTGACCAAGATTGCAGTAAGTGGTCCCAGATAAAATGGGAGATAATTGTAGAACAAAACTCAAAGGTTTTTGTTTGTAAAAGAACAGATTTACTGAACTGGCAGAGACCTGCGGAACCCTGGAGATTACTACCCTGACATCTCCTTTAAGCTTTGAACTGAAGCTACCTTTCCACTAAATAAGACTCATGAAATAAACACTAGCACCATGAGTATTAATGCTCCTAAAGCAAAACATCTGTTTGAGTCTAGATGGTCAACATTTGGCCTACAGCACAGATGAGGATGGTGGCGTATGAGGGGGACGGGGAGGGGCGAGAGGGCAGGGAAGCAGGTATAATAAGGATAGTGGACTAACCCAAACAGAAATATGAATGTTAACATGTTGTGAGCAATATAACTAATGTTGCTCTTGCTGAACAATATGCACAGAAATTATTAAATAGGAACCTAATCTGTATAAACCTTCAAAAAAAGTTCAGTGAAACAATTTTTAAAATATATGCTTATTTAAAAATATTACAAATTCTTAAAATATTTTAAGTTTGAACTATTTTAACAAATAATAAACATATTATATTTAGTGTTAGAGGGGACTTCAAAATACATGTGGAACAATTATCTTTTTAATTCTATTGTTCCACAAACTTTTGAAGCCCCCTCGTGTGTGTGTGTGTGTGTGTGTGTGTGTGTGTGTGTGTGTTTATATACTGAAAGTGAAGAGGACTTGAAGTACTTCCTAGTGAAGATCAAAGACTGTTCCAGCTTTCAGTATAGATTATACCTGAACCTCAAAAAACAAAAACTCCCCATAACTGGGCCAGTAAACAACATTAGGCTAAATGGAGAGAATATTGGAGTTGTCAAGGATTTCACTTTACGTGGATCCACAACACCCAGGTAAGCAGGAGTCCAGCAATCTAATGATGTGTTATTCCATTTGGCAAATCTGGAAAAGGCCTTGTCATAATACTGAAAAGCAAAGACGTCACCTTGAAGTCTGCGGCATGCCGACCCCAAACCAGGGTACTTTTAATGGCCTCATATGCGTGTGAAAGCTGGACAATGAACAAAGAAAGCCAAAGAAGGATGGATGCCTGTGAATTATGGTGGGTGGCAAAGCAGATTGAATCTGCCATGGACTGCCGAGAGAACAAGCCACTGTATCTTGGAAGAAGTACAGTCAATGTTCCTTAGAAGAAAGTATGGTGAGACTTAGTTTCATTTACTTAGGACAAATTAAAAAGAGCAACCAGCCCTTAGGGAAGACCATGCTTGGTGGAGTAGAGAGTCAGTGAGGAGGAGGAAGAGCTTCACTAAGATGGATCGACACAGTGACTGCAACAGTGGGCTCAAACGCAGTACCAATTTTGAGGATGGTGCAGGACCAGGCAATGCTTCCTTCTGTTATAGAAGAACCATCTTGATGGCACTTAGCAGCACAGAGATAAAGACCACCTTCCTTCGTTTGATACCAAGGAAAGAGGAGTCTACAGTATTATGGTTTGGCAGATGTCAAATCTGAAACCATTTACGGGGCTTCTCATTTCATGTTAATAGGAATTACCGATCAAGCTAAACACCGGTTGAGTGTATGGTCAGCAAGAGAATCTGGTGCTTCGCCTGGCCAGAGTGTGGATCAGTCTAAGTGGGTTATACAAAGCCAATAGAGAAGTACACAATCTGGTGCTTCTCACAGACTCCTCCCTTCCTGGGAAGCTGCAGGCAGTTGTGGATCAACCCCTGACCTCTGGGTGAGGAGGTTTCACAAACATTCCAGATTATGGACTTTTAATGGCTCCCTCTGAAGTGGCGCTGCCTGTCTTGATGCCTCATGCCAGTGCTGACCTGAAGGCCTCGTGCTATAATTAGAAGCTGAGACTCAGGTGGAGATTTAGGGTGGCTCTTAAGATGCCACAATGGCTGACTCACCTCTCAGGCTCACCAAGACATACCACCTAAGAGGAGAGCCCGCAGCCCTCATTAGAGGGCACTTCTCTGTCTGGCAGCGAGGCATCTGGGATGGCAACAAGTTTAGCATCTCACTTGTTTATGGAAAAAATTAATTCTTAAAAGACTACAGCTTTCCACATGAGTAAGCTTCCTAGAATTTCATGGAGGGGCAGATTTCCTTACAGACCAAGGGAAATTTTTTCTGATCCTAAAGCCAAGTCCTTGCACCTACCCTACCCCCAACATACTTTATTGGTATAGAAAGTGTCCTTGGTGCTGCCGCAACTTTACTGACTGTTGTTTCAGAAGAAAATAAAACTAAGTGGCACTAAGATCTTCACTCTCCACTCCACTGGATGAACGTGGTATACTGACAGGTACAGCTTTGCTGCAACTGCCATTTGTCATTGATGACTCTTCTCTCTTTGGGGAGAGGAAGAGGGCGAGGACACAGGATGAGTGGCCTTTGTTTAAAGGGGCCCTGGTAGCATAATGGTTATGTCTTGGGCTGCTAACTGCAAGGTTAGCAACTTGAAAACACCAGCCACTTCTATTCCCACAAGGAGTTAGAGTCTTGAAAGCTCACAGGGGCACTTTGACCTTGCCCTACACAGGGTCCCTATGAGTTGGCATTAACTCGATGGCAGTGAGGGTTTTGTTTTCGTAGACACATTTCCCACCACCCAGCTTGTCATCAAATGCTTGTGTGGAAAGTCAGATTGAAGCTGAAGAACATGAAAATACGTCCATGACAGCCAACATATGTCTTTGGGTATCTCCCACTGAATTTAGAGAGCACCTCACGAACAGACTGGACGTATGGAACACTGTGACCGAAAACCAGGCGAGCCCTGGTTTTCAGATATAAACGAGCCAACATATCAGTGCAAAGAGAGAAAAGACAAGACCGAGTGGCTGTCAGAAGAGGCTCTGAAACTTGTTCTTAGATGTAGAGAAGCTAAAGTGACTACAGGAAATGATTAAGTAAAAGCCCTTTAGAGTAAAGATTTATAACGACAAGGGATATGAATCACCGTTATCAGAGAGCACTGTAAAATTGATTAAATCAGACATAGGACAAAATGTAGTATCTTATCATTTGAGCTCCTCTTTGACCCATTTCAAAGCTAGTTCAATTTAAAAAAATTAAAGGGAGAGGGAAATACACATGGATTAAGCCCCTGGCGACTCCTCTGACCATGGACCAGGGCTGTGAACAGCCTTGCTAACGTGCAGAATGCATCGGAAAGTGGATTGTTGCAGATGCAGTGAGGTTAGAATTAAGCACCCTAACAACTGATCTCCCTTAGGGTCCATTTAAATTTGCTCCAGTTTTTAGTATTTTCTGCTTTTTTTCAATTGAGGCTTCTATCTGTTTTACTTTGTTATTGTTGTTAGTTTTTTTTTTTTTTTTTGGGGGGGGGGTTGTATATGAAATCCAGAATAGTTAAATCTATAAAGATAGTAACTATTAACAGTAATGTGGGGGGATGGTAGGGAAGTTGGAGGGCAAAGGGGAGCTAACAATGAGTATAAGAATGAAGAAAATGTTCTAAAACTGATTGTGGTGACGAGTGTACAACTCTTCTTGATGTGACTGAGCTACTGAATTTTATGATATGTGGATTATATGCCAATAAAGCTTAAAAAGAATTGTAGGGAAGAAGGGAAGCTGATAGCAATGATGACTGTATAATCCCACTTAAGGGGAACGAATAACAGAACTTCAGGTGAATGGATACATTGGATGGTGTAAGATATGGCCATATTATATATATATATACACACACACATACACACAAAATAGGGGCTCCTGAGGGGTAGGGTGGGGGAGGGAGGGGATAAAAGGGAGCTGATATCAAAGAGTTCAAGAAGAAAGAAAATGTTTTGGAACTGATGGTTGTAGCAATTGTAAAATTATCCTTGATCTAACTGAATTATGGATTGTTATATCTGTAAGAGCTCCCAATAAAATGATTAATAAACATAGTCCTGGAAACCCTAAAAAAAAAGGATGATAATGAAATGTGTAAAGACGTGGAGTTAGGAAACCCGAAGGGAAGAACGAGTTCAGCATTTCTCAAGTGGAAAGACCTGGGAGAGAAATAGCCAAGCCTAAATTACAGTACTGAAGGATTCAATGGGCAAACTATTCAGTGGGCAAAATGATGTATGAAGCAATAGATAGAAGGAATACACAGTCACTTTACCAAAAAGAACTGGTCAATATTCAGCCATTTCAAGAGGTAGCATATAATCAAGAATTGATGGTATTGAAGGAAGCTGCAGAGAGCACGGATGAAAAATAAGTCTCCAGGAATTGACAGAATACCAGTTGAACCATTTCAACAAATTGATGCAGCTCTAGAAGCACTCACTATTCTGTGCCAAAACATCTGCAAGACCAGCTAACCAACCGGAAGAGATCCAGATTTGTGTCTATTCTCCCCAAGAAAGCGCAATCCAACAGAATCTGGAAATTATGAAATAGCACCATTAATATCCCATGCAAATACAATTTTGCTAAAAATATTTTTTTAATGGTTGTAAGCCATACATAAGCAGGGAGCTGCCAGAAACTCAAGCTGGATTCAGAAGAGGACATGACATGAGGGATATCAGACCTGTTGATATCAGGTGGATTTTGGTTGAGAAAAAAAATTGGAAGAGGGTTTTTACATTATGGCGATTGCCACCAATGACACACACAAAAACCAAAATGTGAATGAATTGGTGAGTGAAAAACCAATTTGTTTTGTAAACTTTCACCAAATCACAATAAAATTAAAAAACAAGAAGCGTGCTAAAATCAATGGTGTCAAACCCATCACATACAAACTTTTTTAATGTTTATGGAAAAACAGAATTAAAACTTTCAAACGTTTGTGGGGAAAATGGCAAATGTCTGCAATTTTGATGCCCCTGGTGAGGCTGGACAAGTGAGCTTCTGTTCTGTGTGAGAGCGATCTAGTTTCTGAGCTCTGCTTTGTCCCAGTCTTACCCCATTAGGTTCCACTCAAGGGCCATCCTGGTCCACTGAGCATCCTTCAATGAACTCTACTTAAATGACTTTACTTAAACCTAATTTATCTCAAGCTTGCCTGAGATCAGATCCACTATTATGGGCCTTCTCAGTATGCAATTGACTGAAAATTCACCTAATATGGAGGAGTAGAAAACTGGTCTTGTTTTCTAAAAAGTTAAAACTAAGTATAGTCAACTATAATCATCATCACACTCTATTGGTCCTGGGAGTTCAGTGATTATTAATTTTGACGCCCCCAATTTTTTTCTTCTGCTAATTTCTTGTCATTGGTAATGTATAATGGTATTAGTAATGCCTTCTCAGCTTTATCCTTGAGCCAGTGCTACCCTTTTGATCTCGTAAGATGGACTGTTCTAAAAAGTGTGTACCTTGTTGGTGTTTCTGTACTTCTCGAGGGTTCCACCAGTCTCTAGAAGCCCAGTGAGCCTGGTCTTGTTTTATGGTTTTGAGTTTTGGTTCAGATTTCCCCCCTCTATTCATAGTCTTCTATTGTGATCCCTTTCAGAAGGATCAACAGTGGTAGTAATGTACCATCTAGTTCTGGTTTCAGGATGGTGGAGGCTGGGATGTGTGTGTTCCATTAGTACTAATTGTTTCTATGCATCTGATTTTCCTCATGCTTTTTTTCTCTGTACTGTGAGAACTCGATAGATGTACCTAGATGTACTCCAGTTGCTACTCACCAAAGTAGGGTATAGAATATTGTCCTTCTGGCCTATGTTATGCTAACTGACCTTGGTTTCCATTGAGACTCTAGTTCTGAGCACCCAAGCCCAATGGCTCATTCTTTGAAGATGTCTAGTTATGGCTAAAATATTTTCATAACTTTGCTTCCTGTATGCTCTACTATATTCATGGGTATGTTTCCAGCATATATATAATCTCTGCCAATCCTATTTATATCATGCACGTAGCCCTATTCACATTCTCAGCCCTCTACCCACTATCAGGGTGATTAAAGGATGGGGTAGGTAATAGTATTCACCTTTGTTGCCTTTAACTCCTGTGTGCCTCCCAGTGTCTTCCTTTGCCTTAATTGTTCTGTACTGACTTCTCTTCCCCTTATTGTATATTTCCTTTCCCTTGTCCAAGTTAATACGTTTTGCTTTTGCTTTTTTTAAAGACACAGTGCAGCCCTGAAAAATAAACCCAGAACTGACGTATAGGGTAACAGGTTGATCTTCAAGTTTTAGAAAATGAAATTAATTGCTTTAAGGTATGCAATAAGATTTCTTCTGAAGTAAATCCAGAGAATCTTGACAATTTCAAATTCTGTGTCTTTTAGATCTTCAGGCTTTGGCCATCCCTGCACTGATAGTCTCTTGTAACAAGGAGCTATACTCTTTGTCTACACTAGAGAAAATAGATTTCACAGTAGACTACGATGGATCATCTTGATTCAACACGAAAGGTCTCGAAAACTATAACACTGCCAATTCTGCTTAGCTCAACTCCTAACTAAGTAACCTTCCAGGGCAGGGACCTTGTGCACACCTACCCTGCAGTACACCCCCCCTCATAAAATCTCACCATCTGATGGCAGAAGGCAATGGGTGACCAACTTATCCTGGTTTGTCCAAGGCCTTCCCAGTGATGGCACTGAAAGCCCAAGTCTTGGCAAACCCCTCAGTCATGAACAAACTGGGACTTTTTGTCACCCTAGTAACAGGATAGTATCCCTAGTTCAGCAATAAAACTTGATGGTTTTAGCTTGGGCCATTTCACTGGAAGAATAAGCAATGTCAAGACAAAATGACTGGAAAATGTGACCTCATTATTGCTAGCCGTGAATCCTTGGTCTTAGTAAGGGTCACTTAGAGTCTTCTACATCTTTTAAGAACTCCCTTACAAGGTAAGCTTCCAGGTAAATGTGTTTTGAAGACTGGAGCCTACATAATCAGTGCACCAGGGCTCTGATAGTTGGCCACAAGCATCTAAGGGAATATTTGCACAGTTCTTAAAATGGATAAAATCAGGTCCATGGAATTAAGGCTCTTAACTATTAGTTTATCCAGTAAAAAGGACAAAGCCTCCTTGTTCAGCCAAGGAGGAAAAGATCTAAATCTGTCTCTGAGAGTAAGAGGGAATTAATGGGAAGTTAAGCCTAAGCTAATGAAATTCTTTCTAACCTGAACTCTTTATAAATAAGCTATCCTGGCACCCAGATTTGCACCTAGGAGGGGTGTAGAGTGTGGGCAACCTGACTGGAAGAGAATGTATGCAGTCTGATTTTAGAGTGTTCTATTTAACATTGATAAAATAGCAATTATTTATCTTGAAGCCTCTCACTAACCTCCCTTTTGGCATTGCCAATGGCAAGAAACAGCCTCTGTAAGGCTTTTCTAAGCCTCCTTTTATAAAAGGAGAAAAATGGCAGTAGAGTAAGAGTATAAGTAAATAAATGCATCTCTAACAAACATCGGCTCTCTTTTTTTACGTGAGGGAACATCAAAAAGTGTGTGGGAAAATTCCATTTTTCCATGAATTTTGTGAAGTCCTCTTATATTAGGACCCAGGCTTTTATTTGGGATGGATAAAAGAGCAATGACTGTTTACTGTTAAGGCAGTGAACGTGTATGACAGTGATGAGAAGGACGTGACAGAGAAAACTTCAAAGTAAGTTTGCTTTGCCTTCTCGGAAATACTTAAGAAGCATAGGTATGTAGAAACCAATGAGGGGTGGTGGTGGTGGTGGTAGCTCTAAAAGGTTCCTACAGTGAACAAGTTTTATTTTATTTTTTTAATGATTTTTTTTTCTTTTTAAAAACTCTCTCAACAACTGAGGCTCAGAGTAGATTCTCAAATGTTTATTGACCAAGATGAGAAGAGAGAGGAGCTTTGGGAGTATAGTGGATATCTGTTGGGCTGCTAACTACAAGGTCAGCATTTCAAGTCCACTGTCCGAGGAAGAAAGAGGAGGCATTCTCTCCCATGAAGACTGACAGCCTCAGAACCCCCAGGGGCAGTTCTGTCCTGTCCTGGGGGAACGACGGGGTGGCAGGGAGTTGGATTTGTTGGCTGAGAGTGGGTAAGAGGAGCTCTGATGGCAACGAGTGCCATGCGTTGAATCAAATGGATGGCGGTGAGTTTGAAGTTGTTAGTAGAAGCTCAGGTGGCACTGTGTGTGGGGTAGGTGTGGGCTAACTGAAAGGTCCTCATTCAAACCCATCAGTTGATGCTCAGGAGATGAATGAGGCTGTCTGCTCCCATAAAGATTTACAATCTCGGGAACCATATATACGGTCACTGTGAGTCATCAGCGACTTGATGGCAGTGGGTGGTGAATGACTAACCCCCTTAGAAAAACAAAAACAAACAAGCTCATCACCCTTGAGCTGATTCTGACTCCCAGGGCCAGAAATTCAAGAAATGAACAGCTTCTGATGAAAGCCACATTCCAACAGGCTTCTTGCTCCCAGCTTGCACTTTGGTGAGAGAAGAGGGCAGGGAGAAAGCCTCAGAAAACAGAACCTATCACACTGTGGAAAGGCCGTGGGGCAGCCCTGCTCTGCTAACAAATGCTCAGAGAAGGTGAATGGCATTGGAGGGTCAACTGGTCAACCGCTGAGTTGTGGACTTGCTGTTGGAATGGGCGTGAACCTTACCCCTGGAAGGCATCTCTCAGGTGCCCGTAGGGGGCAATAATATATGGTTCTTATTAATACAGGTAACAGCTGCCTGTAGAAGAAGCCAATTATATTTTTATCTCTTGGGAAGAAAGGGCCTGCAGATGTGTAGCTGTGGTGTTGACCACGCCTTCCCCCTTCTCTGGATTCTGCAGGGGCTCCCCAGTGCCTCTGGCATCCACTCAGCTCAGTGTGGAGGCCTGTCTATTAGCCGAGGACTCCACCACGCTTTGCCTAAGTGCCTTCATTGCTAGTTACGCCACGACCCACGCGGGCAAGTTTTTTGCTAAAGAGTGAAGCAGTGGGTGAGGGGGAGGAGGAGCTGCTACCCAGGGCTCAAGTATAAAGCAAATGTTTTTAGAATGATGACGGTAACAAATGTACAAATGTGTTTGACACAATGGATGGATGGATGGATTGTGGTAAGAGTTGTATGAGCCCCCAGTAAAATGATTAAAAAAAAAGTGAAGCAGCAGCCTGGCTTCCCACCAGGGGACTATATACACGTTAATAGCAGACTTCCAGAGGTGGGACACCTGCTGCCTGCCTTTCCTTTCCAGGCGACTGAAACTTCACCCAGGCCCCGGGGCAGGGTGGAGGCTGCTAACTGCTATTATGCCTACACTCCTGGCTGTCTTGACTTAATTTAAGACCAAAGAACAAAACAAACCAACAAAAGCCCAACTCATCTTGTTCTGGAGACAGGGCAGACAGCCCAGATAAACCAAACTTTGTCAGAGCAAAAGGTGCGCCTGTTGTCCGGCGCTCCGTAGCATGGTACTGATTGCATAAGCAGGAAATGGGGAGGCCTCTCTTGCACACACATGGCATTTGCCAAGTTAGGAACACCTGTCCGCTATACCTGTTTAGGGCAAGCCAAAGGCGGAAAGAGCTGGAGCGGCGTGGGTAACCTGCTCCTTCTCTTCAAGAGTGTGGTTTGGGCCCAGGTACTTTAGCAAGGGAGAAAAGACGCAGGCACTTTCCCCATAAAGCAAGGCAGGACAAGCTAACCGGACAGAGAGGCTCTTGTGGGGAAGCAGACAGGTAGGAAGATGGAAGAGGGACTCCTGGCTGAAGACGAGAGGGGGTGGCCGGGAACGTTTCTCAGAACTGACATTTAAGTGTCTGCTTACAGAATACGAGGCATTTCAGAGAGGAGAGGAAAGGGTGGGGGGGGGGGATCTGCTATAGTTAGGGGGTGACTGCCTGAGAGCGGCCCGCTTAGTGGGCAAAGGAGAATGCTGGGGCTAAGGCGGCTGGGCAGGAAAGTTGAGGTCACTCTGTAGTGTGCCTTGGGTGCTGGCCAGCTTGAGGAAATCAACACAAGCAGCATTGTGACAGATGGGTGGGTCAAAGGCCGGAGGTGACTCGGAACTTCTGTCGAAGCCTCAATAAATGGTAGTTACACACAGGTAGATGCACAGGTAATGGGTACTGAGCTATACTCTTATTATTTGTGCATTTTACTGTATGTATGTACATTATAAGTCAAAGCACTTAAATAAAACCCCAAAAATGTCCAAAGGAGACTGAGTTTGGAGGTAGAAATAGGAGGGGACAGACAGGGGAGAAAACCCTTTCTAGTCCCTGCTTCACCCTGTGGTTAGGGCTCTTCTCCCAGGATCCCTCCCGGAAGGAGCCGCACAGGTGCCTCTGACAAAGCACTAGAATCAGAAGGTCAGTAAAGAGGTGCCGGTTTCTTTTCGCCTAAAGGAAGCCAGGGGTCAGAGGTGAATCAGAGTGAATACTGATCTGCTAGAGACTAACAGCACGCCACCTAAGCAGTGTGGGCATACGTCTGGAGGAAGGAGACGTAGCTTTTCATCCTCGTCCAAATTTCACTTCAAGGTACTTTGTCTACACGTGTGCTGCCGAGGGTCACGGGGAATCTGCATGGTTGCCAGACTCCGAGGGCTGCTAGAAAGCAGACGTTAGAGGCCTAGGGCGACCCGAGCTTCACGGCTTCCAAGGCTCTAACTTTCAGCAGTAGGCTGCCAGGCATTTCTTCCTAGGTGCTTCTAGGTGGATTCACCATCCCAACCCTCAGCAGCTCAGAGCTAATCACTTGCACCACCCCAGGACTCCCAGAAACGTCACACACCTTCATGAATAACTCCCGTTCCCGTCTCCTCCCACCGATGGTAACCACTAACAAACTCTGAACTCTACTTAAGAAGAAAAAATGCTGAAGGATATGTAGCATCTGGGTCAATAGGGTAATTTAAGTGTCAAAGCAGGCATGGTAGTTGGATTGCATGTCAACTTGACTCTGTACCAGAGGATAGGGGTAGACTCCAACCTGTCAATCTGGTCACACCTGATGATGCCTCCTGGGAGGTGTGGCTTTCCTTTTCAGGAGGAACCGGGACCCCTTCTCTCACTCTTGGGTCGCTCAATTCTGCGTCTGCCTCTGCCCGACCCTGAGAGCTGTTGGCATCCTACCATGTTACCACCAACCTTGGATCCACTGGCCTGTGATCTCCCTGCTTCTCGATTCACCTCTCATTGTCATTGGCCTGAAGGGGGGCTGGATTAAGACTGGCCTTCTGGACTTGAGTTAGATTGGCTGGAGTGTCTTCTTGATAGAAAATTGCCTCTTGATATAAAGCCCTTTCTTGTACATAGATGAGTGTCACTGTGTCACCAGGTTCTCCAGACAACCTGGCCTAACACAGCAGGATGCCAAATACGAGCTGCAAATATCCCAATTTTGTCGGGGAGAAAGCAAGCCCAGAAGAGCAAAAACCCACAGGAGTGGTCATCGCAATGGTAGAATATCTCTGGGGAGGAGAATTTGGGAGATTTTTATGCACTTTATTCTCCATTAAAAATAAATGCATATGTTGTAAATATATTTATATATGATGATGGGGAAATAGATCTATGTGCATATATTTACAGGTTTAGTATTAAGGTAGCAGATGGACATTGGGCCTCCACTCAAGTACTCCCTCAATGCAAGGACACTTGGTTCTATTAAACTGGCATTCCATGATGCTCACATTCCCGACATGATAGCTGAAGACAAATGGGTGCATAAGCAAATGTGGTGAAGAAAGCAGATGGTGCCCGGCTATCAAAAGAGATAGCATCTGGGGTCTTAAAGGCTTGAAGGTAAACAAGCAGCCATCTAGCTGAGAAACAACAAAGCCCACATGGAAGAAGCACACCAGCCTATGTGATCATGAGGTATCCATGGGACCAGGTATCAGACATCAAAAAACAAAAAAAAATCATATTATTGTGAATGAGGGGGAGTGTGGAGTGGGGACCCAAAGCCCATCGGTAGACAACTGGACATCCCCTTACAGAAGGGTAAGCGTGCAGTATAGCAACAATGAAACATACAACTTTCCTCCAGTTCTTTAATTCTTCCTCCCCCACCACTATCATGATCCCAATTCTACCTTACAAATCTGGCTAGATCAGAGGATGTACACTGGTATAGAAAGGCACTGGAAACACAGGGAATCCAGGACAGATGACCCCTTCAGGACCAGTGGTAAGAGTGAGGATACCTGGAGGGTGGAGGGAAGGTGGGGTAGAAAGGGGGAACCGATTACAGGGATCTACACATCACCTCCTTGTGGGGGACAGACAACAGAAAAGAGGGTTGAAGGGAGATGTCGGACAGTGTAAGACATGACAAAACAATAATAATTTAAAAATTATCAAGGATTCATGAGGGAGAGGGGAGCAGTGAGGGAGGGGAAAAACAGGAGCTGATACCAAGGGCTCAAATGGAAAGCAAATGTTTTGAGAATGATGATGGCAACAAATGTACAAATATGCTTGACACAATGGATGGATGTATGGATTGTGATAAGAGTTGTACGAGCCCCCAATAAAATGATTTTTTAAAAATGCGTATGTATTAATTTTTTATTCAGAGAAGAAGACATTGTATTGTTACCTAGATTTTCCTCATAACTCTGGACTGAGCTTTAGTCTCCTTGTTTTACTAAAAGCAAACACTTTTTGAAGGGGGAGGGGAGTGGATCACTAGGTAACTATTGACCTGCTGCTCAGTGAACAAGACACTCATATCTTCCCATCTAAACAAAGGTTTCCTCCAGACATGAAAAGATTCATTTATAGTGTACCTTTGGGTAAATTATTTTAAAACAGCCCCTAACGCTGACTTCATCAATGTGTGAGTGGTGACGGAGCCGTCTCCTAGCAGTCTTTCCAAGTTCACCTTCCCTCAGCTTGCTTCCAACCCGAGGGCGGGGAGGTGGATAGTCATTCAGTTCACAAGTCAGAAAAACTGTCTGCTTCCAGGCAGGGTTACTGAATCATGCCAAGGGCGGGTTGTACATCAGTTAACGGAACTTCCCAGCCTAGACCAGTATTTGTGAAGGCTGAGGCCAGGCTTCCTCTGAGGAAAAAATCTTCAAAGTCCCAGGAAAAGCACTTTTACTGGTAACAGACAAGCTTCCTGTTCGTAGCTTCAAAAAGATGGGAGGTTGTTGCAGAAATGGAACACAGAACAAGAACAGGGACGGTGGCTTCTGACCAAGAGTGATTAAAATGGAAAGGGTCGCACAGCCATCGGAGACCACTCAGGCCAGTGCTGCTGATGGACGTGGTGGGACACCCCTCACGAGTCCCTGTCTCACTCTGCACAGTAAGAAAGGAACGAACTTCACAGTCGTGCACTTGGGTTCAGTTCCTCCCTTTGCTGCCTCCCGTCTCCTCACCCTTAACCAAACCAAAACACTGCCTTTGAGTCAATTCTGACTCGTGATGACCCTATAGGTCAGTGGCTCCCAACCTCCCTAATGCCATGACCCTTTAATACAGTTCATGTGGTGGTGACAACCTTCCCGCCCCCCACAACCATACAATTATTTTCATTGCTACTTCATCACTGTGATTTTGTGACTGTTATGAATTGGGTCGCTTGACCCCCAAAGGGGTCACGACCCACAGGTTGAGAACCGCTGCTATTGGTCAAGGTGGAACAGCTCTCTGGGTTTCCCAGACGCTCCACTCTTTATGGCAGCATAAAGCCTCAACTTTCTCCTTCGGAGCAGCTGGCCGTTTCAAACTGCTGCCCTTGAGGTTAGTGGCCCAACACATAACCCACTACCCTACCAGGGCTCCTTCCTCATCCTTCACATGAGGAAAACGGAAACTGCGCTCCAGGTTGGTAAAGGGTTTAATGGCAGCGTGCACACACCTGGCGTGCTCATGAGTTGGAATCAAATCAACAGCAACGGGCTTTATATGAGAGGCGCCCAACCAATTGAACAGGTAGTAACTCGCCCGGAGAGTGACATGAAGACCTACAGGAATGCCAGGTGCAGTCCTTCCTGAAGTCCCAAAGATACGATGTTAGTTCAAAGATGGCGGTGTGAATGCTGAAGGGGCTGTGAGGGTCTGCTTAGGTGAACGCGTTTGAAAATGAGGGTGGCGACAGCCGTGCCACAGGAGAATGCAACCGGTGTCACGGAATCGTACACGGAAAATTAGTTACCATGGCCTGTGCTTTGTTACATGAATGTTTTTTAAACCCCAATAATTAAGATGGAGGGGAGGGGGAAAAGAAGAATCTTTCTATGTTGCCTTGGATCTTTTGTCATGTTCTAGCCCGAGAGTCAGCCCGCTGTGTCACTCATGTCCCCTCATGCTCTAAAAGGCTGCTTCTTTAGTCAAAAGAGCAGGTCGTAAAAGTATATCGCTTCTGGGGCACCTGAACTTCCAAAACCCCCCTAAGCCATGGCTAAGGCCTAAACAGGCATTGGCGGTGCCTTTAGCTGAGGTTGCTTGATCCCTGGCAACCCACCCCCTGCTTCGCATTTAGCCTCTCCAGAAGTGGCAAGCTCAAGGCCAGGGACGGGGGCTCAGTGCTTTGCCCAGAGTTGGCAATCATTTCACACAGCCACGAGGCCCAAGGAGACTCTGGGTGAGGGTGATGGGGAGGGTGGGGACTGCCCCAATGAGGGTCACAGGCAGCCCGTCAGCATCTGAGACTCATTGGGAAAGTGAGCCAACGGTGGGGGTTGGGCGGAAGAAGCAGAGAGAAACTGGCATTTAACATCGCTGGGTTGTTTCTAAAAGGACAAGAGCCGAGGTACAAATTGCTTTCATCAGCTTTTTAAAAGATACTTTGAACAATGAGTATGAAATCAAACCTGATGTGATGCTTTCCTGGACAAACCTCAGCTCCCCCCACCCCTCCAGCTTCCTCTAATCATGCAGGAATCAACACTTGGTGGAAATTTGCACTCATCTGCCCGTAAACATGCAGCGTTTGAAACAGGTGCCACAGTTTTCAAAGGTTCTCACGCTCAGTGGGTAGAAGCAGAAGCATTCTTTTCATCCTGATACCATCTCTCACCCCCTCAATTGGGGGTTGGTGACCCTGGGTGCCCAATCCTAAGAGCAGGCAGGTGACACTGGGCATCAGACCAGGGGCATCTGAAAGGTTGGGTTCTTGCTTTGTCTGATTGGACTGACTAGGGCCACTTGAATATTTATAAATCATTCGTGAGCCATACTGGTCAAACATTTCATTAACTCACCCTCATGTGATGGTGGCTGGAACTGCTGCCCTTTGGTGACACGTGTGATGGTAGCTGGCCTTGATGATCCTGTGGGCCTTCTACAGCCCTCGGCCTGGACATTGTCCCCCACTCAAGGTTTAGTTTATTTGCACAAGCTCTGAGCCAAAGGTCAAGAGCTACTATTGTGTTTGAGAGGAGTTATGGTGGAGTGGCTGAGTGCCTGGGTTTGAATCCCAACTGTACCCCTTATTATTTTTGTGACCTTTGGAAAGACATTTAACCACTAGGTGCCTCATTCCTCAACTGAGAAGTGGAGATAATAATGAGATAACACCGCCTGATTTAGAGGAAAAACAAAACAATAAACAACCTCTGCCATCAAGTTGATGTTGACTCTTAGTGAGCTTATAGGACAGGGTAGAACTGCCCCTGTGCGTTTCTTAAGATTGCAACTCAGGAGTAGAAAGCCCATGTTTCTCCCATGGAGCAGCTGGTGGTTTCAAAGTGCTGACCTTGCAGTTCGGAGCCCAATGCATAACCACTACACCACCAGGGCTCCTGACTTGCAGGAAGCACCAGCTAAATGTTAGCTACCCATGGGAAAGGAAAGCAGCAGAGAGCTCCCCTGCTGGGTTTCTCCAGAGGGGGGGGGGAGTGGAAAGGCAGCGTCAGGGTGGAGGGAGATGAGAGAAGCAAGGAAGCAGACAGAGAGGAGTCAAGAAGCAAAGAAAGCAGCAGAAGGGAGCAGAGAAAAGAGTCCAGCCACAAAGCAATCCCTCACATGTTTACTTTGGGGGGTAGAGATTGGGGACTCGGAGAGGGAGAGCATCAAGCAGCGTCCTGATTGGCAAGTTTGAATGAGGTGGAGGTGACATGGAGGTTTTTCCCGCCCACAAAGGGGTGTGGGGTGCATGTGGGGGTGGAGAGAGTCTATGCATAATAAACTTGGGGAGGAGAGGCTTGGAATGGCTAGGTGCTGTTTTACACTCAGCTGGACCCATCAGCTATGATGTTGGGTTTTTTTTCATTGTTTCATAAAAGAGTTTCACAAACGGACTAGAGATTTATTCCTCTGGAGTCTAGTTTGTTTCTAGAGCAGTTTGCTTTTAAAGCCATCATGAAAACAGTCATATAATTCTTACTATATGGAGCAAATGATTAATGGGTTTGATGGCAAATAAAAAGGTTGGGGGTTCGAGCCCATACTCAACAGGAAGGGGATCCTAGTGACCTGTTTCTCAAACACACGCCAATTGGAACTACTTGAAACACAGTGTCCCCATGAGTCAGAATCAACTTCGTGGCAACCGGTGCTGATGGAGTGCTTCATAAAGGTCACCACTGCCGTGCGGGGACATGACACGGGACCTGAGGGCATGGCTGTCTTCCAAAGCAATGTTTGCAGTCAAAGAAAAGCTGCCTTCTAATGTGTGTGCTCAGTACTTGTGAGTGTCCCACATAGTCCCACGCATTTTCATACTTATATTTTGGTCTCTCACCAATTAATTGTGGCACGTTCTGAGGCTGGATTGATGTTCAGAGGCTTTCAGGTTGAGTGGGACTTAGTAGACACAGCCCCTGCCTGCTCTTAGGAGAGGATTGGGCACCCAGGGTCACCAACCCCCAATTGAGGGGGTGAGAGATGGTATCAGGATGAAAGGAATGCTTCTGCTTCTACCCACTGAGCGTGAGAAACTTTATCAGTCACAAACTGAGGGGACACAGCAAACAAGACATTCTCCAAGGAGCTTCAGTTTCCTCCACCCCACCCCACCCCCGCCAGGCAGCCAGGCCAAGACGGGAGTGCCTCTTCACACAGGTGTGCCCCAAGAAAGCCTCATTATTCAGAGGTACCAACAGGGATAAAGTCAACAACATGGTCTCTTAGAAAACAAGTCTGCCCTGCTCTCGCTACCATGACTCGAATTCGATCTTGCAAGTCTGGCTAGACCAGAGGATGTACAATGGTACAGATAGGAACTGAAAATACAGGGAATCCAGGATGGATGAGCCCTACAGGACCGGTGGTGTGAGTGGCGAAACAGGGAGGGTAAAGGGAGAGTGGGTAGGAAAGAGGGAACCGATTACAAGGAACTATATGTGACCTCCCTGGGGGACGGGCAATAGAAAAGTGGGTGAAGGGAGACGTCGGACAGGGCAAGATATGACAAAATAACAATTTATAAACTATCAAGGGCTCATGAGGGAGGGGGGAGCGGAGAGGGAGGGGGAAAATGAGGACCTAATTGGGGGGGGGGTGTTTAAGTGGAGAAAAAATGTTTTGAGAATGATGAGGGCAATGAATGTACAAATGTGCTTTACACAATTGATGTGTGTATGGATTGTGATAAGAGTTGTATGAGCCCCTAATAAAATGATTAAAAACAAAACAAAAACCAAGTCTGTGTGAAGTTACTTCACAACTCAGGTTTTCACAACATGCCTGCAGGGCATATCCAGGGAGGCCCAGTGCCCTGGGGCTAACAGCCTTTGCTTGAAGTGGATTCTCTTAACTAATGCTGAGTACATTTTTTCAATCAGGGAGATGAATTAGTCTGTGCTTTTTTGCTTATTTGTTATCTTGGGTACAGATGGTTCTATTTCTCTGGCCTAGAACTGGCAGAAGGGCCTTTGACAAAGGGCGGTGAACCCTGGCTGAGTTTTCTGTTTCCGTTGAAGAACGACTACCGCTTCGGAGGGTCCTTGTCATGGATGGGGGCGCCACACTATGGAGGAAGGGACAAGCAGCGAAGAGCGGATTCCCCCTTCCATCCTGCAGGATTCAAGCACCAGACACCTATCACCACTGCTTCAACATGATGACCCGGTGACACCCATGCCTAAGGACACGATGGGAGAAGGTTCTTCAAACATCACGCAAAACCGACAGACGGGCGGCCGGCAGAGCGAGGCCACGAGGTCTACTCACTCTTTGGTGAGAAGCGGGCAGGACTTGAGCAGGAAGCGGGAGAGCCCCGAGTCCTGGAAGTAGAGTTCCGGCGGCGCTGTGGGGCTCTTCAGGTTCAAGCAGCGGACAATCACGTACAGCACAGCGGCCACCGCCGCGAGCTTCACCCCATCAAACACGGCGGGGAGCTCAGGGGTCTCCGGCATGGCATTCATCTTGGTCCTAGGGCAAAGGACAGTGTCCAGTGATGAGCATCGAGAAGGGGGAGCCCACCCACACGCAGTAATCATGCCACCCAACCAGTGCCTGCGAGGGCGTGTCACTAAGTCCTGTCAGCTCCCGGCAGCACCCCAAATCACAAACGCACAATCCCGGGCACTGACGAACCGGGCAGACGATGCGTGTTTTTTTTCTTTTGTTATAATCCAATGAACATTTCCCAGATCAGTCTCTTGAAAAGTGCTGAGATGCGCATCCTACTGAGACGGGGAGAATGCAGCTCAGGCAGCCTGCCCTCCCATCTCTCCAAACACTTGAGCCCAGCTGGTGTAGCCAGATGTGTGCCAAGTTGCACTGCTAGCCTTGGACACAGGCAGGAGATGGGATTGGTGTTGCCACTTGTGGTGGCTGCACTGCCTGCAGGGCCCTAACCCAAGGTGTTCCTAATCTCTCTGCCTGTGGCTATAATCCCATTTGGGACTGGGTTGGCTATGTTGAGCCAATGAGGCGGGATAGTGTGAAGCAAATTGGAGTCAATCTCATCTGAAATAAAGAGTTTAAAAAAGAAAGTGAGGAAGCAGAGATGAGGGAAGGGCGATCTCAAGCCACACAAGAATTGCCCAGATGATCAGAAGAGACAAGGGCCTTCCTCCAGGGCTGGTAAGGAGACAAGGCCTCCCTTCCCCTGGCTGGTGCCCCAGGTTTGGACTTTGAGCCTCCCAAACAGTGAGAAAACAAGCTCCTGTTTGTTACAGGCATCCACCTGTGGTATCTCTTATACCAGCACTGGGTAACTCGGACGCATGCTGAGATCAACCAGCCTCTGCTGACTGCTCAGCCTGGGCCAAGAGTCCATTCCACACTGCTGGCCGTCTCCACAGTGGCCCTTGCTCCTGGGGGCTCCAGGGAGTGTGAAATGCAATGCCACCAATTTTTCCCCCCACCCCACAGAGGATAACTCACTGTAGCCAATAATATAAAATAAAACCCACTCTGGATCGTTTAATCATTAGACTAAACTGAAAGACTGGAGAAGAGAAAATGTTTATGCATAACTGGCTTTTCCCAAACTCTCCTACTGTTACTTCTTTTGAGCTATCTTTACCTTACACACAAACATACCTCCAGACACACAAAAGAGCCAAACATCAATGACAACAAAAGCAACAGCAAAGAAAACCCAGCATTTTCCCAAGTGTTCAGCTGAAAAACAGAACATCAGATGTTACCTTAAAAGCCACAGAAACCAAAAGTTAACAAAAAGAAGAAATGGTAACTATCACACTCAGGTAGCTATAGCAACAGCTTCCCCCGGAATAATTTCAAGTAGCCTCTGCTAAAAACA
>NW_022111309.1:17083470-17086566 GCF_000313985.2 Echinops telfairi | reverse complement strand
GGAACATGGAGACCAAAAGAAAGGGCTGGGCCTGGATGTTTTGATCAAGGACCCAATGGCTAGTTCTTCATCAAAAGGAGGAAAACTGTGGACAGAATTTCAAATTCTTACGGAACCACGACTTACGGAATTCCCTGAGACCAAGTGAACCCCTGAACCTATGGCCTGGGGACACTTTGAAAATCTTGATTCTGCAAAGTCATTTTAAAACAAAACAGCAGTTTAGTTCAATTACTTAGGAATGTTTGCCTTGAGCATTACATTCTTTCCAAGAATTATCTGAGATCCAACAGACAAAGCACAAGGAGCGCACTAAGGATCAGAGAATCTAAGTTAAGGAGGTGGAACAATACGGGTGGTGACGCAAGGTGAATTGCTTTGCTCAGTGAATTGCTCCTATGTCAAACAGGTGGACGTATTGTTTTATATATTTTCTCCAGAATGACTAAATGAATGAATGAATTTGGCCCAATTTCAAATCAAGGCTGGATCTCAGGAGATACTTTCAGCTGCATCAACCTTTGCATTGAACGCTGACATTTTCCTTAAAACATAATTCTCGGTGTGCCACTCGTACCTGGGTCCGTGTCAGCAACTCCCTGACATCGTCTGTGAAAGTTTCTGCATCTACCCAGTGTTCTGGAGAGAGGGGTTCACAGCTTTAATTGCATCCTCAAAGGGGTCTCTGCCTGACTGCAGGGCACTGCCCCAGGAGATGCTCGTCTCTCCCCTGTTGGTGCCCTGCTGCCTGTGCCACTCAGACAGACAGGGAGCAATATCCAACAGGATGCAGCTTGTCAACACGGTTGTTTGGTTTCGATCCAGCCTTTTCTATGACGCGAATCATAATGGGAATGAAAATAGACGTCCTTCCTTGTCTTCTTTGTTGGAATGGGAACAGAGCAATGCAGCAGGTGGCCTGACCCGTTTCCTTGCTAGCCTGCAGAGGAAAAACTTCGCACCCAACCAAATGAACTGCGCACAGTGCTTCTCAGGGCTGTAATCTGTTCGAAGGTTATGGCCACACCTTCCTGTAGTGGAGGAGCTGGTGGTTTCAAACAGTGGCCTTTCGCTTAGCAGCTGAGGGCCTGAACCAGTGGGAGAGGTTGAATGAATTAAAATAAACACGTCCTTCCCTTCCCGTCTCTCGCCACTACCCGCTGACACTGGGCTGGGTAGAGGCGCAGATAAGAGTCACGCAATCCATACCTAGTTCTCTGGTTAAGAGTCACGCAATCCATACCTAGTTCACAGGTTAAGAGTCACGCAATCCATACCTAGTTCACTGGTTCAGAGTCACGCAATCCATACCTAGTTCGCTGGTTAAGAGTCATGCAATCCATACCTAGTTCGCTGGTTAATAGTCAGACAATCCATACCTAGTTCGCTGGCTGCTTTCTGCGGTGGGTATTAGTTATCCTTGGAGAGCTGTTTGGCTGGGCCTGGCAGGTCAGATCTCTCGTTCAAACAACCTGAAGACTGAACAAGAGGGTCATGTTTTAAAGAGGGAGAAACAAACCATTTCAACTAGAAAAGAGAAAGAACAAAAGCAATCCAAACTACACAGGAGCATGGTGTTAGCTGCTCTGTGTTTACAGTCTTAGGGAAAAAGACAACTTCTTTAAATCAACAGGCAGCCCACACTCATGGACACATGGCCATTTCCAAAATCCTGCGGGGTCTGTACATCGCAGGTGGTCACGCTCTCTTGGTTTCCAGCACAGTTCTCTGCTGCGCGCCTAACTCTGGCTGAAACAAGCACATACCATAGGTCTTCTTTACCTCATACTAGAAATGCTAACAGGACAGAGATCAGCTCCCTGACCAATTAAACCACTTAGCCTGTCCATTGACTCAATCCTCTGCTTCCAAACAAAAGGGGGAGGGGGGGGGCGGTATGTAAAAATACAGATTTTTAAAAAGTTATTCATTTATATTGTTTTACATAACCTTATCACCTTCAAAGCACTCTCCATTACATTTAATACATTTGTCAAATCTGCAATTCCATTCTGGAAACATTTTTCAAACTCATCTGTTTGGATAGCTGACAGCACCTCCGTTTTTTCTCCTTCACCTCTTCTATGTTGTCAAATTGCTGTCCTTTCATGACCCTCTTCATTAGAGGAAACAAAAAGAAGTTGCAAGGAGTGAGGTCAGGTGAGTAAGGTGCATGCAGCAAGAAAGGCATGCTGGGTTTTTTTTTTGCCCAAAACTGGAGCACTGAGATGGCTGCATGAGCAGGTGCATTGTTGTGGTGGTAAAACCAGTCTGCCACAAATCAGGTCTTTTTTTGTCACACACTGTTATGCTATCTTTTCAGAACCTTTCAATAGAAAGCTTGATTAACAGTCTGATCTGGTGGGACAAACACCAAATGCAGTACAAGTTGACATTTTCGTCCTAAGCAGGGAAAATTTCACAGCCACATTCTGTTCTCTTAAATCGGCCATTACAAAAAACAAGGTTTGAGTGAAACTACTTTCACAAAAAAATTCACTGTGACCAAAGAGAACCTTCCCAGGCGACACCACTGGGTGCACTAATTCAGAGCGAGTTGCTGGATGCTCACCTGGTGGGAAAATGTGTATCAGGAAAGCTCCACCCAGAGGAGCATTTTTCTGGGTTTTTCGGGGGGTACCCCTCAGATAGCTGCTGTGTTAGGAGAAAACTGAATCTAGACAGTGTAAAGGGTACAGTTGAGCTCCTAAACAAGCTATCAGAGAAAGGGCTGCATCATAGCCTGCAGAGATGGAGTCCCGACTGGGGCCAGACACGGGTTACAGAAGGGTACCCCCGGGAGATGGAAGCACTCATAGTAAACTGGGGAGCCAGAGCCCGGCCCACAGCAAGAAGCCCACTAATAGATATAGGATCTCCAAAGCAGCATAGGAAATTTTAAAGAGAGAGAGAGAGAGAACATGGGTGGTGGTTGGGGGTGGGGAGGTGCTGACAGGCAATGTTTATGTAACACTCTACATGTGGCAAGCCTGGCTTTTCATACTTTATATATACTAGCTCAGTTCATTCTCACCACAGCCCTATGAAGTAGACATTATCATCACTCCCCTTCTACAGGTGAGGAAACGGAGGCAA
>NW_022111309.1:17067940-17082496 GCF_000313985.2 Echinops telfairi | reverse complement strand
TGTTTTAATTAAATTAATTGGTTGCAAAATTATACTGTCCACTTCACATACAATCTAGACTTCTGATTCTCTTCAGGGCGGGGATCACAATACCTAGCAACACTGAGCCAGCAGTCCCACGGGGCAATAACGAATGTAGGTGAGGTGGCAGCCGATCCTTTAAGACAGGGCAGGCTCTTTCCAGAATTTCACAGTCCCTCCCACTCCCTAGTCTGGTCTCCACACTGACTCCTGGGCTACCTCAATCGTGTATGGTACCTAAAGAGTCCCTGTACAAACCAGACCCACTGCCACTAAGCCAATTCTGACTTACTGGAACCCTAACCCAGGTTTTTGAAGGAGCCCTGGTTGCAGAGTGGATTATGCGTTGGGCTGCTAACCTCAAGGTCAGTAGTTTGAAACCAGCAGCCCCACCTTGGGAGAAGAATGAGGCTTTCTACTCCCATAAAGAGTTACAGTCTCAGAAACTCAAAAGGGTTCTGTGCTATAGGGTTGCTGTGACTCACAATCAACCCGATGGCAACTGGAGTGAAAGTGATAGAGGGTTTCTGAGACTCTGGAATCTTTATAGGAACTGGCAGTCTCATCTTTCTGCCACAGAATAGCTGGTGGATTTGAACCACTGACCTTGTGTTTAACAACCAGCACCAGCAGGGTTCCTTAAATGGTCCCGACATGCACCTGAATATACAACCTTTGGAGAAATTTTGTCTAAGGTCCCTTTTAGCCCTGAATAGGTCTGTGTTAATTGACTATTTTAAAAAATACATTATTAGAATGGGTGTGTCCTTATATGCATATATCTATATATGGTAATATTAAAAATACATGCATCAGTGTGAATGTGCATGTGTAAGTACACATACATATGTATGTATAGAAATGGAAAATTAATTGAAAAAGTTACAGAAAGGCAGAGTGACAAAGCCTACAGGGTGACAAGATGTAATCTGTGTTATTTATTATGTTGATGTTGATGTTTATTTACACCTTGATTCTTTCCATAAACTATTAAATATAGCTTCAACATTAACAACTTTATTGAATATATATGCATTGAGAACGATTCAGAAATCAGAGTAATTGCTTCCCAATATTAATTTTCTTCTTTTGTCTTGGTAAGAAGTCCTGGTAGTATAGCGGGTTATGCATTGGGCTGCTAATGCTAACCACAAAGTCAGCAGTTCAAAACCACCAGCTGCGCCATGGGAGAAAGAGGAAGCTTTCTATTCGTGTGAAGAGGTACAGTCTCAGAAACCCACAGGGACAGTCCTGTAGGGTCACTATGAGTCAGCATCAACTTGTGGCAGTGAATTCTGTTTATAAGACACAGCAATTAGCCCCTTCTTCTGGTCTTTTCCTTTCCCAATGGAATGCAGGTCATATGCATTCCAACAGCCCCCCCCTGGGTCATAAAGTGACCTTGAAGTTATTCTAGGTTCCATATTCAAGGGAAACAGAGCAGAAAGACAGAGGTGTGGGGCCTGGTGCTTGGACAGAGCCATCAGCAGACCCGGCTTGCCTACCTCGGGATTCGTTGGCTGTCGTTTTCTAAAACAAGGAAATACTACTTACCTAAATCTCTATGGGGACAACTGGTATGGTGCAAACAAGTTAACACACTTGGCCACTAACCGATAAACCGACTCATAGCTACGCTCTCGGGCAGGGTTGCCCCTGTGAGTTTCCAAAACTGTAACTCTCTATGGGAGTAAAAAGTCCTGTCTTTCTCTTGAAAAGCGGCTAGGTGGTTTTGAATGGCGGACCTTGAGGTTAGCGCCCAACTCATAACCACTACGTCACCAGGGCTCCTTGTCAACCAATAGGTGGGTCAAGCCGACTCAGAGGTACGCGGGAAGAAAGGCCTGGTGATCACCAAAAACTCAGCCTCTGAAACCCCTGTGGAGCACAGCTCTATTCTGATACACAAGAGTTGCAATTGGTCCACGGAAACAGGGTCCTTTCCTCAAATCGTCATATATGCTACAATTGCTACCTTATAAGAGTATTGATTATTTTTATTTGCCCCACAGATTCATAATAATCATACAGTATATTTTGGTGTTATAATTAAAAAGTTTAAAATAGCAACAACAACAAAAAAAACAGAAATAGGTATGTTTTTAAACCTGGACAAGAAAAAAGTAGAAATATCAACATACACAACAAATACACAAATAGGTGATTCAGGTCAAAAGGTATCAGAGTTTTCTGAGAATCAGGATAAAGGGGGAAACCTGGTCAAGACCTACTGCTCTCCCAGGTGGGCAGACAGGTAACATTTCTTGTGTTCCTACCCTCAGACAGCAGCCAGATGCTTGACAAGCAGCGCTCTCCTGGAGCAGACTTAAAAAAGGAAACCTGTGGGATTTTACATCAGGGGACCTTGAGTGATGTGATAGACAATGTCCTCCTACGACTTAAAAAAACAACTTTTTTGAATAGCAAATGCAGTAGAGAATTAATTCCCTAAGCCCTCCAAAAATTCCCAAGGATTCATACGAAATTAAATTCAGGGACAGCAATCCTATGAGAGGTTTAGAGTTATTGTAATCCAAATACGCTGTCTTGAGCCAAGGTTTGAAGATGACGTTCTGAAGGGTAGGCAGTTCCTTTGAACTTGATGGAGCTTAAGGACCTGAAAACCTACCGTGTGCCCAGTCCTGGGCTAAGCATCAATCCAGTAGAATTCTCGCTTCGGGGAGAAGCATTTACAGTACAGCTAGATGTACTTCAGAAACTTAGGGAGAAGACTAATTAGCCCAATGAGTAAGTAACTAACCAGGGGAGCATTTAGGGAGCAGCATAGTGGTTACAAGTTGGGCTGCAAACCACAGGTCATCAGTTTGAAACCACCAGCCCCTCTGAAGAAGAAAGATGGGGCTTTCTACTCCCTTTAACAATCACACTGTCAGAAACCCACCGGGGCAGTTCTACTTTGTCCTAAAGTGGTTGCGATGAGTCGGCAGTCTACTTGATGGCAGGGAGTTGGGGTTTGTCTGGGGTTTTTTGGAGATCTAGAACTAGACCAAAAACATTATGTATAGGATTTAGAATAAGCTGTGAGTCTCTGTTTGTGTTATGTGTGCATAGTATATTTCTATAGGTATCACACTAGCAGTTAATAACTGATAGTTTTAGAACAAAATTTTTCACATGCATTTGTTCCCTGAATTTGATTGTGTTGTTGAGATGACGCATGGCAAAGCATTTACCAAATCGAACAGCTTCCACAAATACAATCAGGGACACTGATTACATTCTGCAAGCTGGGCAGCCCTCCTTTTCTAACTCGTTCCTTCCTTACAAACAGCAGCTCCCAGCTCCCCAAGGTTCCTCTCTAATCTTTCGAGTTGACATTGTCAATTTCATCCCTACCGAATGTTCTTACATGAGCATAATACTCCAGGCAGAAATCTTTTTTTTATTGAGTCAGCCAAACTCTTGTACAGGTTTAAGATGACTGAGGGGATATTTTTTATTTAAGATGTAAAAATTATCTCAGGATAATAGTTTCGGGGGTTCACCCACCCTGTAGGGAAACAAAGTCTAGAATCAATGAGAATTTAAGACTCTGTTCCTTTTCATTCGGATTCTTCTTTGAAACCTTTACTCAAAGTGTTCAGTCATGGTAGCTGGGCACTGTCTAATTCTTCTGGCCTCATGGAGGTAATTTGTTCTTGGAGACAATTGGCCACACATTCCATATGACCTCTTCCTCTGTCACCCCAGGTGCACACAGGCTGGTTGTGCTTCAGAAGGCTGCTTGCAGGCACTACCCAGTAAATGAAGAGGGAGAAGAGAAGCACCTATGAGGTCCTGTCCCATGGACCATGGCCCTAAACCTCCCAAGCAAGGGCCAAGTCCCAGGAGGTGTTGGGCGGTACACAACAGACGCACCAGCAGCGGCTCTTTTTATTATTTTTGTACGCATACCTATCACACCACCTCTGACAATTCAACCTTTCATGGATGGACAACTTACTGACAATAGATGACTGTGCCCCCGACCCTGGATCAATGCAACTTCCTTGTCATCGTTAGCCCCTCTCAAGGCATTTCAACCCACCATGCTACATGTTATTTTATGAGCCTCTTTCTGTCCAAGCATGAGCTGCCGCTGAGTATTAACAGGTTGAACTTACTGCAGACAAAACAAACTCAGATTTCACTCCGTTACTTTGTGTACCTGTTTCTTTTTCTGAAAGGGGCACAAGCAGCTTGCACTCAACGGCCAACCTAAAGACTGGAAGTTCAAACTCACCCAGCGATGCCCTAAGAGAAAGGCCTGATGTGCTTCCATGAAGATTACAGCCCCGAAAACCCCAGGGAGCGGTTCTGCTCTGTAACACACCGAGTTGCTCTGAGTTGGGGTTTTTTGCCCCACCTCCTTTTCTGCCCACTGTCATCGGGTAGATTCTGACTCACAGAAACTGATAGGACAGAGATGCACTGGTTGGGGAGCGTCCTAAGACTTTGTCTAAGCACCTTGGCTGCTGACCTTGGGCGCTTCCCCTTTCTGGGACTACAGACCTCATCTGTAAAAGGAGACGACTAGATTTGAATTACACGATAACCAAAGGTCTCTGTCAGCTCCAAAGTTCTGAGATTGTTGGGCTAGAATTGCAGGCCTTGGCTAAGGAACACCGGCGGGGGGCGGGGGCACCCTCTCTGCTCTCTGCAGCAGAAGCCAGGCGCTGTTTCCCAGCCCACTCCGGAGACCTTGTAGGAGAAATAAAATGCAGCCATTGCAGGTGCGGGCGGGCGCGCTACTGTGCACACGGATAATCCCGCCACGTTCACCCCACCGCACGGGCTAGAGACGACCACAGCCTGGCAGTATGCATGTCCACCGGCAGTATGCATGTCTCCCTACCACGAGAGACGAGAGAAGAGAGGGGCGAGGGGCGGGGCTCATTGCCAGCATGCTTGGACCCGTGGGAGGAGAGACCCCCGACAGCCGTTTGGTCAAAGGGTCTCTCATGGCTCATCCTTTGCCACATCCTTTGGAAAGCTCCCTGCTCCCCAAACGGGCGTCAATTCATTCAGCCCATAACCCACTAACCCACACATGGGGCTCTGTGTACACCAGCGGTTCTCAACCTGGGGGTCGCGACCCTTTCACAGGGGTCACCTTTAGACCATATTTCCGATGGTCTTAGGAACCGAGAAACCTCTCCTATGATCAGTCTCAGGCGGTCCGCCCACATGCAGATACGCCCACAGATGAGTACCCGGAGTGAAGACTGTTACCCATGCCACACCATGCTTCAGGACAAAATGTCATTGATTTGTAATTAGAAATCCGTATTTCACAATATATAATGACATATTATTTTTGTGATGAATCATTATGCTTTAATGATACTCAATTTGTAACAACGGAAATACATCCTGCATATCAGATATTTACATGACGATTCCTAACAGTAGCAGAATTATAGTTATGAAGTAGAATGAAAAGAATTTTGTGGTTGGGGGTCACCACCACCTGAGGAACTGTATTAAAGGGCCGAGGCACGAGGAAGGTTGAGAACCGCTGGTGTACAAGGATGAATTCGCGACGATTCTACGCTCGGTCACTCAACTCTCCTGTCCGCTCCTGTTGGTCACCAGGTATGTGAGAACACCCAGAGACAGATGGCTGAAGGGCAGTACAGGGACAGCATCTCTTGCCATCCAAAGGGATTCAATCTTGTAGGTCCCAAAGCAAACAGCTCTCACAGAAAGCCAAACCGAACACTGTGAGCATATCCCTGGCAATGTGGCTCTGGGTGAAGATGTGGCTGGTTAGGGTTTGCTGTCCAGTGGGGCCCGTGTCTGGTGTCACACCCTGGCTCTAACGGCTCCCTAGTCTTCACTGGGGGAGTTCCAGGGGGCGCCTTCATAAACCCTAGTGGCCTCATCTGTACACTGAACTAGTCAATGCTAAACCAGAGACCACACGAGTTGGTGGGGAGTGGACTCTGACTTGTGGGGATCCCCTGCAGGTCACGGGTCACAGTAAACCTGCGCTCCACAGGGGTTTCAAAAGCCGAGTTTTCATTTGCTGCAACTTTCTTCCAAGTGGCTCAGGGGAATTCAAATCGCCAAACTTTCAGTTTGTAGCTGAGTGTGCTAACCACCATTTTGACCACCCAGGGACTGTAGTTCATATCTAGAGAGTATTTAAAATAATGCCTAAAAAATTAAACTAAGGTCACTAAACAATTTGTATAGAAATTGTCCAATGGAAACCTCACTTGCTGGGCAAACTTTTCCTGAAAACACAATAAAATATTATAATAGATAAATAAACAATGTCTAACAATTAGTAACCAAAAAACCAAACCCACTGCCATAGAGCTGATTCTGACCCACAACACCCCCGTATACAGTTTCCAAGACTAAATCTTTATGGGAGCGGCCAGACTCATCTTTCTCCCTCGGGGCAGCTGGTAAGTTTGCACCTCCGACCTTGAGGTTGGCAGCCCAATGCCCAGCCCTCGGTGCCACCAGAGATGGAGCTCTTTCTCCCTCCCTCTGTCTCCTACCAAGCAAATCCATTCCAACCCTGGCACGCTCCCTTAGTTAAGCCTTTTGAATGCTCTAGAATAAAGCCGTAGGCCAGCACAGTATACCACTGGCAGGCTCTGGTCCTCACACTGCCCTGCAGTTAGTGCCAGGGAAAGGACAAGCTGATGGCCACAGCAGACCGCTGTCCCCCTGCATTATCCCGATCTTTCAGCCTTGTCTGTGGCAGCCCTATGTGTCGGCACCAGCACAGAAGGCAGCTCGGAGGATGCCCAGCTTGGAGACTTTCCAGGACTTGGGGACAGGAGAGTGGCCATGGCACAGCAGAGGTTCTGCAGTGTGTCCTAGCCTACTGAGAACTGTCACCTAGTTCAAGCTCAACGGAACAAAACAAAACCTGTTGCTGTCAAACCGATTCTGACCGATGGCAACTCCCTGCGTTCTGGAGGTAGCTGTATCCCGGGCATTTTCTTGGCTGTAATCTTTACGCAGACTGCTCGGGTTTTCTTCCACAGTGTGGCTAGGTGGGGTGGAGGACCACCAGCCATTCTTACAGCAGTCAAGTGCAAACCGTGGCTGCCACCCAGCAGAAACTCACCCTGCTGCCTGTTGGCCCTATCTGGGGCCTCTTCTCACCGCTGCCAGTAAGTCAGAGAGCCATCTCTGACCCTTTCTGTGTTGTTCTATGCCAGGATTACTAGGCCATGGCTGCTTCTCCCAAGAAGAGCTCTGTTGGATGGGTTTCCTGGTTGATTCAAACACACCAGGCTTTGAAACACCCCCTCCTGCCCCTCCATACCCCGCCAGAAACGATGGGAGAGCCCTAATAACAACAGGTAGCCCTGGTTCCCAGAGATGCCAAGTGACGTTTACTTTTTAACCTTAAGCACTGGGTAAAAACCAGCTGCCGCGGAGTCAACTCTAACTCGTGGTGAGCGGATGCGTGTCAGAAAAGAACTATGCTGCTTAAGGCTTTCAGGGGCTGATGTGTTGAAAGTAATTGCCAGCCAGGGCTTTCTTCTGAGGCTCCTCTGGGTAGACTCCAGTGTCCAAGCCTTCAGTTGGCAGTGGAGCACGGTTGCCATTAGCACCACATCGGGAGTCCATGAACTGGGTGCGTAGGTCCTTTCTTCGGCCAATCGCAGACCAGCAAGCTGCCCTGGTCGGTCAGGAGCAGGTGAACTGGACTACAGCAGCGAGCTGGCTCTGGGAACGACAGTGGGAGGGAGACAGAAGGGACGAGGAGGAAGCAAGCCTCCCAATGGCGTAGCCCAACATCCTCGACAAACCAGCTCCCACAAGGTGAAGGAACTGTCCTAAGCCATGCACAGTTTGGAAAAACAGAAGAGGAATTTACAAGGAATTAATACAATTATATCGACCTTTCAGGAGAAAGATAGGGCTTTCCACTCCCATAAAGCACTTCAGTCTAGGGAAGGCACACAGACAGTATCTGCCCTGGCCTCCAGTTAAAACCAAGACCTTGACATTGCTTTGTGTGCACATGACAACAGTTTTTTTTCCGGCCGTCTTCTTCCACAAAGTCAGATGAGCTACAGTCAACCTGCCGAAATCTCGGAAAACAAAGGACAAGTTCCTGGTCGGAGGACAGGTAGTTACTCACTGGGAGAACACGTGATGCGTGCGTTTAAATATCAAGAATGGCTAAGAACCCACAAGCTATCACCAAAGAAAGTCCCTAAACTAAAAATATCCGAAAACTGAGTCACCAGTTAATTGCGCCTGCCCTTCCTAAAAGACCAAAGGGAAGCTGGCCTCTCCCATCAGCAAATGACCCTGTTGAAGGAGCTGAGCTTTCTACTAGACAAGGAACATATAAGGGCCCAGGAAAATCAGAAGCAGGGCGATTTTCTCCACCAAGAAACCATTCAATCCACACCTGGGAACAAACATAAAATAAAAAAAAATCATAGCCAGGTGCTTCCTTTCGGGAGATTTTAGACTTAAAAGTACAGGCACGTTAACAAAAAGATCTGACAGCTTGAAACATCAAATTTTAAAATGTAAACGAATTAAACACCGGATTTATACAAAGCACAATCTTTGTTTAGGCGGCCCCAATAAACACAAGGTCCCAGTGTACTGGAACTTTTGAGAAGGGCCCTTGTGTGAACGTATTCCTGAATGTTCTGCTTCCCCAAGGCCCCTGTGCCAGATCAAAGCACAGGGCTTGGCCAATATGCACATTCCTGAGCCAGTGATGGAAACACCAACACAGGGGGCCCATTGTAACAGGCTCTCTCATCTTTCACCAAGGCAGGCATCAAGACGCACTTACCCCAAGGGTAAGACCTGACCCCACCAAGTTGCCACCATGTGCAGGGCCAAGCTCACCCCTCTCCTCTCTCCTGGGTGACCCTCAGATGATGAACTCTGCACTCTTCACTGCAGGCACGGAGATCTAGGAAAGCTCCAGGCTCCTTGCCCTTCAGAGGTGGAGAGAAGGTTCTGGGGGCTGAGGTAGATTGCATTCTAAGGCATGCTTCACTTCTGTTTTAGAAATACTTCAGGCACTGTGAGCAGAAACCGGATCCCCTGCCAGTGTAAGAGCAGCAGGTTTGGAAGTCACTTAGGTCCTATGGTAACACGTGCCCAAGTCTTAGAAGACAAGCTATTCCGGTTACGTGAAAATAAATATGGAGGACTACTTTATTGCTCAGGCCTTGGGTTAAAAATGAAACAAAAGTGTCATGGGAGAGTCACTCACCGGGGCTAAACCAGCCAGTTCCAATACTGAGCCCCAAAGTGGCATGAGTACATCAACAGTCTTGCTGTTTGTGACAACAAAATAGAGCCATGCCCCCAACTTCCAGGTCAGAATCCCAGTGGAAAGACTGGAGGTGTTGGGTGGCAGAGGAAGGAGGGGATCCTAGTTGTGTCTCCACACTAGTAGATTCCAGTGGCATCTGGAGTTATGCTCCCCACTTGAGCATGCGGTGCTGTGCAGCTCTGGGCAGGGCACTTGCCCTCTATGGGGATTTTGAGGCTTACTGTCAAAGCCTGTTGGCTGTAATAAAAAATACAGTCTTTGTCTGGTGAATCCCCTGAGACCATCGACCAGGGGTGTGAATAGTCTTGCTACCAGATAGAGTGCCTTGGAAAGAGGATTACTGTAGATATAGTTAGGTTAAACTTTAACACCTTACCATTTACTCTCCCCTTACACCCATTTTAAATTTGTTCTAGTTTTTATTATTTTCTGCTCTTTTTTTGATAGAGGTTTTTGTCTACTTTATTTTGTGTTTGCTGTTGGGTTTGTCTGTTTGTTTTTGTATGTTTTTCTATATATGAAATTCAGGATAAGCAACTCTAGAGAGGCAGCAACTGGGTTTATCGTTTCTTGGGGTTATGGCCAGGGAGGTTGGAGAAAATGGGGAGCTAATAATGAGTATAAGAAAGAAGAACATGTTTTAAGATTGATTGTGGTCATCATGATTGCACAACTCTATTTTTTTAATGATTTTATTGGGGGTTTGTAGAACTCATCACAATCCATACATCCATCCATTGTGTCACACACATTTGTACATTTGTGCCACCATCATTCTCAAAACATTTGCTTTCTACTTGAGCCCTTGGTATCAGCTCCTCATTTGAAAGGGTAAAATAATAATGAAATTGAGATTAAAATGTTTTTGAATTGTAAAACACCCGCAGCTACATTGGAGATAAAATCTGTAGGATGCTTTGAATGCTTAGAGCAGTGGTTCTCAAACTGTGGGTTGCGACCCCTTTGGGGGTGTCGAATGACCCTTTCACAGGGGTCGCCTGATTCATAACAGTCACAAAATGACAGTTATGAAGTAGCAACGAAAATAATTTTATGGTTTGGGGGTCACCACAATATGAGGAACTGTTTTAAAGGGTCACGGCATTAGGAAGGTTGAGAACCAGTCTTAGAGGAAAGGTGCCTTATTAAATGTCTCAAGATTAGCAAAATGTTGGTTTCAGAGCAACCAGGGGGGATTTCAACGACTGGGAATTGGTCCCTAGGTGGTCCTGAGTTTGGCTTTACTAGATCTCTCCACTAAGCATTCAGAAAGATCTAGAAAAATGAAAATTCAAAGCTCTAAGATTGAGCAGGGATCCTTCTGGGTTGGTCCATTTTAGAGTATTAGCTTTTAGATCGCTTTTTCAAAGCGAAGCTACAGAAGGAAGTTCATAGCCTTGAATGTTCTTGATCCCCACAACACAAATGCCCCTCTGCTGTGCTAGCCCCCTCCCTCTGGCCTCTCAATCTGGAAGCAAGCTCTCTCTCGGCCTCTTTCAAAGGGCAAGTCCCAACTGCCAACCCTAGGCCTCCGGCAGGCTCCCTCCCTCCATCTGTGTGCCAGGCTGCCTGTAGCAGGAAGGCACTGGCTTGGAGTCCACTGCAGTCTAAGAGCTCTCTAAAGCATTCCACACAGTGACGCAGGTGAGCCCCACCTGAGGCCCGCCCTCAGGCGCGTCGCCATGCTGAAGTTCTTCCCCAGCCAGCGAGTCCCAACACAGACGTGGGTACTCCCAGGAGGTGAGGCGCCAACCATGATAGAAAATGATTTCATCAGAAATGGGGAAGTGCTTCTCCCAGACTGGGAAAGACCGGATGTCTTTGACCTGTGTACATTGGGCTCCGCCTCTTAGATACAGTGTGCAAGGGAAGAGGACCCAACCCACTAAAAGTATGGCAGTATCATGGGTGGGGCTTTTGGCCAACTTCACCCCACCACTTCCCAAGAATACAAAGCATCAGTCTACGCTGTGTGGGGGCTACGGACGGAGTACAGTATAAGGCATATGTGAAACGATTAGAAAACAGTGAAAACAATCCCTATGTAATTAATTAAGTACTACTGAAGGGCCAACTACAAATGCTGGAGTTATAATTCAAACAAAAGGAGGCAGAGAGAAGGAGGGGTGGACTCAGAGCTGGTGGACAGAGAAGGTGAGGAGGAGGGTGGGTGCAGACACCAGACTGAGCTCACAGGCTAAGCCAAGGCCTACGAATGCCAGGCAGTCGAAATGGACAGACAGGGTCAGAGGGTGGGTGTGGGAGCAGCCGGGGTGCATCAGTGGGACTGATGGGGCCTGGATGGTAGTGTCACATACACACTGCCTTAGCCGGCACAATGGGCATGGCAGGGACTGCTGCGACACTGTAAATGGGAAGATCATTGAGGTGGCAACCAGTCCCCTGGCCCACCTGGCAACCAGTCCCCTGGATGTTGGACAAGTTTTGCCAGTTACCACTTGAACATCACCGAGGGCCCTCGATAGCATCCAAGTTGTTCTGTACAATCTGTCAAATGCAGGAACTGTCACCGGTGACCCATCCCTCCAGGTCCTAAAATCTCACCATTGCTTACCTTCTCATTGCGCAAACACCCTCTCATAGCTAGAACATCCGTGAGACTCTCTATGGAAAAGCACTGCTCTCTCTCTATTCCCTGTTGGGCATTTGTGTCTGTGCCCTTCTAGATTCCTTCCTCGCTGTTTAAATTTGCAACAAATTTCAACTTATGGTGTTAGGCAAGTAATGGGCTCTCTGTATATATTGATTGCCTGAATGTGTGGCAAAGGCGTTCACATAAAACAGTGGTTCTCAAACTTCCTAATGCCGTGACCCTTTCATACAGTTCCTCATGTATAAAATTACATGACCCCCAACCATAAAATTATTTTCGTTGCTACTTCATAACTGCAAGTTTGCTACTGTTACGAATCAGGCGACCCCTGTGAAAGGGTCGTTCAACAACCCCCCTCCCCAAAAGGGGTCACGACCCACAGGTTGAGAACTGCTGACCTAAAACCTCATCCATCAGTTGACCGGCACTCTGTGAACAGGGAATTGTCACGTTAGGCTGAGCTAACTGCCAAATCACTGGGGATCGACAAGGGAATACTCCACGGGAAGCGCGCTGTCAGCAGCTGTTGGGTACTTTAAACAACATCGGGGAGTTTAGGCAACTCATTAATTATCCATCCAAATGAACGGTTTCCACTTTCCATTACTCAAAAAAAAAAAAAAAATCATTCCAGTACCAGATTTCTTTCACCTTTCCCTGTTTGTTTAAAGAACATCTTGCTCTGTTCAAAAAGTTAGAAATCTACTACAAAAACTGTCTGACAAAAAAAAAAAGAAAAGATTAGCTCCAAGGGCAAATGGGCTGTCCTAGGCAGTAAGAAAAGGTTCACCAAGAGAAGTCAAGTGTAACCCTGTCCGCTGATTGGAGGCCTTCAGATGGATTCTGACGGGCTATCAGAAGCCTCATCGCTTCTGTTATTTTGTCACATCTAACATAACACAACTGTCTGTGGCATTTTCAATGGACACAAGCTGATTTGGTCCCAGGAGTGGACATTTGAATACAATTAATCCTAAACTAACCTAGATCAAGAGGCTGGTGAGATTATAAAATATGAAACTTAAAACCTCACTGCCACTGAGTCCTTTCACAGTAACCCTATAGAACAGCAGAACTTCTCTCGTGGGTTTCCAAGGCTGTCAACCTTTCCGGGAATGGAAAGCCTCATCTTTCGCCTGCAGAGGTGGTTTCGAACTGCTGACTGATAGGTTAGCAGCTCAGCTCACTACCAGGGCTCCTTATTATAAAATATAGATCCTACTTAATATCGAAGGAAAATGGAAAACATCCTTCCACAAAGGCCTCTGGAATTCTGGAAGCAGGTGTGTGACAGCAGCCTATATCACGGCTGTACAAAGATTTCTGCTTCGAGATGCCTGTCTGTCAGTGGTGGGCACAGAGGGCGGGGAGAGAGGTGGCTGGGAGTGGGGTGGGGAGAGGAGCAGGCGTTGGGGACTGATGGCACTGGGCTGCACCGCGGTGCTCCCTTCGGGCGAGTGTCTTCCCCTCTGCGCACCTCAGCTTCCTTGCTCATTGGGGGGGACAATCATGCCTGCCCCAAGGAGTCACTGAGCACCATCAGTGAGCCAACACAGGTCACGCGTCCTACTTGCAGCATCCTATTACTCCAGCAAACAAATCATGTGGGAGGGAGGCGGGGTAATAAGCTGATACCAAGGACTCAAGCAGAAAGCAAACGTTTTGAGAATGATGATGGCAACAGATGTACAAATGTGCTTGACACACTGGATGGATGGATGGATGGATGGTGATAAGAGTTGTACGAGCCCCCAATAAAATGATTCAAAACAAAACAAAACAATGCCAGACAGTGCTAATTTAGCAATGGTGTACTCATCAGAGAAGGCGAAGAGAGGCTCGCTTCAGACAAGAAAAACACAGGGTCCCAGCCTGGAGCCAGACGCCAGGGTCCCTGGTTAGTCCAGTGTCTGACATGCCCAGGAGTAACCACTATCAGTGCCACCTTAATCGTCCGTCTCTGGCAGGTAATGAAAGAGCCATGCACACCCGTGCTCCTTTCCAACTATTAGTTACCAAGAAAAACACACTCCACGTGTGACCACCAGGGTTGGGGTGAAAAACCCTTGCCCTGGAAGCCAATGTCGCTCTCTGGCCAGCTTTACCTGGCAAGTAACTCAAGCTTTCATCTGCAGGGACACGACGTGACACAACATGCCTCCCTGTGTTGCGCTGTGGCTGACCAAGTCCTTGGGATGGCAACGCATCACCTCATTTACTCACAACACGCACTGGTGTTGACCGTGGAGCCTGACTCTATACTTTCCTGTGGGCCAAGTGCATCCATAGACATTACCTCATTCGGTTCTCACAGCAGCTCTGTGAGTCATTATGAATGCAAACAAGGAAACTGAGACCCAGGGCCCCCATGCCCTGGGGTCTGGGCAAGGGCCTAGGAATATTGAGGGACTCATTGGTCTTAGCAGACCTTCGCTGGGTAATGGATGGATGCCAACCACGGCAGCCCCGTTGACAAACACTCTCTCAGGCCCCATTCTCATTCAAAGAGAATCTTGGAGAAAGCGGCATTCCTCTTCTGAAGCCAAGGTATTTCTGGAGATTCCGGGTCCAGTCTCGACTTTCGCTCTAGTCTACTTGGAATTCCCCATCATCTCACTAGTTAGAAAGGTGCTGTTTT
>NW_022111309.1:17052282-17066646 GCF_000313985.2 Echinops telfairi | reverse complement strand
AGGCTTGAAGGTAAACAAGCGGCCATCTAGCAGAGAAGCAACAAAGCCCACATGGAAGAAGCACACCAGCCTGTGCGATCATGAGGGATCAACAGGATCAGGTTAACAGGCATCAGAAGACCCCAACAAACAAACAAAACAAACCATATTGTCGAGCATGAGGGGAGCAGAGAACCAAACCCCATCTGTAGACAACAGGACATGCCCTCACAGAAGGATCACAAGGAAGGGATGAGTCAATCAGGAGCACCGATGAAACACACAATACTCCTCTGGTTCCTTGAGGCTTCCTCACCCCCCACTATCAAGACCCCACCGCTGCCTCTCACTGCGGGCGAGGCCGGATCATGTCCACAGGTACAGATAGGAGATGACAGCTCACGGCATATGGAATCTGGGAACAGAAATGGGAGTCGCAATACCAGGAGGGTGGGGGAAAGAGGGTGAGCAGAGGGAAGGAGGAGGGAACTGATAGCAATGATCAACACATAACCACCCCCACCCCAACCCCCCTCATCCCCAGGGGGATGAACAGCAGAAACCATGGGGGAAGGGACCTGCAGTTTAGAAGGAGACAAAAATGACATTGCTGCTCTCAGGTGCCATCGAGTTCGTGCTGACCCACATGACCGTATGCACAACAGAAAGAGACACTGCCCAATCCTACCCATCCTCACAATTATTCCCAGGCCTGAGCCCATTGTTGCAGCCACTGCAGCCGTCCATCTCCTTGAGGGCCTTCCTCGGTCTTGCTGCCCCTCCCTCCGCTTTACCAAGCATGATGTCCTTCTCCAGGATGACGGTCTTTCCTGACATGTCATAAATGTTGACACATACAGAGTGAGCCATATTTCAATCTGAACTTTTTGAAACAAACAGAAAAGAAATGCCAGAAAAAGTTCTTATGACATTTTAAAACCAATGGAAGTTAGAACAATGACTATATATTTGATGGTAGTAAGGAATTACTGGTTTGTTTGTGGGGGGGTTGGTTTGGTTTTTAATTCTTAAAGAACAACTCTCACTGCGGAGTCAATGCCAACTCCTATAGGGCGGGATAGCAACCCTATAGGACAGGATACAACACCGACTCACATGGGACAGGATAGCAACCCTATAGGATAGGCTACAACTGCCCCTGTGAGTTTCCGAGAATGTAACTCTTCACAGGAGTATAAAGCCCTGTTTCTCTCCTGAGGAGGACTTGGTGGTTTTGAACAGCTGACTTTGCAGTTAGCAGCCCAACACATAACCACCGCGCCACCAGGGCCCCATCACAATTATGGAGATCAAAATAGTTTACAAGCTGAGAAAATACAAATAGTCACCCAGTAACTCAGGTGGACGCGAATGTGAAGGGTTGATATTTGTTTTCAGACCTACTCTGCTTGTCTGTCTGGGGCAGGGTCTGAGAGCCGGCTGGTCTGTCTGGGGCAGGGGCAGAGAGTCGGCTGGTCTGTCTGGGGCAGGGTCCAGAGCCCGCTGGTCTGTCTGGGGCAGGGTCCGAGAGCCTGCTTGTCTGTCTGGGGCAGGGTCTGGAGCCCGCTTGCAGTGTGATGTGGTGGTGCCCTGTCCCTTTTGCTGCTGGGTCTATGGCTGCGGCCCTCACTTGACAGTGCTCTGTGGCATCGTTTGGCAGTCACCTGACCCTATCCATGGGCCCTGGTGGCACAAACAGTTTGGGCTTGACTGCTGACCCAAGGGTTGGCGGTTTGAACCTACCGGAGAGTGCCACAGAAAGGCCTGGCGATTGGCTTTGGAACTAATTTCAGTCTGTGGACCAGTGCTACACTGCCACACGTGAAGTTGCCAGGAGTCAGAATTGACAGGCCAGGGTTTGGATGTGATCAAATCTTTTAGAGTTTTCTCTTCAGTGGGGTTTCCCCCTCGCTCCAGATGCATCAGAATTTCACCTGCAAATGGGGCAGGTTGGGCTGGGAGGCACTGTGGCTGTGTGTGTGGCTGACCCCCGACACAAACCGGGTATCACAATGATCCAGGACGGGCCTTTTCCATCTTCCTGACTATCATCAACAGGCAATCACCACGTCCTTGTTCTCAACTTAGTAAGAACTCAACGGACGGCGGCACATCCCCTCAGCCCACAACACCGGGCGGGCACGTCCTGGCTGCAACAGGAGAGCAGAGAGTGGCACATGGACGCAGATGCGAGGTCATGCACGTCTCAGAAACCAGAACCCACCCGAGCCACCCTCTCACAGCACGGGCTCAGTGATTCGGTTTCCGTGTCTGCAAACTGAGGTGAGCACACGAAAGGGCCCTGGTCAATTCCACCGAAGTCGGGAGGCCCGCCACAGGAGTCCCCAGTCCCCAACAAGGGGGCACTGATCCAGGCTCCGCAAAGCCCAAGCCCAACTTCCAATATCAGCTCACCTTATTGCACCCTCACCGTGCAGTTTACACCACCTGAAAGATTGGGCGCACAAACACACAGCGATGTCAGGCTGGCTGGTCCCAATGAATGGCCTGGCTTCCCAGCGAGAGTGGCCCGCACGGTTTAAAAGCTCGGAAGGGGTAGAATCAGCCTTGGAGAGATTCCTTTGCCTCTGGCCCTCCCAAGCACTTTCGATGGGATTCCATTTCCATTGACTGACCCCATTGGCAGTCTAAGTGTGTTCTGTCCAGAAGATTGCTCCTTATTCTGAGAGACTGACCTCCTGACAGTTTTGGTGTTAAAATCGTTTTTCTTAAATGGATTGGCAGCGGTGGTAGACGAAAGGCCCTCACTGGAAACACTGAAATTTGGTAATCTTACATTGGCCTTCCTGGATTTTCCTCTTTACCGCCCTCCTTGGCATGGCTAAATGAAGCATATGCAAACTCCACGTGTACACAGGTAGGGATGCTTTTCAGAGCATCTGTTCCCTTTACCCCAGAGCAGCGGTTCTCAACCTGTGGGTCGCGACCCCTCTGGAGGTCCAATGACCCTTTCACAGGGGTCACCCGATTCATAATGCTAGCAAAATGACAGTGATGAAGTAGCAATGAAAATAATTTTATGGTTTGGGGGAGTCACCACCACATGAGGAACTGCATGAAAGGGTGGCGGCATGAGGAAGGTGGAGACCCACTGCATTAGAGGAACTAGACAGGGCACACTGACCACACCACGTCCCTCTCCTCCCCTCCATCACACGGTGTCTGTGCTGCCGCTGGATGAGCCTGTGGACACCCAACCGCAGAGAACGGACCAGAGAGCAATGACTCTGGACTGCACTGGCTGGCTAACATCCCGAAGAAGCACAATTCAAGGCCAAGGTGACTCCACATCAGAGTCAAAGGTTAAAAACAAGCAAGATGTAGGCCCCCTTGGAGAGAGAGACACACACAGCACAACTCAGAAGACAAAGAACACTGAGTGTCTTTGTGAGGTCATGGCCCAGACAAGCATGACCCTAGGAGAGCCCTCAGAGCACAGGGAAATCCGTGTGACCACTGAGAACCAGGTGAGGCCACTGGGGATTTGAATACGAAGCACCCGAGTTCTCTCTAGAAGTCTTTATTTGGTGTAAGGCTTGTGTCAGGGGCAGACCCTGGAGGAGACTTGGAGAACCGGGGACATGCCTGCCAGAGGAGGTTCAGGTTTGGGAAAGATGCTTCCCTGAGGAGCAGGCATGAGTGCTGGCACTGCCTGGGGAGCGAGAGGGAAAGGGGGCGGGGCAGCCCAACAGGAAGGCCTGGGATGAAGGGCGAAGACCAATTGGAGAGGGGATCAGAAATGCTGGGAAGGAGTCAGGGAGGGCGGAGGCTGCTCTGGAGACCAAGAGAAAACACAGCAAGCTTTTCCTGGCAAATCCAGTACATTCCTCCCACAGAGCAAGGTGAAAGGCCCCAAGGCCCCAAGCAGCTCCTTCTGGTCACACCACCCTCTTCACAGGCTGCCCAAGGAAAAGCTCTCATCTAGTGTCTTCAGGCTTACAGCTCCATGGTAAAGAAATGCATCTGCCCCAAACGCCCACAACCATGCTGTACCAGGTCCGCGTGGAACTGCCGCCCAAACAGAATTGGTTCTTAGTATCTGAAAGGAGTCCTGGTGGGATAACGGTTACAGAGTTGGGCTGTGAACCAAAAGGTCAACAGTTCAAACCCACCAGCCACTCTGTGGGAGAAAGACAAGGTTTTCTACTCCTGTAAAGCATTACCATCTCAGAAACCCACAGCAACAGTTCTGTGCTGCCCTCAACGGCCACTCTCCGTTGGAATCGATGTGACAGAAGTGACCACCTCACTGAGGGTTCTAAGTGGAATGTGCTTGACTATTAACCTGAAAGCTGGTGGTCTAAACCTCCCAGTCCACTGTACACGCCATTGGGAAATTTGCTGTGTGTCTGAAAAGGGAGGACAGGATATTCTTCATTAAGTTGCTTGCAACCCACTGCCACCAAATGGATTCCAACTCACTGTGGACCTCTGACCAAGGTTTGAATCTTTGTGGAAGGAGCCTGGTAGCACTAGGCTGCTCACTACAAGGTCAGCAGGGTAAATCCACCAACTGCTATCTAGGAAAAAGAGGTGGCAGTCGATGCCTATACAAATGTACAGCCTCGGAAACCCTCTGGGGCAGTTGTCCTTTGTCTGGTAGAGTGGCTGAGTTGGAACTGACTCAGGGGCACGGAGCTTGGTTTTATTTTTTGGCTTGATTTTTGTGGGAGCAGACGGTCACATCTTTGTCCTGTGAAGTGGCTGGTGGGTTGGAACAGCCAACCTTTTGGTTAGCAGGGGAGCTCTTAACCACGGCACCAGCAGGGCTCCGTGAAGTGGCTCATAGCTGAATCCAGAGTCTTGGGAGGTGCGGGGTGAAGAGCAAGCTTAGGGGACAGGGAGCAGGGTGGAAAGACTTACTTACTCTGCCTAACCGTCTGTCTTTTGAATGCGTTCCTTCACCATGTGAATGTGTTACCTATTGTTACCTATTTTTTTTAAAAAGGGCATGAAAACCATAAACATCTTTTAACCGAATCAAAACAATTCAATAAAGTAGTTTTTAGGCAGTGAGCCAGATGCATTTGTTAATCCGGCTGATGGTGCTGCTGGCACGCATCAGATTCTCCCTTCCCGGAACCTAATGACCCTCCTCTTACAGACAACAAAGGGAAATCAGAAACCAGGCAAACCCAAGGGTACCAAATGCTCCATTTCTCTAGTAAGTGCCCCACCTGGCTGCTGGCTAACTGTTGCCACAACAACAAAATTGGAGGCTGGGTCTGGTGTAACAAGCCCTGTGCCCAACTACACAGGCCTCCTGGGCAACAGCCATCTCATCTTCTGTCCACACCAGCCCTTTGATAAACAGAAAAGGTTTAACCCCGAGCCATGATGCCCTGGAATAAAGTAAGAACAAGAACAAAATTAATTCTCAGACAGGAAAAAGCTCCTTAGGGAAATGGCCATGGGCACCAGGATGGATTAAAATTGGGCTAAGCACAAATCCACCAGTTCAAAACCATCAGCTGCTCCGAGGGAAAAGGAGGATGATTTCTTCCTCTACTCCTGTAAAGACTGACCGTCCAGCAACCCACGGGGGAGTCCTACTCTGTCCTATAGGGTCACGCCGAGTTGGAATCCACTCCATGACCATGAGTTTGGTTTTGATTTTGACTTGGCATGTATCAACATGGACCTCGCAGCACAGAGGTAAAACATTCCTTAGCCACCCAGCCAACCAAAACAGCTGACCCCAACGCCAGGGCTGTACCTCCCTAATGGCAGGCCCCATCAGGAGGCAGCCTGCTCTTCCAGAGCTCTCTTTCTGGGGATAGTTCAGCCCTGGATGAAAGAGCAAAGCGTAAATTCTTCATGCTTCGTGTCATCTACACTCTAACATGGTCAAGGAGTTCTCACAACCCACTAAATGCCTGCACCTTCTGAGCAAGCAGGAACTCACAGCAGGCCTGCCACACGGAAGCCCATGATACCCAAAGTCTCTCTCTGCCAGGACTTTTCCAAAGACCCGGTTTAGGCACAAACTAAGGCAGGCTCTGCCAGTTTTCTTTCTGTGGAACCAAAGGAACCGTCCCAGGCTCTGGGCAGGTGCCCTGGGTCACAGCAGCGGGAAATCACCCAGCTTCCCAGGAGACAGCGATAGAGGAACAGATGTGACCCTGTCACCAGCAGACGTGTGAACTAAGAAAAACAAGAGGATTGCCGAGCGGAAAGGGGGCTCCTATTAATACACAGCGAAGACTCAACACCAGTTCTTCTAAAGTGGCTGAGCTTTCACCAGAACGGCCTGAAGCAAAGACACCAAGACTCGGAATCAACTCTTCAAGAAACACGAGGGGAAAGAATGTGCCCACCCAAGAATCGTGCTCGATGGTGCAGTCTAGAAGCAGGTGAGAACAGAAGTCAGTCGTGCTGACTAAACTCCTTATTAAAAGGGAAGTCAGGGACTGACAACAACGAGAGCGGCTCCGAGGGAGGAAAATGAGGCTTTCTGCTGCCGCGGAGCGTCACGGTCCAGAAACCCACAGGGTTGCGATGAGTCAGACCCAACTCCTTGGCAGTGAGTTTGGCTGTTAGCTAGTCACCAAAAGGATATGAAGGTGAAAGTCCAGAGATGGGTCCCTTCTGACTCATACGAGAGGAGAAAGATAATCCCGTTGCACTGGCCATCTGACTTAGGTCAAGTCCTAGAAAAACCCAGAATGAATACGGATAAACCAATGGACAGGCCAGACGGCCCCACACTCCCTCCAGCCACACCAGGCTGGCGATGCCCTGCTTGAATGACTAAGTAGCTTGCTTAAATGCATTTGACACATGATCCCCGAACTTCCGAAAAGCACTTAATACAGCAGCTCATGAAATCTTAATCTAAAAATGTTCATCCATTTATAATCAGGCTACATCACACTGACAACTGGAGAGGGAGGCTAGACTGAGGGAAGGGATCCATACTTGGAAGGACGCCATGGGGATTGGGATCGTCAGGGAGTTGGCTTATCATTAGACTCTTTCTCTAAGAGTCTAAGAGAATAAAAAAGACGTGGAGTCTGAAAAGGGTGTGATAACCACGGGTGAGGGGACTGGGTTACCTGATTCAATAAAGGATGGGAGAACAACAAAGGAAATGCTGTGTCTTGGAAAACTCCACAGACATCTGGGCTAAAATGAAATAGGGGATATGTTTTAAGAGCACTGTGTGTTGGGGGGAGGGTGTTGAGTGGGGGGAGTAAACAGGGAAACAAAGGAATAAACAAAATAAGCTACTGAAAAGAAATCTTGGATAGCAATTATGGAGAGAAAGAAAAGTACACAAAAAAACAACAGACAGGGAGCATTGTCTGGGGGTGGTGGTGGCATCTAAGTCACTGGCCTAATACAGTTCATAAAGAGAATATTCTGCATCCTGGTTTGGGGAGTGGCATGTGGGGTCTCAAAAGCTGGGAACAGCCATCTAAGATATAACTATCATCCTGCCTGGAACAAAGGAGAAGAAAGAAAGTGATTAGACCACAGGGCTAATGGCCCATAAAACCACAGACTGAGAACAACAAACAAACCCCCAAATAACAACAACAATCACAAAAAACCACAGCCTGAGACCAGAAGAACTAGATGGTGCCCAGCTACCCCTATTGATCACTCTGAGCAAGGGAACGGCAGCTGAAGTCTCAGGAAGAGTGGGAGATCAACTTGAACAAAATTCAAATTCATAAAATAAAGACCAGACCTACTGATCGGATAACGCCTGGGAGAATCCTGAAACTATTGCCCTATGAGACCCTTTAACCTGGGACTAACGCCACTCCCACAGGCCACCTTTCAGCCAAAGAATAGATCGGTCTATAAAATAATCAGTACCACCCATGAAGATCAATCAGAACAATCAACTACAGGTGTCCAAACTGGCAACATGTGGCCAGAACCAAAGGGAAGCTGGAGGGGTGGGCATGGGGAAGGGAGGGTGGGACAGGGGAGTGCTGACACAGTGCAGGGACAACAGCCAACGTCAAGAGGCGTCTGTGTAAGAACTGAATGGGAAACTAATTTGCTAGGCAAAGTTTCACCTGACACTCAATGAAATGCCCCCAGAATAACAACAAAAGGGCAATGGAACACCAACCACATTTAGCAAATATTTACTGAGTCATTATAATGTACCGGGTGCTGTCCTAATTGCTTCCGAGATAGTAACTCGTGTAATCGTCAAAATAACCTTTGACTGCAGGTACTAGCGTGATCCTTGCTTGATAAGTGAGGACACCCTTAACCCAGAGAGGTTAGGGGACTTGCCTGAAGTTACATAGCCAGTAAGAGGCAGAGCTGGGGGACAAACTCAGCACCCAATGCCCAAATCAATCCGCCCAGCCTCTCTGGGTTCCCCTAGCACTTTAAGCACCTGGGTTTGCGAGTGAGCTAACTCTACGCTAGGAATGGAAATTCAAGTCATGCTTGGCCAGACCCAGGATCAAAGACCGATCCTTTAGTCATGGCTCTGTGATGATGACCAACCAGCCCTGTGACCTCTCCTCGCCTGTTTCCCGCCCCCATGCACTGGGGAGACAAGTAGATGAACACTAAGATGTCTTCTGAAAATGCCACAAATCCCTGCTGACAATGAGCAGGACCTGGCTGGCGCCATCTGCTCTCTGACCAGCTAGCCAATAGTGAATTCATCCTAAGACCGGCCGGCCGCAAGCCGCATTCAGACCCTCTCTCTGCTTCCTGACCTTCAGAGCGTCCTGATGTCCTCTTGATTCAGGCAGACAGGGAAGGTAGTGAAGGGGAGGGCGGGCGCTTTGGTTTCTCTTTTGGATTCTGCTGCAATGAAATGGCCCCTGGAAGCTCTGGGTACAGATTGCATCAACTCTGACAAACCTACTAGCTTGGGGGTGCTCTCGGGAGTCTGTCTTGGGAACCTGCCTTTGGATCTGGTTACTGGAATTCGGGGGAAGCTGGGAACAAGTGGCGCTGCAAACACAGCAGATGAGTTGGGAAGGAGATTAACAGCAGCAGTCCGCCAGTGGCTCCGATGGAGTTTCTTGATGGTTGAATAAACAAACCTCTTCTAGCCTCTTCTTATGAACTGAGACCTCAAAATTCATTATGAGGGGAATTCAACACCTACTTTCAACTCAAAGAACCCCCGAAGTATGCATCTCCAATGGTATTAAAGGTCAGGCAGAGTGAATTTGTAAGTGAAGAAGGGCCTCAGGTGGGTCATGCAATCCCTCCTTCACAGTCTTCTCCAACTATCCTTGACAGGTCGCTGTCATTCCACCTCTGCCTGGCCACTTCCAAGGTCAAGGTGCTGGCTACCTCTCCTGGCAGGCAGCTTCCTACGCTGCTTGGGAAGCCTACGAAGCACTGAAACAGTGCTTGGGTCCAGGCTAGGCTCAGTAAGTGCGCCTCCAAGTGGATCAAAAGCTGCCTCCCTGAAACTTGAACCCATTGGTCCTGTGTGCGCCCCTGGATCTCTGGAACGCTGGGGTCCCTAGTAGAGCCCGGGCTATAATCAGGTGCCTCGGCCCTCTCCTTCCAGATGCGGGTCCCGGACCGACTGCGTTCATCAAGCCTGGGCCTGCACAGCCCTCCCAGAGCCCTCACATCCCAAGAGTGCGCACCGCTGCGGGGACAGCCAGCAAGAGAGGCCGAGGTTGGGGTTGTCCCCAACCTCGTTTCCTGGGGTAGGAAGGGGACAAAGGGCCTTCAGGAAGGCATCTCCGCCTGCCACCGCCGCGGTTCGGGCTGTCACCTGCCAGTGGGCGAGCCGGCCCTCGGGTCCCCGCGGCCCCAGGTGACAAACACGGAGGATCCCCGGGTAGCCGGAGCGCGCAGGTTGCGACGCGAAGGGCCGAGCAACCCCGGCGCTGGAGACCGCGGGGCACAGGGGTTCGGGCCAACGGATCCAGGGGACGATCCCGGCTTCACGGAGCTCGCTCGCCCGTGACTTTACCTGTGCGTGGTTGCCTACAGCACCCCAGCTCGCCCTCAGTCCAGCTCCTGCAGCTCCGCGGCTGCCAGCCGCGCTCATGGAAATGCAGCCGGAACCCCTGGCCAGCGCTGCTCCCGCCGCTACCGGCCCCGCCCGAGCAACTGAGGCCACGCCCCTGACAACCGGTCATGCCACGCCCCTTACCACGGAACCAGTCCGTTCATTGGGCGGCCCAGCCGCTCCTCTACTAGCCCGGCAGCCTCATTGCGCCCGGAGAGTTGTCCATTGGTCAGCGGAGCCGCTCTTCAGGATGAAGGCGGGGCCCTTGGCGGGGATCGCCTAGACAATTGGTTGCTTTTGACGTCCCTCGCCCGTGAGCTAAGATGCGATTGGGCCAGCGTGCCCGGAGCGAACCTGGGGAAAAAGAGAGGGTGGCTGCAAGGTGGATTGTGTTTGATGCCGGCTGGGCGGGGTGCAGAGGAACAATTGTGACCTCTGCTTGGTTTGGAGCCTTGAGGTCAGACGTCCAGGGGGAGTTGGGAGCAGGGAGATTGGCTGGCGGCTTAACTGCGAGGTTCGGGTGGGGCCAGACCGGCCGGCTGACTCACCTGTAGTTCGGGACACAGGGGGCGAGATTGAGGGTCCAGCCGGGCGAGGAGGTGGATGGATGGGTCGTGAGTCACCCAGTGAGGAGAGGAAAGGGTGTGGAGGCAGCCGTCTGAGGCCCCTTCCTGCTTTCAGGGGGAGAGCACCGTGCCCGGCAGTGTGGACTTTGGCTATTGTCCACAGCGGAGAGTGGTGAGAAGAACTAGTCCCGGGAGTCAGAGCTAGAAATGAGCCTCCTGCTGGCGCGCACTGATGGGACTGGTCGTATGGCTTTGGGCAAGCCCCGTTCTTTTCTGCTCGTGAACCCAGGGTAACAATAATACTTGATGCGAAAATTAAGCAACTCTAATAAACACAGTGGCTGGAACTCAGTAGGCATTCCATCAAGACTGGTTCCCCACCCACTCGCCACCAGCCGTCCATGGAACCAGGCCCAGTTCTAAAATTCGACGAGCCCGAAAACGCTTCTGCTTGCACAACGGCATGTGCTTGGCCAGGAATAGAACACTTGATTGACATGAAATGCAATCCTTTACTTTAAGGGTGGACAGAAGGGGCCCTGCTGGCTCTGTGGGTTAGGCATTGGCAAAGCAAGATCGGTGGTGCAAACCCACCAGCTACCCCAAGGGAGACCCTCCCTGGGATCACCACGAGCCAAAATTGGCTCAGTAGCAAGGCGTTTGGTTTTAAGGATAGATAGGCCCACCCACCAAGGTGCGGAAGGAGGTCAAGTGAGAGAGCCAGCCTGGGATGAGATGGAGTTGTGACTTAGCCAAAGAAGGGAAGTGATATTTGCAGCAGTGGTTTGCCAAATGTTCCAGCATTTTGACAAGGAGCAAGGGGCCTCCATTCTCCTGTTCACTTGCTGGAGGGCCCTCTTGCTTCAGCTCCATGGAGCAGGGCCAAGCAGCACCCTTTGCAGGCTGGGTACTGAAGCAGACTTATTGCCATCCAGTTCTCCCGACTCATGGTACCTGTTCCATAGGGTTTCTTTGTTGTCGTCTTTATGAAAACGGCACACCAGGCCTTTCTTCTGAAGTGCCACTGTGTCGATTTGAACTATCAACCTTGAGGTGAGCAGGTGAGTGAGCATAAACTTTGCGCCACTCAGGGACTACCCAAACAAAATAAAGCCAACTGGTTTTGTTTGTCCAGTTGATTCCAACTCATAGCAGCCCTGGAGGACCGAGAAGAACTGCCGTGCCAGGTTCCCACGGCTGTCAATCTTCATGGAAGCCAACTTTCATCTCTGTCCTCGGGCAGCCCAGAGGTTCAAAATGCTGACCTTTGTTTCCAAGCGGGGTGCTTTCACCAACATACCACCAAAGGACCTACCGTGGACGTGAAATCTGTCGTGGACTCCTGGGACTCCTTCCCCGTTCCAGAGGTATGGACTGAAAATGCCCTCTGGATTTACACTGAGATCCTTTGGCCTCCCTTTGAATCTTGTCATTGCTGTAGTTTCCATTCTGTTGTCATGTTACCAGAAAAGAAAAAAAAGTTTCACCTCAACTCTACTGCTATCAAATAGATACTGACTCAGAGTGACCCTAAAACAGAGTGAAGCTGCCCCATAGGGTTTCCAGGGCTTTGGATTAGTAGGTGAGTACAAATAGCCACCCAGGGACCTACCCAAACCCACCCCAACTGCTAGCAAGTGATTCCAACTCATAAGGACCGTTCAGGACAAAGTAGAACGGCTCCCTAGGGTTTCTGAGGCTGTCAAGCTTCACCGGAGCAGACAGCCTCATCTTTCTCCCTGGTGGCACCGTGGTTAAAGCACTTGGTTGCGGAATGAAAAGCCAGTGGTTCAAATCAACCAGTTCCCCTGCAGGAGGAAGTTGTGGCAGTCTCTGGTGGTCTGCTTCTCTAAAGACTTAGAAATCCCACCTCGATTGAGTTGATGAGGATGCATGTGGGACGGAGCGGAGCTCTAAATGCGAGAGGCTGGAAGTCTGAGCGCAGATACAGACTGCCTCCCCCCTCCCACACAGGCCGCTGTCCTATGAGGTCACGGGGACGAGGAGTCCACTCAATGAGAGTGAGTTCTTTCTGTTGTGACTGTCTTACTCTTTACACCAGTGGTTCTCAACCTGCCCGATGCCGCGACCCTTTCATACAGTTCCTCATGCTTTGGTGACCCCCAACCATAACATTATTTTCATTGCTACTTCCTAAGTGTAATTTTGCTACTCTTATGAATCATGATGTAAATATGTGATCGGCAGGATGTATTTTCATTGTTACAAATTGAACAAAAACATAATTCAAGCATAATGATGAGTCACAAAACAATATGGAATTATATATTGTGCAATATTTATGTGTTTTCCGATGGTCTTAGGCGACCCCTGTGAAAGGGTCGTTTGACCCCCAAAGGGGTCTCGACCCACAGGTTGACAACCACTGCTTTACACAAACTTCCAACTTTTCGTTGAGCTCTTAACCACTGTACCACCAGGATATTTTAGTGTCAACTTAAACCCTAAACCAAACCCACTGCCATGCAGTCTACCCCATTCCATGGAGATCTGATAGGGTACAGTGGAGCTCCTTAAGTTTTCTGAGACTGTCCATCTTTACAGGAGCAGACAGCCTCATTATTCTCTCTCAGTGCAGTTGGTGGATTCGAACTGCCAACCTTGCCGTTAGCAATCCAACGCCTAACCCAGTGTGTCACCAAGACGCCTTCATTTCACTTCAGTGTTTGTTTATTCCTCTATATTCTCATCCATTTGGGGAAAGAAAACTGAGGACTTTGGTAGAAAAGAATTTTCGTGAAGGACTCCTTTCCACCCATGGTCCTGACTCGATGTTAAAACAACTTGGGCTTCCAAAAAAGAGCTTTAGACTAATCACTGGTTGTGTGTGTATGTTGTGTTGTGTCTTTAAATAGCACTACTCAGTGGTCAAACAATTGCTAGACTTAACATTGGTTCTCAACCTGAGGGTTGCGACCCCTTTGGGGGGTCGAACGACCCTTTCACAGGGTTCACCCGATTCATAACAGTAGCAAAATGACAGTGATGAAGTAGCAATGAAAATAATTTTATGGTGGGGGTCACCACAACATGAGGAACTGTATGAAAGGATCACGGAATTAGGAATGTTGAGAACCACTGTGCTAGGGAAACCAATCCAGCCCAAAGGGGTTTTCTCCTGCCTGAGTTTGTTAAGGAAGATAGAGGTGGCTTATTAGGATACGCCTGACATCAAGGATGATTTCCCCAGTTTAACTCAGAGCCTCGGAAGGCAACTGCAGGTAGACTCACCACTATGTAAATAGACTTACCCTAGCCCACCCCCACCCCATCTCAGGAACAGGAGTTCAACCATGAGTTCCAGCAAAAGAATTGCGGTTCGGTTCTGAAATACAGTTGTGACACAGAGTGTCAGAAAGAGGTGACCCAGGCAGAGGATGAAAGATGCAAAGTGCATAAAACAGTGTTTGGCACACACTTACCACGCAGCTGTCTTTGAGTTGACCCTGACTCATGACATCCTCACATGTGTCAGAGTAGACCTGACTCAATCACCAGGCCTTTCTTCTGAAGTCCCTCTGAGTGGACCGGGAACTTCCAGCCCCTCAGTTACCAACCCAGTGCTTTAACTGTTTGCACCCCCACCCCCACCCCTGGACTTCACGGGAATTTTATTTATTTTTTAAATCTTTTATTAGGGGCTCATCCGACTCTTATTACAATCCATACATACATCAATTGTGTAAAGCACATTTGTACAATTCGTCATTCTCAAAACATTTGCTCTCCACTTAAGCCCCCGGCATCAGGTCCTCATTTTTTCCCCCTCCCTACCCGCTCCCCCCTCCCTCATGAGCCCTTGATAATTTATAAATTGTT
>NW_022111309.1:17050004-17051481 GCF_000313985.2 Echinops telfairi | reverse complement strand
CTGATGTGTTCTTCCATGTGGGCTTTGTTGCTTCTGAGCTAGATGGCTGCTTGTTTACCTTCAAGCTTTGAAGACCCCAGACACTATATCCTTTGATAGCTGGGCACCATCAGCTTTCTTCACCACTTTTGCTTATTCACCTGCCTTGTCTTCAACGGTTGTGTCAGGAAGATGAGCATCATAGAATGCTTCACTGGGCTTTTAATACAGTACAAGTTATTTACAGTTATACAGTTCCAGTTATTGTAGGAACTCATTTAAGACCCTTCCTCAAAGATGCTAACTCAGCTTCTAAATTTTGTTTTCAGAGTAGTGATCATAGGATTCAGGTGTTTGGATTTTGTTTTGTTTTCTCCCCCACCAGTGATACCTACCATCTAGTGAGAGAAACTTCCTTTGGGGAAGGAAGTTATTACAAGAGCATTCAGAGGTTTGAATTAAGACTCGTGAGAATTGACCCCTCTAATGTTATTACTGTGAGGGAATGAGGAAGGCTGAGGAAATAGGAGTAAAGGCTGCACTTGGATTTCCATGAACTTTCCCTGAAGGCTGGAGATGGCACATGCTCTCCAGAGGCCATTGCTGTCACACCTGGTTCTGCCGGTGTGCCACGTCCAGGCAGGGTGTTCACAATGCCCTGCAGCCAACCCTCTTGCTACCTATTTCTTTTTTTTTTTTTTAAGTCAGTTTATTTTACTATACAGCTTATATTTATACATTTAATCTATACTTTTAAAGCTTCAATTAACAATTGAATATAAAACATATAAAAGCAGCAGTGGTTCTCAGGCATACAATTTTCTTTAAATCATTTTATTGGGGGCTCGTACAATTCTTATCACAATCCATCCATACATCCATTGCGTCAACCACATTTGTACATATGTTGCCATCATCATTCTCAAAACATTTGCTTTCTACTTGAGCCCTTGGTATCAGCTCCTCATTTTTTCCCTTTCCTCCCACTCCCCCACCCCTGATGAACCCTTGACAATTTATAAATTATTATTATTTTGTCATTTCTTACACTGTTCGACGTCTCCCATCACCCACTTTTCTGTTGTCCATCCCCCAGGGAGGGGGTTATATGTAGATCCTTGTAATTGGTTCCCCCTTTCTACCCCACCTTCCCTCTACCCTCCCAATATCACCACTCACCACTGGTCCTGAGAGGTTCATCTGTCCTGGATTCCCTGTGTTTCCAGTTCCTATCTGTACCAGTGTTCGTCCTCTGGTCTAGCAGGGTTTGTAAGGTAGGATTGGGATCATGATAGTGTGTGGGGGGGAGGAATCATTAAAGAACTAGAGGAAAGTTGTATGTTTCATCATTGCTACATTGCACCCTGACTGGCTTGTCTCCTCCCCATGACCCTTCTGTAAGGGGATGTCCAGTTGCCTACAGATGGGCTTTGGGTCCCCACTCTGCACTCCTCATTCACATGATTTGGTTTTTGTTCTTTGATGCCTGATACCTGAT
>NW_022111309.1:17046765-17048780 GCF_000313985.2 Echinops telfairi | reverse complement strand
TAATAGAACAAAGTGTTCTTGCATTGAGGGAGTACTTGAGTGGAGGCCCAATACCCATCTGCTACCTTAATCCTAAACCTATAAATATATGCACATAGATCTATTTCCATATCCTCTTATATAAATATATTTACATATGTGCATGCCTTTATTTAGACCTCTATAAATGCCCTTTGCCTCCTAGTTCTTTCCTCTATTTCCTTTTACCTACCTCTTGTCCCACTATCATGCTCAGCCTTCATTTGGGTTTCAGTAATTCCTCTCCGTTACATTGCCCTTGATCAATCTCTACCAAGCCTCTTATACCCTCCTTGCCACTGATTTTGTATCACTTGTTGGTGCCTTGTGTTTTGTTTTTTCTTTTAGTTTTTCTGTCACAGCTCAGACCGGTTTGCCAAGCCACTCAAAGCCATGGACTTTAACTCCTATATTTTCTTTTTGAACATTTTATCGTGGTTTATAAGAAAGCTCAAAATAACACATTGGTTTCCCATTCAATAATTTTTGTTTGGTGACCTTAGTTGCAACCCCCTAAATGTAACAATACTCTTTCCACTTCCTCCCTGGACTCCCCATTACCATTCACCTGTCTTTCCTGACCCTTCCTGCCTTCTGAACTTTGTCAGATTTGGGGGGTGGGAGTTGGTAAGGACGACTTTGGTCTCTGTAGTTGGTTGTTCTAAGAAGCACATTCCTCACAGACATTATTGTCTATTTTGTAGGCTTGTCTGTTGTTTACCTGAAAGGCAATCTGAAAGAGTAGGTTCAGTTCCAGGTGTGAAATGCATTGTCTGGGGGCCATTGTCTTCAGGATTCCACCGATCTTGAGCAGACCAGTGAGTCCGGTCTTTTCTTACAATTTTAGCTTTTACATTTAAGTCTGTGATTCATTTGAGTTCATTTTTGTGTAGCGGGTTCAACGTCATTCTTTTGCATGTGGCTATCCAGTTGCATGTAGATATCCTAGCACCATTTATTGATGAGATTATTGTTTCCCCCAATGAATTGTCTTGACACTCTTGTCAAAAATTCATTCACCATAAATGTGAGAGTTTATTTCTGTCCTCTCAATTTTATTCCATTCTATCTCCCCATTCCATGCTGTCTAACCTTATGTCAGCAGCACTTTTTAGGGTTTTGGGGTTTTTTTAAGATCATTTTCTTGGGGGCTCTTACAACTCTCGTTACAATCCATACATCAATTGGATCTGACATATTAGCACATCTATTCCATAGTTTTTTTCTAGACATTTACTTTCCATTGAGCCCTTGGGGTCAGCTCTTCTCTGCCCCCTCCCCCTCCCGCCAACCCTCAAGACCCCTTGATAGATTATAGATTGTTAATTATTTTCACATTTCACACTGGCCGCTGTCTCCCTTCCCCCCTGGTTTCTGTCGTTCTTCCCCCTGGATGGGGGTGGTGGTCATGTGCTATTCATTGCAGTTGGTGTCCCCCTTCCTCCCACCTCTCCCCCACTTCCCCCTGCCCTTTTGGCATCTCTAGTCCCGTTCCTGTTCCTGGGTTCCATGTGTCATGAGCTTTATCTCTTGCCTGTACCTATGGACATGCTCCCGTCTAGTCCAGAGTGGAAAGCAGCACTGGGGTCATGATAGTGGGAGGTGAGGAGGCCTCCAGGGATCAGAGCTATATTATGTGATCCATTAGTGCTCTACTGCACCTTGATTGACTCATTCCCTCCCTGCGACCCCTCTGTAGGGAAGGGGGGATGTTCCATTGTCCACAGATGGGCTTTGGGTCTCTGCTCCAACCCCCATCCATTCTCACCAATGCATTTTTGTTTGTTTGTTTGCTGTGAATCTTCTGATGCCCATTGCCCGGTCTCAATGACATCGCACGATCGCACTGGCTGGTGTGCTTCTTCTATGTGGACTTGTTGCTTGTTGGATGGCCACTTGTTCAATTTCAAGCCTTTAAGACCCAGACACTATCTTTTAATAGCCGGGCACCATCCTCTGTCTTCACCACATCTGCTTGTGCACCCATCTTGTCTTCA
>NW_022111309.1:17041333-17046376 GCF_000313985.2 Echinops telfairi | reverse complement strand
TGGTGTTGCTCTGATACTCACAGGATCTCCACCCTCTCCTAGATGTTGGTTTCAATTCCCTAGCTGTTCCCTGTCCCCTGTCCCCTGTTCCCTGTCCCCTGTCCCCTGTGCCTTCTCCCCAGCTTTCCTCCCATGTCCGGCCCATGTAAGTAGGCAAACCAGCAATGTCCTAGTCCAAACAATAAGAAAGCATATGGTTGAGAAAAGAAAAGGAGAGAGAAAAAGACGAGAAAGAAAAAGAAAAAACCCTACATGGGTCCAGGTCTGTTCACTGGTCCCCATGGGTCCCTCCCACCTGGTCCTGTGAGAGATCTGGGGACTGCCCCTCCTCACCCGAAGTCCATTCTTGGGGCTCCTCAGGGGCTCTGTGGCTCAGTTTTACTCCCATTGCTGATCTGTTATGCTCCATTCCCACACTGTCTCCCAGCCGTTTGTCCCCAGTATTGTCCCCTGTTTCCATATCCCCAGTTAGGGGACAACATGTCTTGAGTTGTTGGTAGTCCCACAGTCCTCTCTGTGCCTTAGCAGCGCCGTGCAAGGACCACATCCTCTAGGCTTGGTGTGCCTATATGGAGTCTAGACCAACTGCCCCTTTCTATTTTTCCCTTCTTGGTTTGCTTCTGTGTGGGCATGGTCAGTCGGTTCCTTTCCCCACCTGAAGGTCTAGTGTCATTCTTTGCAGCACACACTTCCAGGGCAGGAGTCAGGCTGATTGGGACCGGCCCTGTAGTCCAGTCTTTTCATGCATTCCTCCGCGTGTTTAGTGCACCGTGGTGGGGTCTGTATGCACACTCCAATTCTGTGGAGACACAACCAATACTCTCCCCCTGGGTGGGTCAGTGCCCTGTTCTCCCCACCCCCATCCTCCCTCCTCCTTCCCCCTTCTTGATATTGGATTCACATGCACCTCCCCCGACTGCCTGTGCCTCCACCCTGTATTGTGAGATAAGTGTCGTTGCTTCTATACTGCTAGCACTTTTTCAGTTAGTAGTAGGTTTTGAATAGGAATGTGAGAATCATCCCATTTTGTTCTTTTTTAAAGAATGCTGTGGCCATCCTGGATCCGCTAGTGACTTTTCACTTCAGTTATTATACTTCTTAAGTCTAGAACTCCCACGGGTTCTTTACTATGATTCTGCCTCTCTGTGGATGGCATTGTTATTAGGGGCTGTCAAGGTGCTTCTGACTCATAGCTGTCCTTTGCGCAACAGAATGAAACGCTGCCTCGTGCTGCACCATCTTCACAGTTGTTGCTGCTTGAGCGATTGTTACAGCCACTTGTCAGCTCATACCTTTGAGCATCTTCCTCTGCTTCATTGACCTTCTATTTTACCAAGCACGATAGCCTCCTTCAGGGACTAGTCCCTCCTGATAACTTGTCTAAAGTACAGAGACAACGTCTTGCCAGCCTCACTTCTAAGGAACATTCTGTCTGTACTAGCAAGCCAGATTTGTTTGTTCTTCTGGCAGTTCACGGTATACTCGGTATTTTTTGCAACACCGTAGTGCAAATGTATTCGTTCTTCTCCGGTCTTGTTTATCCATCGTCCGTTTTCACAGGCATATGAGATCACTGAAAATGCCATTGCTTGGGTCAGTGGCACCTTGTCCTCTAAGTGACAGTTTTTCTCTTTGACATTTAAAACCATTCTGTTTTGTTTACAGCAGCCACGTTCCCAATACTGCACATCCTTGATATCTGTCCTGCTGCTTCCATGGGTGTGGATGGCGGAGCCAAGTAAAAGGACATCCTTGACCACTTCCCTTGCGCCTCCTTTGACCATGAACCTGCTCAGTGGTCCGCTTGTGAGGCATTTCCTTTTCCTTATGTTGAGGGGTACTCTTTACTGAGGGCTATAGACTTTGATCCTCACCAGTAATTACTGCACGTTCTCTTTACCCCAGCAATCAAGCTTGTGCCATGTCTATGTCAGAGTTTGTTAATGAGCCTCCCTCGAATTCTTATGCCTCATTCCTCATCTAGTCCAGCTCTCATGTTATTTACTTAAGATCCTGATTAAATAAAGGTGGTGAAAGGGTGCAACCCTGATACACACTTGTTTTCATTTTAAACCACTATCTTGTTCTGTCACACTCAAGCACACGAGTGCAACCATTGTGCTGCTCCATCTCACCGAGGGCCTGTGTCAGCCTCGCTGGTCCTTAATTCACGAGATCATGTTCTCCTCCTGCGAATGATGGCACATCCAAAGAAAATGTGTCAGACAGTGTTCTGTTGTCATTCCCAAGTTTTTCATGAGCTAATTTCTAGAAACTTCTTCCTAGTCTGTCTTAGTCTGTAAGCTCTGTTGAACTTTTTCTACCATGGGTGACTCTGTTCACAGTTGAAATACCATTGTCACGGCTTTCAGTACCAAGTCTCTAGAGTACAATTCCATCAATGCCTGGATTATTGCTCTACTATTTTTAAGAGTGCCCTAGAACATATATATCTCCACAGTCGGATCCAATTAAACTCAGGCCCCTTTTCCAGGTTAGTCTTTCTGACTTGTTCCAGCCCCAACGGGCTCTTGTTATCTGTTTATTTCCGTGATTCTCTCTGAAAACTGTAAGTTGAAATAGAGTTTACCTTTTGCTTGTACATAAATCAGCCTTCTCTTAATTACTTATCACCAAAGTTGCTATTACTTTTGGGAATGCCCTAAAACTTCAACTGCCATACACTCCTTTTTAAATGAAGCCACTTCCCTTGGAGAGGGATCTCCAGGTCTCTGCTGTTAAGGCCTGCTCTGGCCCCTGGGCAAGCACTTCTGTTCCAGAGCCTGGGGATCCGGAGCAGGAGCAGTGGCGCGTTTCTCTCCTTCTTTATGAGCAGCATCCTGGGAAGCAGCAGCAGTCTCTGGTCTTCTTGGTTTTCCTTCTTCTGGTGTAGAAAGTGTGCCCTACAAGTAGGATCCCACTATCTTTATCCTGCCATCCTTGGGGTGGAGCTTCTGTCCTATGAATGGGGCCTGAGTCAAGGATCAGAACCCCAGAATTTACAGCCAATCTGGCCTAGAAAGGATAAGAAAGGTTGTAGGCTGGCTCCTCCCAGAGAGATCTGGTAGCTCTCACCTGGGAACTAAGGGGCAAGGGAGCCCTGTATTCTTGGCTGCATCCTCGTGGAATGGAGGTGTGCTGAAAGGAAGGAGGGAGAGATGTGACTTAAGTGTCACACACTCTTGCCTTCCTCACCAAGATAGAGTAACTTTTCTGGAAGAAGTATTTTTTAACTTGCTGTATGCCCTCAGGACAATGTCTATTGACTATCAATGGTTGCTTTTGTTGGGGTGGGTGGTGGTTGTAATTTTCAACAGTTAAATCTGTTTCACTGGGAAAAGTCCGTGCAGCTTCTCACATCACTATTCTAAAAGTTTTCAGCTCTATCAGCACTATCATGAAGCAATGCACCCATCAATGTATCCCTTGAGGCAGTGTTCAGGGTAAAGTAGAAATGCGAGAAACTGGTGGAGGAGCTAGTAGGCTCCTGCATTAGTTCAGGTGTAAAGTGATGAGGGCCTGAAGCAGATAGTGGGAGTAAAAACAATGAAAATAGGGTGTGTTAGTCCAGGAATAGAAACAAATTCATAAACACACATGTGTATAAGAAAGAGCTTTATATACAAGAGCAATTTAATATTGAGAAAATATCTCAGCTCAGTCCAGATCAAGTCCATAAGTCTGATATTAACCTGTATGTCTGATATCAATCTATAAAGTCCTCTTCGGATTCACAAACACATGCAATGATGCTGAATGCAGGAGGATCACAGGGCAGTGGGTGGGAAGTCTTGTGGACCCAGTGGCGTTGTAAGCATCTCAGCACTGGCAGGGTCTCCATGTGGCTTCTCTGGCTCCAGAGGTCATGGGCTATATCAGCATAGCACCATGTGCCCTGTCAGTAGAGTGCCTCTCAGGGAGTGAGCCAAGAGAGAGAGTGTCTCCCACCTACAAGGAGGAACAGAAGTTCCCAGAATCCTCAGGAGAAGGCCATGTCCACACAGAGGCCTCATTGGCTATGACCTGATTGACAGACTGAACTCCACCCCATTCACTCTTAATCCTCTTAAGCCCCAAATTGACACCAGATTATGTAACCACCACATAGGGCATGATCTGGGTATAGAAAGATTTGTCAGGACTCTACTCTGGATGAAATATATAGTACATAGAAAAGGTGATTCTAATATGGAAGAGAAGGGGCAAGCCTGGTTTTAGATCTGTTGAGATGATGTTGATAGAGCTCTTCAAGGGGAATGACATATAGGACATTGTGACTAGAATGATAAGATTGGAGGGTTGGAGAGATCGAAGATAAGAGTTTTTAGAGTCATATCTTTTATATAGTCTCCTGGGTGACACAAACAGTTAAAGCACCGTGCTACTGGTATCGATTGAATATGCTCCTCAAAATACGTGTTGTAGCATCAACTAAGTCCACATGGAAGAAGCACACCAGCCTGTGTGATCCGAGGATTGTAAATAATAAAATCTAAACCCAAAAGAGGGAATTGTATCAGAACTTAAATTGTAAGTATATGGTTTGCAGAAGGCTATGGATGACAGTGGAAGCATAAAATCCATCTTTAAGGCCCACACATGGATTAAGCCTCTGGTGAATCCCCTCTGACTCTAGTTGAGGGATGTGAGTAGCTTTGTTATCAGACATTGAGCACTGTAAAAGGCAATTAGGGCAGATGTAGTTAGGTTAAAATGTAATATCATTGGATCTCCCTGTTGATCCATTTTAAATTTGTTCCAATTTTCAATATTTTCTATTGAGTTTTTCTGTTTTACTTTGTTATTGTTGTTCGTTTATGTTTTTTCATTAAAATGTTTTTCTATGTATGAAATCCAGAATAGATAAAACCATAGAAACAGTATCTGAATTAATGGTTCCTTGGGGATATGGCAGAGGAGGTTGGAGGGAAATAGAGAGCTAATGAAAAAGAATGTTCTAAGATTGATTGTGGTGATGATTGTACAACTCTTCCTTTTTCTTTTTTTTTTTTAATATTTTTTTTCAACTTTTCCTTTTTCAAC
>NW_022111309.1:17033549-17039533 GCF_000313985.2 Echinops telfairi | reverse complement strand
TCCTCCTCTGGCTTGGTGGGCCAGGATGTCCTCTCCCCCCTCTCCATCCCTTTCGTTTCTCCCATGTGCTGTAATCAGATGCACCCCTCTCCCCAAGCCGTAGCCCCGGTGCTGTCCTCTGAAGTGCATTCTTCTGAAGGGTGGGGGGTCCATATAGTTGGGATTGGGGCCGGCCCTGCAGACCTCTCTATTGGTTCCCTGGTACATGCCGCTATGTTCTATTCACGTCTTGGCATATCGGGTTGAACAATACCCTCTCCTTGGGTGGGTTAGTGCCCTGCTCCACCCTATACCCCCCACCCCACCCCCCACCACCCTGTCTTGGTGTGGAAGCTGGAAGAATTCCTTGGCCAGGAAATCCAAATTGCACTAATACATCCCCACCCCCCTCGTCTCTCTCTCTCTCTCTCTCTCTCTCTTTCTCTTTCTTTCCCTCTCCTGACTTCAAGACCTTGATTTGTGAATAATTGTGAGTGATGTCACCTCGTGGGGATGGCAACCACTGCCATGAGACAAGGTCTGTGTAAACTGCGGAGTGGGAGATCAATTTGCTTCGCAAACTTCCACCCAAATCACCAAAAAAGTAAAAGAAGAAAAAGTGTCCTATCATCTCATCAAATAAAATGCAAAGGAAAATATATAGAAAGGGATCAAACCTATAAACCAGGAGAAATTTGAAAGACAAATTGACCCATGTGTTGAAGGGTCTTATGAGCATAATGACTAAAACAAATAAAACATAAACTAATTCAAAATTAAAACAACTAAACCATAAAAAACTTCAAATCCAATGACTGTATTTTGAGTATTGAGGAATTATTGTGGTTTAGGTTATGTTTATGGATATAGTTATGACTTTTAAAGTTCTTGTATTTTAGAGACATTATATAGTTGACGATGAAATTATATGATGCCTGGGGTTTGCTTAGAAAGGATGCAGGCATGAGTGTAGAGATGAAACCAGATTGGCCATAGATTGATCATATTTGAAGCAAAAAAGTTGTTTGTTTTTTTAAGAAGAAAATTAGCACTCAATGTTTCAACAATTGATGTGATTCCCTTGGCTTCATATTTAAAGCCTGTATTCCTTTTGAAAGAAAGATAAGGAAGAGCATATGAGTCACAGATACCAAAGGGGGAGGGAATACAAAGTCAAGGGTATGTTCTGTGGCGCCCATTGCCAAGTTTGTTACCTCTGTCCCTGCTGCTCCACTTCTGTGGCCTGGCAATCTTTCAGTTTGTAGCCAAGCCCTTAACTGTTTACTCCAGTAAACACAATAACTCCAGGCAAATCAAGATGGTCGATTGTCCTACAGAGAGAACACATGGAACACAATTCAAAATCAGGCAATACCACGTTTACTAGTCCAACAGAAACAAGTGGGACATGCCACCACCACACACAAGAAGGTAGCGCTTAGTCACCCTTCAGGTCTCAAGCTTGATAGGATATGGATTATGTGATGAAAATCTAAAATTTGGATTCTGATTGCATCTATCTGGGTTGGAGCCTGGGATTCCATGTCTAATAAGCACCCAGGTGTTCGCCTGGGTGTGACACTTTGTGTATCAAAACCCTCAACCATCCAGGGAGGAACACAGATGATATGAGGACAACAGCGCATTATGTCCGAATCCTCCCCCGCCCCCAAGTGGGTAGCTCTGCTTTGCATTGATCACGCTCACCCCAGTCTTGAGCAGGAAGGAGTGGCGGGCAGTTACATGCAAATAAGAATATGTCTGTCTGGCCTGGAGGTTGGAATAACCAAAATGTGCTCGAGGTAGAAAAGTTTTGAGTGTAAGTTTCTCAGCAGAAGGGACCTCTTGTTTGCTGAATAAGGAAGTCTCCAATAAATCTCTACATTAGGTCTTACTCTAGGGTTGAGTGCGGCCTTTGGGTCTCAGAGTGGAGTGCATCAGAACCACCTGCGGGCTATGAAAACACAACTGCCGGGCCCCAACCCTAGAACTTCTGATCCAGTTGATTGAAGGTGGACCTAAGAGTTTGCATCTCTACCAAGATCCCATATGCTGCTGATGCTGCTTCACCATCGAGGACCACTGAGGTGACAGTACAGCAATGATAGCTGGGAATTTTGAGATGAGCCTATAGAGCTGTTTCCAAAATTGCCACTGACCAGCTGGAGAGCAGGGCAGTGGCTTGAGAAGGAGGGCAACTGAGAAGGATGAAACATGTTTGGGAGAGAGGGGGAAAGGGAGAGTCATTGAGTTTCTGTTCATGGTGATGGAAAATCTGGCAGTGTTGGTGATGGTTGGTCCATACAATTGGTCTTGTATATTGGTGTCGCTGAGTTGTACATATGAGAAATGTTGAATTGACATACTTTGTGTTAACTGTATTTTTACAACAATGAGGAATTTTTTCCCCAAAAAGCATTACATTGGGGGTTAATACAGATATCCTATCATTCCATAGTTCAAACCCATCAAGCAGTATTGCATAATGGCTATCACAATCAGTTGCAAAACATTCTTTTCCTTCCTGAACTCCTTGACATCAGCTCCCTTTTACTCCCCCCCCCCTCCCACCATCACTACACTCCCCAGAAACCTTTATTCTACTTGCTGTCCTTGTAGGCTCATCAGTCCTGGGTTTCATACACTGAATAACAGAGAACCATATAACAAAAACTCAAGAGGGCAACTCCCAGTGACATAGCAGATCTGAGATAAAAATTTTTGAAGAAATTGTACAACCAGATTTTAAAAAATCATGAAAAGAATTGCCCTCTCACCTGGGTCCTCTAGATTCCCAAACATCATAAGGCATTTCTTCTGCCATTTGTGTACTAAACCCCAAAACCCACAAACGCACTGTCATTGAGTTGATGCTGACTCATGGTGACCCTCTAGGCCAGGGTGAGTTTCTAAGAACTGTAACTGGTTATAGGCGTAGAACCAAAACGAACTAATAAACTCCTTGCCATTGAGTCACTGCTGACTCATAGTGACCCTATGGGTTTCCACGACCGTAACTATTTGGGGAATAGAAAGCCCATGGTTTTAAACTACCGACAAGACGTATGGCAGCCCCAACGCGCAACCACTACACCACTAGGGCTCCTGTGTAGCAGACTGTGTTTTTCACAGATGTGTTTCTACAAAGTTGCCACTCTCCCGTGCCTTGAAACCTCAGTGACCTTGTGTGGCTAGTTTGATCAGCAGCAGAAACAAAGCTCTGTAACTTCTCCGACTAGCTCATGAATGTGACCTGCCCTTGCACTTGGCTGTCTTGGGATGCTTGCTCTTGGGTCATGGTCCCAGGCTATCTTGAGGAAGCCCCCGGCAGCCTGGAGGGTGAGCCTTTGTGTAGGAGGACACTCAGCCACCAGCCCAGCTGAGGCCACAGGCAGTAGCTAGCATGAAGCCACCAGACATACAAGTGAAGGCAGCTCCAGAGGAGGCCGCCCCCACTGCTGAGTCACCCTCCGCCTCTTGGTCTTCCCAGCTGTGACTCCAGACTGCATGGAACAGAGACAAGCTCCCTCTGCTCAGACAAATCCTGGCAGCATCCCATAAGGATAATAAAATGGTTCTTCTTCTATGCCCCCAAGATTTGGAGCAGATTTTTAATGAAACAGTTTAAAAATAGATAGATGAGTAGGTCTGAGCATAACTTAAAAAACTATTGCTAAGGCTCTAGTTCATACATGCTTAGGTTTATTCCAAACATGATGTGTTTAAACATGCCCCTGCAATCAGTGGGTGACTGCAGACAAGTACTGCCAGTAATCCTTGTCTTATTCTCCTTAAACTCACTGCCATCAAGTTGATTGTCCCTGGGAGTTTCCAAGACTGTCACTGCTTTATAGGAATAGAAAGCCCCTTCTAGCTCCCTGGAAGCAGCTGGTGGTTTGGAACCACCTACATTGTGGATTGCAGCCCAAGGTGTAACCACTGTGCCATCAGGCCTCCCTAGTCTCCTTAGGGAGCCTTAAAAAAATCCAATGGGAAGATTGGCTTCCAAGGGGATGTGCGAGACCAGCTCAAGTCAAGGCGCAGAGTCAGCTAAGAGGATAATGGTGACTGTGGGGCACCCGAATCAGGTAATCTTGATAGGTTTTCTCAAACAAAGGACACAGGATGATTAGGAGGAATTTTTACATCAATTGAAAACTACATTGGTAAGGAAAAGACCAGGAAAGTTGCACTGAGAAATATTTTCCCCTAACAACAACGTTCCTGCTCACGCTTCTAGGACAGCACCGGCTGTCCTATGCAGATTTCCTTGGGAAACTGCCCCATCCACCCTAGCCCTGATCTTGCCCCTTCAGACTTCTTTTTGTTCTCCAACTCAAAGAACATTGAAAGGGAATATGATTTGGGATTCCCAGGGCTCCCCAAACTGCATTTTGACATGATGGGGATGGAAGAGTGCAGAATTCTCTGGGAAAGGGTTATAGAGGTGGATGGAGAAGAGGTCTAGAAGCCAACACTTCATATTTTGACACTTGTGTTTAATAAAAGTTTATGTTAGTTTATCGCGGTATGTTTTATGTACTCTGGTAGGTAGATAGCCAAGCAATGCTTAAGACACGCTGAATGAAGAGTGCTGGGCAAATTCAGGAAGAATTCATGGTGAGCGTTGACCAACATGATGGAACCAGTGTCGCGGAACTGAACATGTGAAGCTTGTGGAAATGGCAAATGGTCTCTATCTACATGGACATGCAAAGGGGCTTTAAAAAGCACGTGGAAAAATGGAATTCAATGAATATGGGCTTCTTCCATGAACTTGATGAAGCATATATATATATATGTGTTGTGTGTGTGCGTATGTGTGTGTGTCCCTGGACCCTTTTAGGGAGTTCCTGGGTGGTGCACATTGCTGACCCACTGGGCAGCGAAGTAAAATGTTGGAGTTTCGAGTTCACCTGTCAACACGGCAAAAGAAAGGCCGGGTGATCCCCTTCTGCTGAATCAGCCGCTGAAACCCTTGTGGAGCACAGCTCTCTTCGGACAGAAATAGCCCCCCACCGCGGGGTCTTTGTGGGTCTTGCCTGACTCAATGGCAACTCAGGTTGTTTTATTTTGTTTCTAAATGTTGCCTTACACGTGACTTTGTGGCAGACGTGTCCACCAAATGTATGGCAGAGACACTGAGGGGAGAGGTCCTTTGGCGGAAGAAAACTGAAAAAGACCATGAGATGTAGGGTCTGGTTTGTCTTTGAGAAAGAAATTCTCCAATTCTCCCCTAGTTCATGGTAAAGGAAAAACACCCCACCCTTGAGTGTATTCCAACCTATAGTGACCTGATAGGCAGAAGTTGTAAAGGAAGGAGAGAGTTCTTAGGTATTTTATCCAGAGAAACACCCTGAACGGATTCTTTTATTTATTCACTCACTTCTTTACAAATTCATTCATTCATCAAATTGCTGACTACTTTCCAAGGGTTGGGCTACATTTGCAAGCCACCACCTCGTGGTTTCCCATGGGAAAATAGACAGCGAGTAGAGAGGGTCCACTCTCTGGTGGTTAAGTGTTAGGATCGAGGGGGTCACGGGTGCTGTGACCCTGACTGTGCAGTCCCCACTTACAGTCCATTCAAACCTCCCTTCTCGATCCTCCAAATCCTGGAGTGGAAAAGGCTGTGAGTCCCACGACTGTTTCTCTCTTTGTTTATACACAACCCAAACTCCCTGTGCATGACGGTGCCCTCATAAAAATCCAGGCACATTTTCCAAAGGGTATGGTGGCTGGGTCACGTCACCATGTGCTTGGGTGGGAAGTTTGAGGGAAACCCTTCATCACTTTGTCTGTGGCCAAGGGCCTCCTTTCCCTGCAAAGGTGTCTTTTCAGTGCCTGGCTCTCCTGCTGTGGAGTTGGCTGGGGGAAAGCCTAGAGCACTTCCTGTTTACTTGTCTGGACAAAAAGCTGTGTTCTCACTGTGTCCCAGGAAGGAGCTAGGGCAGGATGGCTGATGACAGGTCATCTGTGGGGCGAGGTCAGATCCTTGCAATTGC
>NW_022111309.1:16990701-17012201 GCF_000313985.2 Echinops telfairi | reverse complement strand
ACACAAAAAAACGCGATAGAGCGAAGCCGCAGAAGTCGAAGCGCGAAGTGGCGAGGGTTCACTGTACACACCATGGTGGGCTTGGCCCACAGGCAGTGCAGCACACAGTCAAGGCCAAGAATTAGTTCAAGCTGCAGCACGCTGGTCCAATCATCAGGGAGGAAGAGAGACGGGATGCTGGCCAAGAAAAGCAGTTATTTCAGTTGCCCTCCAATCAAGCTGCAACCTGATTAAACTCTGCCCACATGTTCCTATGGAGGCCTGGTTGCACAGTAAACCTAACTATCCCACAATAAAAGCATAAAAATATTTATGAAACAAACATCAAAATGTGTAACCCAATATATTCTCCATCTAGGTCTATACACGTCAGAAGGCAGTTTCCATCTTGCTAGTCCTTCCCCCAAAGAATTCTGTCACTCTCCAATTTACCCTATCCCAGACAGAAGCTTTGCCATCCTTGTGTTCCTTCCATTTATCTACTATCTGTCTGTCTTTCTATCTCTCTCTCTCTGTCCGTCCATCCGTCTGTCCGTCCGTCCGTCTGTCTGTCTGTGTGTCTATCTATCCTTGTGCTCCTATTAAATGTTCTTTGAGTTTGGGGAACAAAAAGAAGTTCAAAGAAGTGAGATTAGAGGTGTAGGGTGGATGGGGTAAGGTTTCCCAATGAAATTCTCATTGGATAAGCTTTGCTCACTTAGAAGAATGAGCAGGTACATCATCATGATGGAAAACAATTACTCATCACAATGTTCTTGCCTTTGTATCACAAGTCCCGTGTTTCATTTTCTTAAAACTTCTCCCTGATGAGCCCCCATGGCTGTCTGTGTCCTTCAAGAAAATCTTTCACAATCACTCCTTTGCAATCCAAAAATAACAGTCAATGTAACCTACTCAACTGATCTCTTTGCCTTGAACTTAACTGGTCCAGCAAATCACCTTGGAAGCTACTATTTGGGTTGAACCTTGCTCTCTGAGTTGTAGGGGCAAATCCAAGATTTGTCCCTGGTTAAAAATTGTCCCAAAAAATTGCCTTTATCAGCTTTGATGTTGCTTAAAAGATTGATGGGAAGATCGTTGAGCTAGCTGATCTTCTCACAATGCTTTTTGACATCCATCACTTCATCCTAGAAATGCTGAACGGACCATGTGAGAGCTCAACTCCGGCAGCTCTCACGTCCATGGTAATTCTAGGAGCTTCATCCAGCAGCATCTGGACCTCTGCCAGTTTCTTCCTTCACTGAGCCGGATGCTCTTCATTTTCTTGGTTCATCTTTGAGTTCTTCTGGACCTTCCTTACAATGCTTGATCCATCTAAAAACCGTTATTTTCCCCATATCACGCCACCCCCAAACTGTTTGCAAAGCTTCAATGATTTGCGGAGATGTTCACTTGACTTCTGAACAAAAAATTCACATTATCTTGAAAAAAAAAATTGTTTAAGGGAACCTAATGAGAAGAAGACAAATGTACCACTGTGATCATTTGTCTAAAGACATCCATTGATTATAGAGACATTTCTTAACATGTCTTGTTTGGAATAAGCCTGTTGGTGTATGAACTAGAAACCCACTAGCAATACCTTTTGATTTACTCCTGTAGATTAAGGTGGGAGGATGCAAAATACTATATTCACTAATTTTAGTAACCTCCATTTGTGAGGCATGAGCCTCTCTCAGCTCCCAACATCTGAAATTTGGGAGTGAGGAACTGGACACCTGAATCTTGGGGCCTCTTGTGGACAAGGAAGAGAGGCGTGAGCTTCAGGGAACAAACAAGCCTGGCTAACCAGAGCTTGAATTCCTGGTGCCCCCTGAGTCGATTTTCCTCTTGTTATTCCTGAGCTTTTAGGGCAGTCTTGTTAGAAAGGCCTGGCTAGTCTTACCAGCTCAAAGAGTGGCATAGCAGGGGTAGATGACCATGGTTGAAGAGGGAACAGTGCCACCCTGAGGCCAGAGCAGCGGTCAGCAGGAACAGGGAGGGAGCCCATGAGGGCATGCCCCGCTCTTAGAAATCTCTCCTCCCTGACGACGCCACCCCGCCTGACTTCACCACCCCAGCTACATCAGATGTTGTGCATTTGCTTTCCCCAAATAGCATTGCGCTCATAGAGAACTCCTCAAGAAGCTGTCTGTCTCCTGTTAGCTAATGGTGGAACCCAGAACTCCAGCCCCACTTCTCAACGATGCCTGTGTATACCCTCTTCTGGCCTCTCACCATGCCCAGAAGCCCCACCTGGGCCAAGCAGAAACGTAGCTTAGAGCTAGCTGGCAATGGAAGAGAAAGCGGTTAGCAAAGCTCACCAGACTGCAGCCTCTTAAGCCGAACTCACATGTTTCCCCCTGCAAATCAGTCCTGCTGAGGGAATTCTGACTCCATATGCGTCAGCATTGAACATGCTTTTCCGTGGCTGATGTTTCCCTCCAGAAGTGGATCACCAGACCTTTCTTTAGAGGCACCTCTGGGTGGCCTGGAACCTCCTACCTTTCAGTCGGCAGCTGAGCACATTACCCTGACTTATCAACTCACAGCCCTGCCATCAAGCCAATACTGAGCAGTTACCTCATACTTTTCGACTTGATAAATAGTGGATATTTCTGGTCTTTTTTCAACAGTTTATTGGCATGAAATTCACAGCTCATACAATTCAATAGTTCAATCACAGCAAGAAGAGTTGAACAATCATCACCACAATCAGGGTTAGATCATTTTCTTCTTTCTTGTACTCATCATGATTAGCTCCCCATATCTCCCCAACTTCTCCTGCCGCACCCCTAAGGAACCATTGATGCAGTTGCTCTCTCTGGAGTTACCTAAGAGTGCTTATCTCTAAGTGAAGCACTGTAGGACGACAGGAACTGATGACCTCAGAAACCCTCTGTCCTCTAGAGTTGTAATTGACCCAATAGTAGCGGGCTGGTTTTTTATATTTATTTTTTAGGTATTGGGTTTACGAGTGAACTTAATTTTCTTATTTTGCCTTCTCGGTGTTTTCTAAGCACTCAGCTGTCAACCTTTGTGTCCATTCAGAGGCTCCTCAGAAGAAAAATGATCTACTTTCGAGAGCTCAGCCACTAAAAGCCCCGTGGAGCGCAGTTCTGCGGACACACAGGCGCTGCCAGGAGTTGCAATCGACTGAACAGTCACTGGTTGTATATGTTCTAAATGTTCTGCAGGGATCCTGTGTTGCTTGTGCAGTAATGTGTTTAGGCTTTCTTGGCTGGCAAGGGACAGAGACCAGCTCAGGTGTCTCACTTGGCAGAGGTTGGGTTATTTTCAGGTTCCATGGGGAGGGGAGGGCGCCAGGCACCTTGGAGTTGGCACGATGTTTGGGACAAGGATGGCTCTAGGAGCCAGTTGGGTGCAGAGTGAGCATGTCCTTGCCCTTCAAGGGCAGTGAGAGTGAGAGCGCCCCTACAGGTGCCAGCACAAGTGTGTCTTGGCCCATTTTCACCCCAGTTTCTGTGTCACCGCTGGCTGCTGCAACGGGTCTCTTCAGACTCTTTGATCAAGCATCTGCTCATGTATATTGCCTTCTATTTCATGTTGTTGTTGTTGATAGGCCATAGAGTTGGTTCTGAACCATAATGACTCTGTGCACAATGAAACACTACCCAGACCGGCGTCATCCTCACGCATGCTCTTATGCTTCAGCGCACTGCATCAACCTACCTCCTTAAGGGGTGTTCTCTTGTTCACTGCACCTCCGTTGTACCAGGCATAATGTCCTTCTCCAGGAACTGGTCTCTCCTGACAACAAGTCCAAATTATGTAAGACGAAGTCTTCCATCCTTGCCTTTAAGGAGCAGATCATTTTGTCCTTTTAGCAGTTCATGGTACTTTCAACATTCTTCTCCTGCACTGCAATTCAAATGCATCCATTCTTTCTCAGTCTTCCTTATTCAATGTCCAACTATCACAAGCATATGAAGCTATGGAAAATACCTTGCTTGTATCAGGTGCACCTTAGTCCTCAAAATAACATTCCTGCTTTTCAATACTCCAAAGTGCAGCAGATTTACCCAATACAACTCCTTTTGATCTCTTGACTGCTGCTTTCATGAGCACGATTGTGGATCCAAGCAAAACAAAATCCTTGATAACTTCAACCCTTTCTCCATTTATCATGATATTACCTATACATCCAGTTGTGAGGATTTTGGTCTTTGTTACATTGAGTTGTAATCCATACTGAAGGCTGCAATCTTTGACCTTCCGCAGCAAGTGGGTCAAGTCCTCCTCACTTAGTGAGCAAGGTTGTGTGCATATCACACAACCTGGGCACATCACAGGCTGTTAATAAGCCTTCCTGTAATCCTGATGCCACATTCTTCTTCATATGGCCAGCTTCTCTGATGATGTGCTCAGCACACAGATTGAATAAGGATGGTAAAAGGGTATCATCCTGATACATACCTTTCCAGCTTTTATTTCATGTTATAGTTTTTTTTTAATTCATCATTTAATTGGGAGCTCCTACAGATGTTGTAACATTTCATAATTCAAATGGTTTAAGCATAATTGCACAGTTGCTACGACCATCAGTTTGAAAATATTTCCTTTCTTCTCGAACTCTTTGATGTCACCTCCCCCCTTTTCCCCTCTCTCTCCCATACTTTCCCCCGGAACCCGTGTTGTTGTTGTTATATCTAATTATTAATATTCTGTTATTATTATTATATTTTTTCACCTACAATTCTGCTCTTTGCTCCCCTTGAGTGGAGTTATACTGTCACCATTGCTGTCAGTCCCCCCTGCCCTGCCCCCATCTTCCCATCTCCTCAGGGAATCATTTCTCTCGTTGCTGTTTCTGGAGGGTCATCTATCCTGGCATTCTTGCATCAAACGATCTCATGTATATGCCTGAACCTACGTAGATCTAACAGTATTAACGAGGCTAAACATTAGCTTGAATTGTAAGGGGAGGAAATATTAAAGAACCAGAGGATAGTTATATGTTCCATCAGTGCTATACTGCAGCCTGAATTCTTCACCCCCCCACTCCAACCCCCCCACCCCCACACACATGTAGCTCCTCTGTGAGGGCATGGCTAATTGAATTGCAGGTGGGATTTTGGTCTCTACTTTGTCCTTGCTCCTTCACATCCATTTGATTGCTTGCTTTTGAACTTCTCATACCTATTCCAGCAACACCTCATGATCACACAGACTGGTGTGCTTCTTCCATGTGGGCTTTGTTATTTCCCTGCTTAATGGCCGCTTGTTTGACTACAAGCCTTCAAGACCCCAGACGCTATAATCTTTAATAGCTATGCACCATCAGCTTTCTTCACCACATTTGCTTATGCTCCCATTTTGTCTACAGCGATCTTGTTGGGAAGGTGAGTATCATAAAATGCCACATTATTAAAACACACCATTGTTGTACTTAGGTGAGATTTTAGTAGAGGCCCAAAGTCAACCTGCTTCTCTGTTGAATTTACACTTATGTACATGTATAGACAGATACACCTATATTTATATAGCTATATATTTACATATTTATGTCTATATTTGTACCTATATATAAATTTTTGCTTTCTTCTTCTTTCCTCTGTTTCTTTTTTCTTTCCTCCTGCCCCACTATTATGCTTACCCCTTGTTCACCTCTCAGTAATTCTTCTAAGAATTTTTGATTGCTCTAATCCTACCGGGAATGCTACACCCTCCTCAGCGTCGATTATATAACCCTTATTATTCCCCTTTCTCTGTCGTTATTGACTCACCACTCACCTCTCCGGGACGCTTGGTCCCATCACTTTCTCCATGGTGTTGTTTGTCCTGCCCATCTTATATAGATAGACGCCCCCCCCCCCCCACCCCCAAAAAAGGAGAAGGAGAAGGAGAAAGACCATATAAACAGTTCCAAGTTTAACTGATGTCCTGACTCAGAGTAGATGAATATCTCTCTGTAAGTAGTGGGAAGAGCCTGTTATAACCCATTGGCCTAATCCCTTTTTCTTTCAGGGTTCCATATCCCAGGACCCACTGACCTAACAGCACGTATTCCCTTTTAGTCCTCAGCCTTTGTGTCTGAAAGGGGTGCATCCTACAGGTTCCGCTTGCTCTTCCTGAAGTCAAGGATGAAACAGTCTAGTGTGTAACACCTCCCCCCCAACACCCCTATTATAACATTATAATTTTAAACTTTCAGTGCGGTCCCCTTGTGGGTAACCCTCAACCAGTTAGGGTGAGGTGCCAAGTGCTTCCCCCAGAGTCAGAAGTCTACAATCGGGATTTCTCAGGGATTTTGAGGTTTTGTTTCCAATACTGGCCTGTTGCTCTGTCTTCGTGGTTTGCCCCCATTGTAAAGGTGCAACTGAAGCACCGGGAGACAGATGAATTGTAAGGTAAACTGAGGCACAAGGACATAACTGACAGGACAAGGGAGAGCAGAAACAGAAATAGCTTTATTAGGGGGAGCTCCTGGATGAGGTTCCGTGACCTAGGCCAACAGGTCAGGGAAGTCATTCCCAGCAGTTGGGGGTGTGGGTTTTTAAAGGGGCAGTGGAATGTGTGGGATTTAGCATATGGGGTCTGGACACTCTGAGAGTTGCTTGTTGACTCTTTGCAGCGTTCTTTGAACCTGGAGCATCTGGTCTCACCAGTTATCTTATCTGGCGCCATCTGCTGCTGACCTACGCAGACGTGCAGGGAAGCGGGGCCCTGACCTGCTTCAGCTCAGCCCAATCACCAATGTGTGTGCATCCGACCAGCCCAGGGATTGTGTGTTGTGTGCATTTTCCCTTAGACCCATTCTGCTGTTTGGACTTACCTCTGTGGGCTCATGTTGTACTTGACCTTTTGTGCTTGGCTAACTTCACTCAGCATCATATCCTAGAACTCTTTCCACAAGATGAGGTGTTTCATCACTATTTGTTAGGGATGTGTAATGTTCCATTATGTGCATATACCAGAGTTTTAAAATCCATTTTTCTATTGATGAAAATTTAGGCTGTTTCCTGTTTTTGATGCTAAACCATCCCTGCATCCCTGGTATGAATCTCACCTGGTTGTGATGGATTATTCTCTTTATATACTTTTGTATTCTATTGGCCAAGATTTTGTTAAGGAATTTTAATCTATGTTCATTAGAGATGTCAGCCTGTAGTTCTCTATTCTTGTCAGATCCTTGTCTGGTTTGGGTATCAGTGTTATACTAGCTTCATAGAATGTGTTAGGGAGTTTGCTGTCCTTTTCTATGATCTGGAATAGCTTGTGTAGTATTGGTGTCAGCTCTTCCCTGAATGCTTGGTAGAATTCTCCTATGAAGCCATTTGGGCCAGGACTTTTTTCAGTTGGTAGTTCTTTGATAACTTTATCTATTTCTTCTTTTGCTATGGGTCTGTTCAAGTCTTGACATGTATATGAAATAATCTAGGGAAGGCTTGTTTTTCCAGTTATTTGTCCATGTCTTTCAAGTTATTGTATTCATTGGAATACAGTCCCCTTCATAGTACTGTTTAATTAGTCTTTTAATTTCATTAGGGTTCATTGTAATTCCCCCTGTTTCATCCCTTATCCTGGATATTGACATCTGCTCCTTTGTATCTTTTGTTAGGTTTGCCAATGGTTTGTCAATTCTGTTAATCCTTTTGAAGAGCCAGCTTTTTAGATGAGATCAGTGCATTCAGGGTGATATGGCCGTAGACAGAACCAGCTTTTTATTGCGTTGATTTTCTCCAATGTATTTTTGTTTTCCCACTCGTTAATTTTTGCCCTGATTTTTATAATTTCTTTTCTTTTGCTACTACAAGGATTATTGTGTTGACTCTGTTCCAGTGGTCGAAGGATTTTTGATAGGGTGCCTCCTTTCCATCTTTATATGTGCATTTATCACTATCGCACATTCTCTGATAACTGCCTTTGCTGTGTCCCATAGGTTTTGGTATGTTGTATTCTCATTCTCATTAGTTTTTAGACTCTTCCTAATTTTATCTTTAATTTGAGTCAATACCCACTTTTTTCAAGAAGTATGTTATTCATTCTCCAAACATTTGCCCTTGTTTTCTGGATTTTTCTTTAGTTGATTTCTAGCTTTATGGCATAGTTGTCAGAGAAGGAAGTCTGAGTGACCTCTATGTGTTTGAATTTACTCAAGCCTGACTTGTGTCCCAGCATGTGGTCTCTTTGTGAATACATACCATGTGCACTTGAATGTGAAATCTTTGTGCAAAGTATGTGGATTTTTGGCTGTTGGGTGGAGAGATCTGAATATGTCTATCAAATTGTCACCTAATTGTAGAGTTTAGATCTCTGGCCACTTTGTTGAGCTTCTTTCTCACTGATCTGCCTTTCACGAGAGCGGTGCATTAAAATCTACTATGATTGTCGATTCTGTGATTTCTTTTTTTCATTTTTTGAAGCATTTGATTTACAAATTTCATGGTTCTCTTGTTGGACACATATATGTTTATTAAGCACTGGCTCTTGGTCTACTGGTCCCTTGAACATTATATAGTGCCCATTCTTATCTCTAGTTATGTCCTGCACCTTGAGATCGATTTTGTCAGAGACTAGAATTGCAACTCCTGATTGTTTTTAGATTGCTGTTAGCTTGGTATACCTTCCTTCAACCTTTGATCCTCAGTCTATTTTTGTCTGTGAGCTTGAGATGTGTCTCTTGCAGACAACAGATTAATGGGTTTTGTTTCCTAATCCAGTCTGCTAGTCTTTGTGTTTATTGGGTGACTTCAGACCATTGACATTCAGAGTAATTACATCCATCTGTGGATTCTTTGCTGCCATCTCTCTTTGGGATAGATGTTTTCCTACCTCCTTCCTTAGCTATGTGTTGTGTATGTGTAGGGAATTCATTCTTGCCTTCTTTTCACCATTGGGTCAAAGACATCTTGGGTATTGTTTTCAGTGCACTGGTTTCTGGCTAGCGTTACACTTGTGGTGATCTCCTGTTTGTGCTCTGTGGATATTGCTCTTATGTCCAAAGCAAGTTGGAAAGTAATTTTTTTGTAGTACTGATTTTGTTTATTTTGTTTTTAACGTATTCTCTAACTTTTCCTGATCTGGGAAAACTCTTACCTCCCCGTCTAAGATTCTAGGATCATGTAGAGGATTTGGGGGCTAGTGTTATTCTCCTTCAAAAATGCTGCTCAATTCTCTCTTCTTCTTCATAGTTTCTGCTGATAAGTCTGAGCATAAGTTAACTGATTAACCTTATAGATGACTGCATTTTCCCCTCTAGCTGCTCTTAGGATTTTCTTCTTTTCCTCAATGTTGGATAATTTGACTACTACATGCCTTGGTGTATTCTTCTTGGGATTCAGTCTAATTGGTGTCCTCTCTGCTTCCTAGATGATTGTTTGGTTCTTCACTAAGTTGGGGATGTTTTCTTCCAGGAATTCCCTCACTAGTTTGATTTCTTCATTATGTCTTGCTCCAGTATCCCAACTATTCGAATATTGTTCCTATTCATTGTGTTGCACATTGATCTTAGGTTTTCTTCAACTTGTTTGATTGTCTTGTTTGATTTTGTTTCACGTTTGTTAAATTCTGCCTATCTCCGAGGTCACTGATATGATTCTCTGCCTCTTCCAGCTTGCTAATAAGGTCTTTTTACCATTTTCTTTGCTTCTTCTGCCTCATCCCTTAATTCCTGTATTTCCCTTCAGAGAGTGGATTCTATCCTCTCTCTTTTTTCCATCCTTCTACTTTATTGATTCCCTCATATCCTGAACGACTCTAAGCAGCATTTGGAAGATTTCTTCCTGTGATGGTTGAAAGCCTACTTCTTCTTTATACATCTCTAAGTCCAGATCCTCTTCAGACATTGTGGTTTGTTTCTTGTTCTTTCTTGTAGTGACTGCTGATGTGGGGTAGTAGTGTACAAGGCATTTTGGTGTTGCTGGGGGCGGTCTTTATGTGTGACGTGTGCAGTCCAGTGGACAGGACTGGTCGGATCCAAGTGCAGTTCAAGTGGCATTGTGGTGTGGGTTGGGGTGGCTGGGGACTCAAGCAGCAGGGTGGGTTGCTGTCACAGGTCATTGGCTGTACTGGCTGCATGGATAGCTCAGTTTTCACTGATTAGGGGCTACCAGCCACTGGTCTCAGGTTATACTGGTGGTGCTAAGAGAGGGGCAGGGCTGGTCACATTTGCAGATCCCAAGTGTAACCAGTGGCCACTTAGGTTCTGTGGGCAATGCAGGTGGGTGGGTGGGGGTGAGATCAGGGAATCAGAGGGCCATCAGCAGCAGCAGGTGGGCCCTGAAGGTCACGGGCCCTGGTGGGAGAGTCCTGCAGGCTGCAAGCAGACTGCCAAGGAAGGTGGGCTGCTGATTCTGAGTTGGTACAGGCAGTGGACAGGAGCTGTAGTGGGTGGATTGCTGGCAGTGATCCACGGTGGGTGGTGCAGAATTATGTGGCCCAGGCACCTGGCCACATGCTCTAGCAGCTCGGCAGCACATATGGGTGGGCAGAGAGATCCACACCACAGGGAAGGTCAGCCCACGTGCTGGAATAGTCCCCTGGGGTGCTGCAAGACCCAATTTCACTTCCCAGATCTCCCTTTCAGCTTCCCACTCCTCAGAAACTAGGAATAACCCACAAAGCTCTCAACCTGCTTTCCTTACCTTGTCACCATCTACCCAGAAGTCCCCCTTCCCTTATTTTAACCATCCAGCATGCCCTTCTTCGGTTCAACTGCCTCTTGATTCATGTTCAAGTTCCACATGAACACAACAAAGTGTTCTGGAATTCCCATTCTTCTCAAGGTTTTCCATAATTTGTTTTGATCCACATAACTGAATGCCTTGGCACCGTCAGCAAAACACAAGTAGACATCTTTCTGGTATTCTCTACTTTCAACCAAAATCCATCTGACATCAGCAATGATGTTCCTTGTTCCACATCCTCTTCTGAATCCAACCTGAATCTCTGGCAGCTCCTTGTCAAGGTGCTACTGCAACCATTATTGGATAATCATCAGCAAAATTTTACTTGCATGTGATATGAGTGATATTGTTCTATTATTTTAGCATTCTGGTGGGTCACCTTTCTTTTCAATGGGTGCGAATATATATCTCTTCCAGTCAGTTAGCCAAGTAGCTATCTTCCAAATTTGCTGACAGTCGATTGCTTCCAGTGCTTCATCAGTTTATTGAAACATTTCCATTGGTGTTCCATCAATTACTGGAGCCTTGTTTTAAGCTGATACTTTCAATGCAGCCTGAACTCTTCCTTCCACGCCATTGCTTCTTGCTCATATGCTGCCTCCTGACATAGTGGACTGTTGACTAGTTATTTTTTGGACAATGACCCTGTGTATTCTTTCCATCTTCTTTTGTTGTTTCCTGAATCATTCGATCTTTTAACCCATAGAATCTCTCAATATTGTAAATCAAGGCTTGGATTTTTCTTTTCCTTTAAAATTTTTTTTCTTTACTTCTTTCAGTTTAAGATATGCTGAGCATGTTCTTCCTTTTTGGTTTTCTACCTCCAAGTCGTTGCACATTTCATTATTTTACTTTGTCTTCTCAGCTGTCGTTTGAAATTTTCTGTTCAGCACTTTGACTTCATCATCTCCCCATTTGCCTTAGTTATTCTATGATTAAGAAAAGCACATTTCAGAGTCTCTCTGACACCTGCTTTTATTTTTTCTTTCTTCCCTACCTTTTTAATGATCTTTTGCTTTCTTCATAAATGATCTTCTTGATGTCTTCCCACAGCTCATCAGGTCTTCTGTCATTAGTGTTCAATGCAGCATATCTGTTCTTGAGACGTCCTTGAAATTCAGGTGGGATTGACTCAAGGTCATATTTTGCTTCTTATGGACTTGTTTTCATTTTCTTCAGCTTCAACCTGGACTTATAAATGAGCAATTGATGGTCTGTTCCACAGTCAATCCCTGGCCAGGTTTTAGCTTCTGATATTGACCTTCTCCATTGTCTCTTCCCACAGATGCAGCCCACTTAATGTCTGTGTAATCCACCTAGAGAAGTCCATGTGTATAGTTGCTGTTTGTGTGCTGAAAAAAGGTATTTGCTATGAACAAGTGGTTGGCTTTGGAAAATTCTGTCTTATGATCTACAATGTCATTTCTATCACCAAGTCCATATTTTCCAACTACTGTTGCTTCCTCTTTGTTTCCAAATTTTACATTCCAATAATTATCAATGCATCTTGATTGCATGGTCGATCAATCCCTGACTGAAATCGTAGATAGAATTCAATTTCTCCATCTCTAGCTTTTGTGATTGGTGCATAAATTTGAATAATATTTGCATTGATTGGATTTCCTTGAATGTGGATAGATATAATCCTATCACAGACACCATTGTACTTCTTGATTGATTTTGCAATGTCCTTTTTGACAATGAATACCACACCATTCCTCTTGGTTGCGTTATTCTCAGCATAGCAAATCATATGGTTTTCTAATTCAAAGTGGCCAATTCCAGCTCATTTCAGCTCACTAATGTCTAGGGTATTGATCTTTATGTGTTTTATTTAATTTTTGGCCACTTGCAATTTTCCTAGATTCATACTTTGCACATTCCTAGATTATTATCGGATGTTTACAGTGGTTTCTCCTTACCTTGAGTGGTGCCCCATCAGCAAGTGAAGATCCTAAGGGCTCCACTCCCACAGACTTTACCTGAGTCATTCCACCATGGTTGACTCCACTCTGAGAAAGCATCTCCTCAGTCACATTTTTGGTGCCCTCCAACCTAAGGGGCCCATCCTCCAGCACTGTCACAAGAAGGGTCTGCTCCCATTCATTAGGAACTTCAGTATCTGACAGTGTTTCCATGCTATGCATAAGGTTTTCTGTGGTTCCTTACTCTGAAGTATTGAGCCAAGTCCTTCTTTGCTGTTTGTTCTTACTTTGTCTCCATTGAAACCTGTTCCATTTGGGTGACCCTGCTAGCATTTGAAATACCAGTGACATAGCTTCCAACATCACAGCAACACACAAGCCATCACAGTATGATAGACAGTTCCTTAGCTTCTGCTTATTGTTTGCTGTTGGCTGCATGGTGGCCCCAGTGCACAAATAGGACTGGACCATTGTGATCCACAGTGTCTTCAGTGGCTGATATTTGGAAATGGAACTCCAGGCCTTTCTTCCTAGATCCATCTAACTCTGGAAGCTCCCATGATACCTGTTCAACGTCACAGATGCACACACGTCTCTACTGCCAGGCAGGTGGTGGATGTACATGAGCTGCACTGGTCAGAGATCAACGTTGGGTCTAGCAAAGAAAGTGAGCTGGGTCTCATCTAGTAGAGAAAACAATGAGTACTTATTTCGGCTCTTGAGTCTTATGGTCAGTTGAACGTTTCTTCTGGGCCTGGCTGAACGTGGTTGATCTCTGCTGGGCTTGCTCATGAATTTCTCTAAACTCATGAGTCAGCTGGGTACTGGCTGAATTACAATGGCTGCAGCTGGAACTGAGGAGCCCTGGTGGTGTAGTGAGCTCCAAGTTGGTGCTAACCTTGAGGTTTGCAGTTTGAATGCACCAGCCACTCCTTGAGAAAAAGACATGACTTTTCTGTGCCCCCCAAAGATGTACAACCTTAGAAAACCCAAAGAAGCAGCTCTATGCTGTCCTATAGGCCCATAGTGAGTCAGAATCAACTCAGTGGCCATAGGTTTGATTTCCCCTGAAACTGCTTGCTTTGACTCTACATGGTCTCTCATCCTCCACAGGCTGGCACAGGCTTGATGTCAGGGTGAAGGTAGGAGTCTAGAGTGAGGTTTGAGGTCTAGGCTCAGAACTGGCACGCTCTTATTGGAAAGGCAAGTCACAAGTCCATGTAATATTCAAGGGATGGGAAAACAGACCCCAGATATTACTGGGAAGAAATGCCAGGTAACAAAGAAACAGGAAGGGGAAGGATTGGGCTCAGTTTACCAAGTGTGGAGACAAACCTCTGTGATAAAACTTGGTAAATGTAGGAGACAGATAATTTCTAGCTCCTCTGTCAAGGCCAGTGACAGATCCTCTGGACATCCTTGGGGAAACAGAACTGGGAAGAGAGTGTGTTCTAGAAACACTCAACATTCTTACACTAAGGAGTCTGGGAGGCCAGGGCTCCCATGGAGGAACCTTCATGTTCCAGGGTTGGTGATACGTCCCACTCACCTTCTCCTAAGTAAAAGCCATTCCCTTCAATGTCACCCCATAATAATACCAAATTTAAGGCGCTGTTGGAAAACACATGGTTGCTTCTTATTCTCTTGAAAGGCAACTGCTTGGCGTCTATCTGCCTAAAGGCTATCTGCCATCAAAAGTAATCAGACAGACCCGATTGTCTGTCCCACCCTAAGTAGAGCCCACTCCCTTCTGATAAGGATCATAGATTTTTTCCCCTGGAGAAGAGCTCAGACACTTAAGGTCAAGCCAGCTCAGAGGTGACCAAGGTTAGTCTGCCATCTTGACTCTAGAGCCTGCCTATCTTGTGATGTAGGTGCATCTAGTACATGTATGCCTCTAGTGCCTCCCCTTCCTATTGCGTGTATACCCCTAGCTTGTCCCCCTCATGTTATGTGTATGCCTCTTGTACAACCTCTTTCTGTTACATATGTGCTTACCATAGCCTGAAACTGAGATTGTATAAACTGATGAAATTACATTCGCTCTCACTCTCTGCTTGGACCTGGTTCTTCCTTCCGTCCTTTCTTTTTTTTGAAATCATTTTATTGGGGGTTCTTACAACTCTTATCACAATCCATCCATCCATCCATTGTGTCAAGCACATTTGTACATGTGCTGCCAACATCATTCTCAAAACATTTGCTTTCTACTTGAGCCCTTGATATCAGCTCCTCATTTTCCTCCTCTCTCCTCATTCTTCCCTCCCTCATGAACCCTTGATAATTTATAAATTATTATTATTTTGTCATATCTTACACTGTCTGATGTCTCCCTTCACCCACTTTTCTGTTGTCTATCCCCCAGAGAGGAGGTTATATGTAGATCCTTGTAATCGGTTCCCCCCTTCTACCCCACCTTCTCTCCACCCTCCCGGTATCGCCACTCTCACCACTGGTCCTGAAGGGATTATCTGTCCTGGATTCCCTGTGTTTCCAGTTGCTATCTGTACCAGTGTACATCCTCTGGTCTAACCAGATTTGTAAGGTAGAATTGGGATCATTATAATGGGGGGAAGCATTTAGGAAAGGAAGCATTTAAGAACTAGAGGAAAGTTACATGTTTCATTGTTGCTACCCTACATCCCGACTGGCTTGTCTCTTCCCCACAACCCTTCTTTAACGGGGTGTCCAGTTGCCTACAGATGGGCTTTGTCTCCCCTCTGCACGTCCCCTCATTCACAGTGATATGATTTTTTGTTCTTTTATGCCTGATACCTGGTCCCTTCTATACCTCATGGTCACACAGGCTGGTGTGCTTCATCCATGTGGGCTTTGTTGCTTCTGAGTTAGATGGCAACCCAATGCATAACAACTACTCCATGAGGCCTACCACACAAAGCAGAGGGGGGGTATTTAAATTGACCAACATTGCTTTGGTCACTGCAAACATTTTATAACTTGTCTGCCTGTTAATTGGACAGCAACTTAGAATATGTTTAATTATCACCTCCTGAAAACTGTTTATGTAAGTAGAAATGTGTCTCAACTGATTTCTGAATTTAGGATTTCTTCCCTCCTCTTAAAACACACTGCATCACTGGGGAAAAAAATCAAATAAAAACAAAAGCTTTGGCTTAGCACAATTACATTCCACAAAGGAGATGTGGGCTCCTTTCTTCTTGGACCTGACCTAGGGAATGACTTTGAATCATCTAGTTGAGTAATACTTGTAAATAGGCTTCCATCCTCTGGCTGAGGAACCCCCATCTCCATTTATGGTATTATTCTCACGAGATAATGCATTCCAAATTCAATACACATGAATTTGCATTCTGGAGCATAGGAACTGCCAGAATGTGTTCTCTTGTAGCTCCTTCTTCTGATGTTCTTGTTATAAGCTGCCACTAGGTTGATCCCAGTTGCCTGGCAACCCCACGCACAGTGGAAGGAGATGTTGCCCATCCCTGAACCATTCCCATAAGCAGTGGTGAGTTGGTCCTTTGTCAGCCATAGGGTTTTCAGGGGCTGGTTTTGGAAGTAGATTGCCAGGCCTTTATATATCTCTCTTTTTTTATATACCATACAATTTAATCATTCCATCCTATAAAGAAGATTTGCACAATCATTATCACAATCAATTTCAGAACATTTTCTTCTCATACTTGTTGGTGGCTCATTTCCCATCCTCCTCCTCTGCCATGCCCCTATTCAGTTACTGTTCTAGATCTAGCTATCCTGGATTTCATATATAGAAAATCATACAAAACACAAACAGGAAGCAAATAAAGCCTAACAACGACGACTAGACAAACAGAAAAAAACCTCAACGAGCAAGCAGAAAACATTAAAAACTTAAACAACTTTAAAATGGGTCAAAAGGGAGATCAAATGATAGGGTATTACATTTTAACCTAACATCTGCCATGATCACAGTACAATGCTCTGTCTGATAACAACGCTATTCACATTCCTTCAATCTGGCCAGAGGGATTCACCAGAGGCTTAAAGCATGTGGGGACCTAGTAAATGGGTTTTAGGTTTCCACGGTCAACCATAGCCTTCTGTCAACCAGGTGTTCACAATTTAAACTTTTATACCCTTCCCTCCTTGGGACTTGGGTTTTATTATTTACACTCCTTGGATCATACACATGGGTGTGTTTCTTCAATGTGAACCTCGTTGACGCCTCCCTTAGATGGCTGCTTGTTTTCAGGCAAACCTTTAAGATCCCTGATGCAATTCTTTCTGATAGCCGGTCACTATCTGGCTTCTTCAGCACTTGTCACTACAGTATTATATCTTCAGTGATCTCTTCATGAGGGTGAGCACTGAGCAGCCCCCAGGCCTTTTTTCTAATCTGTCTTAATCTTTAAGCTGCATGGTGGTGTGTCCAGCATCATAGGAATGTGCAAATCTCTGACATGTAAGTGGTGGCTGTGAGGAAGCTCACAGGCTGGCCATCAAACCCTGGTTTCCCGCATCAAAGTTAGAATTCTACTACTGAATCTCCACTGCCCAAGTCCTGTCCCCTGTCCCCTTCCGCACCTCTCTAGCTCCCCTCTGCACACACTCATCCCTCACATGATACTTGGTGATGCTCCCCAACCAGATGTTCTCTCTTCTTTCCTTGAGCTCTTTGACTCTTTGGACCTGAGCTACAGTATGGACTGTGATGCCTGGCCTCTTGAGAGGCAGGGGAAGTTCCTGGCCCTCTTACACAACGTAAAGACCCCAGAGTGTGGGGGCTGACTTCCTCATCTAGGGAGAGTACAGGGGATGTAATGTTTTTGAAGCACCTATTATGTGCCTTGCTGTGGATCCAGCTTCTTTGAATGCTTTCTTCCCTCATCCCCCAGTGCCCAGCAAAACCTGGCACATAATAGTTACTCAGTGAATAATTCTCCCGTTGATTGACAGTCCCTGCTTTGAAAGTATCCATGCAGGGCCCTGGGTCTCAGTATTCTCCTGGCCACTCGTGAATGCTCTCCCAACATCCCTAACTCTGGGGTGCTACCCCAAATGGCCCCTGCCACCCAAGAGACAGGAGGCACGTCGGTTCCCCAGGGAACTATCATTTGCCAGCCTCTTCCTCGCTGCCTCCCACCCTGGCAGATGGGTCACAGGGTGTTTGCTGGCTCTCCTCCTGCAACAGGAATGCAAAGAGGTTGCATTCCCTGGGCTCCCAGTTTGAGAGGCTCTTGCACTGCCAGCAAACTCCAGTCTCAATCTCAGGTGCCCAGGAGGTCTCCTGTTTCTCTTCATGAATGCTAATCTGGGGAGACGTTAACCCTGGTTTTTGAATATGCATTCCCAACCCCTTTCCCCATTCCCTGCATGTGCCCAGTTCTCAGATCTTAGGTTGGGCCAAGGCATCTCCTCATTTGACAGCTATACGTGTGATTAATACTGAAGGATCCACCTCTCAGCATAGTGAGCATGCCCTCAGGTCCTGAGAATGCCAATTCTAACGAGGGGAGCATCCCACTTCCACACATCTGCTGCCCCCCTGCTCTGGGGTGTAGCCAGGACCCAGGCTGGGACTGCTCCAACTTGATGATTCCCTACTTTGTGACTACCTGACTGCTGCCAACCTCTCTGCACGCTGTCTCAGCCCCTCAGGGGCAGGGCCTGGAGAGGTGGGTCCAGCTGATGGAGGCAGTGCCTCCCCTGGCCCGCAGAGTGGGCACATCACTGCACTGCTATCCCTGCCAAGTCACTGGGCCTTACCTTGACACCATCCCTCACTTGCTTGAGCTTTCTCCTCAGTGGTCTCTTGGGACACCTCCCCAGAAAACCCCACAGAGGCACAAGCCTACCCAAGGTAATTGCAGCCACTGAGAAGCACTGTTCAGATCCTCATGGTCTGGCTTTTAAACACGAAAGCCACTGCAAATAGATCCAGACATCAAGGACAGTGGCCTGAGTCTTGGTTCCTCACTGCCCCTTAGGCAAGTAAATGCAAATAAGCTGAGGCAGAATCCTAATAAAAAGTTCATAAATAAATTATGAGAGAGTGAAATTCACACCAACAAAAAGCAGTCCTTTTCTGTTCCATTGCAAAATAACAACACTAATCAAACCTCTCAACAGTGAGTCTATTCCTGCTCACGAGGAGCAAGTAAAACTGCCCCACGGGGTTTCCCAAGCTGTCATCTTCAAGGAAGCAGGTGGCCGCAGCTCCCTCCCTCAGAGCACCTGGTGAGTTTGAACCAATGACCTTTTGGTTTGTAGCCAAGCACTTTAGCCACTATGCAACCAAGGCTCCTGGTTCCATTGCAAACCCACCCCAAAGCTTAGCAACGTGAACCCAGAAAATTCAGATATACTCACCAATCTGAGTGTGGGCAGGCTGGCAGGGACAGTTCGCCCCTGTTCCACAAGCCACCAGCTGGGGCCTCTTGACTGTGGCTGGGACGCTCACGGGGCTGGAAGCTGATTCAGGCCCTCTTCCTTACCTGCTGCTGCAATTAGTCACCACCTGGTCTGTGCTGACTCCCAGCGACCCCACGTGCACAGAGTAGAACTTCTCCTGGGGTTTTCAAGCTATGAGCTGCCAGAAATGGTTTGCCAGGCCTTTCTTTTTCTTTTTCTTTTTTTTTTTAAGATCCATTCTTTTTTTTTTCCCCCTTACTTTTACTGGGGGCTCTTACATCTCTTATCATAATCCTTACATTCATCCAGTGTGTCAAGCACAGTTGTACATATGTTGCCATCATCATTTTCAAAGCCTTCTCTTCCCACGTGAGACCCTGATATCAGCTCCCCATTTCTTCCCCCACCTCCCCTGCTCTCCCTACCTCACGAATCCTTGATAAGTTATAGTATTAAGTTCACCACAAAGATAAACCGAGGCCAGGGCAGAGAGAAAAGGGCAAGTTTATTATTCTGCTTCCTGGGAGGGATTCACAGACTCCAACAGGGAGTCAGAGAATCTGTGCTGCTGGGAAGGCAGAGGAGAGGAGCGAAGAGAAATGGAGAGAAAGAGACAGGAGCCCTGAACTCCCAGGTGGACTCCATGGGCTCCACTGGTGACCCAAGAAGTCACACTCGTTTGTGGTGGAGAGTTTAAAGCTGGTCAGAGGGGAGGGTGAAGCAATAAAGGGAGTGGGTAGAAACTGCAGTTGGGCAAATAAAGAGGACAGGGAGAGGATTCTCAGCCTCGGGGGCTCTAAAGGGGTCTCCGTCCATAAAAATTGCGAGGCAGGAGCTGTGGCCCCTAGAATTATTGGTCCCATAGGGGCAGGCAGACTTTCCCTATTGTCCTCCAAATGGTACCTGACCCAACATTACATATAGATCATTATTTTCATAGCTTACACTCTCCTCTGTCGCCCCTCACCTACTTTTCTGTTATTCTTTCAGGTGGGTGCAGATTATCAGCCTTCTGGATTGTAGTCAAGAGCTTGTTCTCTTCATGGCTCCAACATAAACACCTCCATCGAGGGACTTGAAACAATGGGAAGGTGTGTTTCTCAAAATTTTGGAGGTTAAAAACCCAAACCAGGGTCTCTGCTGTATCAACGACATTTTTAATTAAAGGGTGTTGCTGGATCCCTTGACTCAGAGATGCCCATCACACAGTGTCTATCTCTGTGTTCCTTCTACACCCTTTATAACTCAAAGGTGATTTGATTTAAACGCATCCACCTTCAACTACTGGAACAGGGGCAACAGTGGAAGAAAAGAAACCATGAAGATCAGAGCAGAAGTAGACTGGAAGACAAACAAACAAAAACCAACAGGAAAAGATTAACAAAACAAAGTCAGTTCTTTGAAAGGATTAACAAAATTGACAGACCACTGGCAAATGTAAGAAAGGAAAATAAAGAAAGATACAAATGGCTAGAATAGGAGGCAAAGAGACAGATCCAAATGAAATGAAAAGCCTGATCTCACACTAACTACTCTGAGAGACTGCACCTCAGCAGGTTTGGTCATCTGGGAGACATGGACAAACCTAGACACAGGCCTCACCGGTGCTCGAGTATGGCTTCATTAATACAACAGAGAAAACCCTTTTTCCAATAAGATTATATTTATAGATAGAGGGGGCCAGGATCTCAATATGTATTTTAGGGGGGACACTCTTCGATCCATAACATAGGCTTCTGGTTGGGAGCCCAGCTGGGTGGCTGGGGAGGGTTCTCACCTCTTTGCCTCCCCATATATGCTAGGCTGGACTTCTTACAGTCTGATAGGTGGCTTTAGAGAGGGAGCCTCCCCAGAGGACATGCCCCAGGGTGCAAGCACTTTTGAAAGCCTCAGCTTGCATGCCCTTGCTAATGTTCCCTTGGCCAAAGCTTGCCACATTACCTAGGGTGGGAGAGGAGGTGTCAATGACTGGAAGCCACCCTCACTGCAGTCTACCTCAACTTTGTCTCCCTAAGATCTGCCCTTTATACCTTGATGCCCTTTCTCCCAGCATTCTCTGAAACCTTGCTCCCTCCTGGATCCTGTCTCTCTCTCCATGGCATTGCCCTCTTTTCAAAGAATCTCTCCTATTTCCTACAAACCCACTCAGTTACAGCTCTCACAAACCAGCTTCTCTCGAGCTGCTGCTGCTCCCAGAGCGATGGACCTGTCACTCCCCATCCCTTCCAACACTCCTCAAGAAGGTGTTGATACTACGGACCAACAGTCACCTCAGCCAATTTACTACATTTACTTAATATTCTGATATGCTTATTTTAAGAAGAGTTTTCTTTAGTGTTTTCAATGAGCATGAATATATTCTTATGGCTATATTAACAAATATATTTCTCATGAATATAAACACAAGAAGAATGATGTATTCAGAAGAAGCCTAAGTTACCTATATCCCTTAGCTGGTATGCTCTATGAAAAATACATTTTTTAAAAATAAAGTCATTTTATTGGGGGCTCATACAACTCATCACAATTCATACATACATCAATTGTATAAAGCACATTTGTACATTTGTTACCC
>NW_022111309.1:16986361-16989650 GCF_000313985.2 Echinops telfairi | reverse complement strand
CTTCAAGCCTTTAAGACCCCGGATGCTATATCTTATGGTAGCTGGAAAAATACATTCTTAAGCAGAATATTCATATTTATTGATCACAACCTTCTTCAAAATTATTTCTGATACATTTGCTAACAATGCCATGACTGAAAAATTCTATCCATCCATCCATCAATCCAACAGCTATTTACTGAATGTTATTACATGGCCAGTACTGGTCAAACACAGATCCCATCCTGAGCCTCACAGAGCTTACCATTTAGTGTAGACAGTTACGAATCAAATGGTCACTTGAATTGCATCAGAATTGCAACTATGACTAGTGTGACCAAGCAGAGGCACTTGGTGGTCTATAATGACCTTTCAACTGGGCAGGTAAGGAGGCCAAGGCCCACTCTCCCGAGGAAGGGTTGCTTGAAGTGAAAGCTGAGGGATGAATAAGGGATAACTAGGTGAGGAGGAGAAGGAAGGCTGTTGGAGGCAGAAGAAATAGGCCATGAGGTGGACCGAAGCACAGCTGGCCTGAACCTGAACAACTCATATTTGGTGTTCAGTAGCAGCACTACCTCCAATATCCCCTAAACGTGTTTCAATAGTGCTCACTGACTGACTCAACAGACATTTCCAACATCTTCTTGAATGTTCCTTCTACTCTAGAGACAACTAAGAGTGACTGTGTGACATGTTTCTGGCCAGTGAGACACACAAAGAGATCTTCTGGGGGCTCCTGGGCATTCTTCTGCTTTCCTGGTGCCACCTTTCTCCTTACCTTAAACACAGGTGTGCAGTGGAGAACAATGGCAGTCACCTATAGCCATGAAGAGATGTGCAGAGGGAGAGCCAGAAAGATTCCAGAGATCCCTGCTGGCCTGGCATCGCTGGGCCATTATGTGCAGCTAACCCCAGCACTCAAACAGCTGCAAGTTTCCTGTTTGCTGTGTCACTCGCTACATAAGAAAAAGTAAACTAAACTTGGTCAGAGCACTGTTATATGAGGTCTTGGTCACAGCAGCTGAACTTCTATCATGGAAAGGTAAGAAACTATATGGAGGCAGAGATGGTGGGCAGTAAGAGGGAGGGATGGTTTTAAGGTGAGTCAAAGGGAATTTGTCAGGACACAGTGATCTAAAGATTTTCCTCAACTCTTAGATGTGTGATTTGTACATTGGGGTGAATAAAAAATTAAGTCATTAGTCAAGAAGGGAATACAGAGGAAAGGACAGATTTTGGAGAAACCAAATTCAGATTGCGTATGTTGGATTTGAATTATTTGGGATAAAGGCATATGTAGATGGACAGAGAAGTCGGGGTGTAGTTCTAAAGAGGGCAACTGCACATGTAGGTGGTAAAGGAAGACAAGAGACTGCAAGAATCTGTTGAGTGAGTACAAGGTCAAGGATGGAAGCCTATGGGCATCAGAATGCATTTACTTGCCTCACAAAACTCACTGCCATTGAGTCAATTCTGACTCACAGTGACCTTATAGGACAAGGTAGAACTGGCCCTGTGGGTTTCTGAGCCTGTAACTTTTTTTTTTTTGTATTTTATTTTTGAGCCTGTAACTTTTATGAGAGTAGAAAACCTCACCCATAACTACCCGGGGAAAAGCAATTCCCATTTGATTGGCATGAGAGCTTTGTGATATCAGTTATCTAGGCTTCTTCCTCTGCCCAACATGATTCATCATGTCTAAGGCATTTGCCTTCCTTTAATTAATTAATTAATATTATTTTTAATCATTTTGTTGTGTCAAGCACATTTGTACATTTGTTGCCATCATCATTTTCAAAACATTTATCAAGGGTTCATGAGGCAGGGAGGGTGAGGGAGGAAGGGGGGAAAAAATGAGGAGCCCATACCAAGGGCTCAAGTAGAAAGAAAATGTTTTGAAAATGATGATGCCTTCCTTGGGAAACACCACTTGGAAGTTGCATAAAGTCTGTTTGCTTTCATCCCACTTCCTAGAACTTAGTGACTTGGCCAAATCTTGCTGCAAAGGAGGCTGGGAAATGCAACCTCTCCTAGATGGTCCTGTGTCCAAGTACAATTTAGAGATTCTGTTATTCTCACGAAGGAGAGAACGGATGTTGGGAGACAATCCCCAGTCTTCGTCATTTCCTTGACCATCTAACTTTGACCCTTCTTGTAGATTCCTCACTGTTCTCCTTGGTCTTTCTCCCCCCGCCCCTGCCCCCCAACCCCCTCTATCCACCATCTATCTGTTCTCCAGGCCACAGCCTGGGGGATCTTTCTAAATAAAGCCCAAGTCTGAGCACATGCTTCCCCAACAAAAACTCAACATCACGGCATCTCAGTGTGGACCAGATAAAATCTGAACACTTAGACTGGCATTCAAAACATTTACAAACTCATGGCTGAACTTGCTTTGTAGCCCTACTTCCTCTATGTTCCCTCCCCTGCCTCCCAGCCACCCCCACTCAGCTACACTCCTTCCTGTTGTCAGCTCATGATGTGCATTTCACCCCTCTGGTCTTTTGATCAGGACACCTTGGTAGCGCAGTTACCCAGTGTTTGACTGCTCACTGAAAGGTCCCGGCTTCAAACTTCCCAGTTACTGCCCGGTCTGCTTCCCCAAGCAGGACAGTCTTGGAATGGCTGTGGGGTCCTGTGTGATCGCTGTACACTGGAATGGACTTGCAACCGTGAGCGGGGTTTGGGTTTGGTCATTAGATCTTGGTGTCCCTTCACTTGCAATGCCTCCCCTGCTTTCTCCACGTGCGTGCTAAGATCCCACTGGAATAGCGCATCCCTGTGAGGACTGCTCTCTCACCTCCGAAGAAAGGTTGATTGCTCCCGTTTTGTGCTCCAGCGGAACTTGACATACACTTCTGGTCAAGGGCACATTAGACCCTAGAATATGAGGGAGGGGAGAGGATGATGAGAAACTCAAGGATGACTGATGGCATGGTTTAACCACATAATGAGTGTGATTAACCACACTGAGCTGTATAAATGAAGACTGTAGGAATGATGAACCTTTTGTTAACTGTATATTTACTACAATAAAGAGTGTATCAAAGGAAAAACCTACTGGGTGCTTGGGTCTCTTCCATTAGGTTGCAAACTTACTAGGGTCAGAAATCATGCCTTCAGAGCCTCGCATTCAGTAGGTGTGAAATAAGTGTGTGTTTTTTTAAAAGGATGGCAGGATCAGATGTTTATCTATCAGGGTGCAAGCATCCCTAATTACATGCTCACCATTAAAAAAATTTTATTAGGGGCTCATACAACTCATCGCAATCCATGTATACATCAATTGTGTAAAGCACATTTGTACATT
>NW_022111309.1:16983958-16985490 GCF_000313985.2 Echinops telfairi | reverse complement strand
TCTGCTACCTTAGTACTAAATCTATACATATATGCACATAGCTCTATTTCCACATCCTAATATATAAATATATTTACATATGTACATGCCTGTATTTTGACCTCTATAAATGCCCTTTGCTTCCAAGCTCTTTCCTCTATTTCCTTTTACTTTCCTCGTAGCTTGGGTCAAGGCCACCTTAGTTAGCTAAGTGACATCTTTGCTTTCGAATACCTGAAACAGGTCTTTTGCAGCGGACTTTTCCAATGCCATATAGAATTTTCCTTCCTGACTGCTGTTGTACCCCAATTAAAAAAGACTGTGATGAACTAATGAGAGAACACAATGGCAGAACAACAACCCTGTAGAACCTCCTGCTCTCATCTGCGGGGTCTGGCCAGCCTGGAGTTGCCTTTCCCAGCACAAACTAAGAACGCTTCTTGAATGGTCTCAGTAGGAACTAATTTGGGAATGTCCCTCTCGAGTACTCAAAATGTGGTCCATGCGCCAGGAGCATCTGCTTTACCACGGGACTCACTAGAAAAGTAGAATGTGGGTCCCCTCCCAGACTTGGGGAATCAGAATTCCCACTCTCCCCTGATCCCAGAAGATTCACATGCCCATTGTAGTTGGAGAAACACTACTGCTGAAAAATACTGAACGGGAGCTTTACCAGAAAGGATGGAATTGAGGTAAGTAATTGCTCCAGCAAGGCGTGTATTTGCTTCACCAATGCCAATTTTACACCTCCCTGTGTATCTGTGACCATCTGTGTCCACAATGGCCTTTCACACCCTCCTGAGTCCTGTGGTGGTGGATGTTTTTAAGTGCTGTGCTGTCTGACTCAGGGCAAGTGACCCCACCCACAACAAGAGACACTGCCCAGCCCTTCGCTAACCTCACAATTTTTGTGGTTGAGTTTGCTGTGGAATCCACTGAGACAACCCACGCCAAGTGGATTTCTCTCTTTTCATTCACCCTCTACTTTACAACCCACCCTCCTGAGGCACTGCCTCTTTCTCTGACCCTCTATTTTCCCAAGTATGATCTGTCCTTCCCCTGGGACTGGTCCCTCCTGAAAGCATGCTGAATCATCGTACAATCTTTTTGAAGGGATTTTAAAAAGCACTGAAGCACAGCGCACAGAGTACCGGAAAAGCACATACATCATTTGAAATGATGACAGTAAAACGCTACCACCCAGTGTGCACATGTGCAGGCAGTGATATCAATGTGATCAGAGCCACCTGGCTGGCCATTAGGGTAAGACACACATCTTGATTTCAAATGCCATCTTAAAATCAATCAAACACAGTCCCCAAACTGGTTACTTCTGGGAAAGGGACCCAATCACTGGGAAATGAGGGGGAGGAGGATTTTTATTGTAGTCCTTGAGTTGTGAACCTTGCAAATTTATTTAATATTTATATCATATGTATGTGTTTATATCATAGATTTTTTAAATTTCATTTTATTTATTTATTTATTTATAAAACATTTTATTAGGGGCTCATACAACTGTTATCGCAATCCATACACACATCAATTGTGTA
>NW_022111309.1:16967056-16968282 GCF_000313985.2 Echinops telfairi | reverse complement strand
GATATTACAAACAAGGTGTTTTTAAACAGTAACACATACAAAATAAGGTTATATATTGATCAGTGAAAAAATTGTTGTGACCAGAGGCTGACAGGAGGCTCTGTGTTTTCTGTAACAATGGTGACTCAGTATTCATTAATTCTGTGTTCACCACACAGGAGCAAACTAAGAGGGAAGGAGGGAGAAATAAAAATAGAACAGCGTCCTGGCTCAACAAGCCCCGAGGACAATATTCCTGCTCAGAGCAGCGAATTCAGAGGACCACAGGGTCTGCCCCACCTCGAGACACGGCATCCCCTCACTGACCCATAGCACTGCCCGGGGCAACACTGGAGACACAGTGCAGTAACTGTGCCCTATCTGACCCCACCACACTGGGACATAACGCTAAGTGTGTGCAACAGAGCAGCAAGGGGAGCAAGGCAATGGAATCCCCGAGGAATCCCCCAAATAGACACTTCATCAGACCAGAAAAGGTCAACAGATAGACCTGGAACCATTTATAGGGTTTTCTTTTTGTTTGTTTGTTTTTTCATGTCTATCTATATAAGATAGGCAAGATGAACAGTCCCAAGAAAACAACAGACCGACATTTCCAGGGGACGTGGAGAGAGGGGGAGGTTGGGGGACGGAAAGAGGGAGCCAACAAACCCAGGGACAAGGGAACAACAAGTGATTTAATCAGTGATGAGGAGGGATGTCTGGTGGGGCTTGATCAAGGGCAATATAGCTGAGAGGAACTAATGAAAGCCAAATGAAGTGATAATGGGACAAGAGGAAAGTAAAAGGAAATAGAGGAAAGAACTAATAAGCAGAAGACATTTATGGAGATCTAAATACAGGCATGTACATATGTAAATATATTTATATATAATGATAGGGACATAGATCTGTGTATATATATTATATGTTAAATATTTAAGATGAACATTGGGCCTCTACTCAAGTCCTCCCTCAACACAAGAACACTTTGTTCTAATAACCTGGAATTCTGAGATGCTCACCTTCCTGACACGATCACTGAAGACAAAGCAGGTGCATAAGCAAATGTGGTGAAGACAGCTCATGGTGCCCCGCTATCAAAATATCTAGCATCTGGGGTCTTAAAGGCTTGAAGATAAACAAGTGGCCATCCAACTAGGAAGGAACAAAGTCCTATGGAAGAAGCACACCAGCCTGTGTGATCACGAGGTGTTCATAGGATCAGGTAGCAGGCATCAAAAGAC
>NW_022111309.1:16952582-16965726 GCF_000313985.2 Echinops telfairi | reverse complement strand
GGTACCTAAGGTGGGTGTGTTAGATCTCTCGTGGGAGAGATTTACCTAGGTCCTTGGCTCTTGAGAGAAAGAATTCACACCAAAGCCTGGTTTGTGATCCAAGTGAGTTTGTAGAGGATAGAAGTAGTACAAGCAGTCCAGCCAAGCTGCACTGTGTGTTGGGGATGCTGGGAGACAGCGAGAGAGAAAACTTCTGGCTTTTTCAGGGCCCCCATTGGGAGGTGTGGTCAACGGCACTGGTTAACCCCATTGGCTTAATTAAGCCCACCTGGCCTGGATGGGGTCCCACCCAGGTTTGCCGGCTTCCGGTCTCAAAGACCTGAAAGTGTGCATGCCCTCCAGCCTTAAGCAGCTTTCAACTTCCTGTAAGGCAGAGGGAGGCTTTGGCATGTAGAAGAGGGACAACCCTTAGTTCTGCCTCTAGCTACCTAACAGGTGTGCCCAAGGTATTCTTTTACCAGGGCCTAGGGGGTCCCAGTCTATGCATACTCAGTTTGGGTCTTTGCTTAGGTGTCCAAAGGCTGCCTGATTTCTTTCCAACCCCTCTATGTGGGCCTGTGCAGGGGTTTGGGCCAGGCCTGGACCGTACAGCCCCTTCCCTCAGCCTCTCAGAAAGATGGGTGATCTGCTGACTTGGCAGTCCCTGCCTCCAGCATTCCAAGGAGTTTATCTCTCCGGGCAGGGTCCACACAGCCCCTTCCCCCAGCCTCTCAAGGCCAGAGCTGGACTGTGCAGCCTCTTCCCCCACATTCCAAGAAGCTGGTCTGTGAAGGACCCAGACTCTGCAGCTGCACACCAGGACACCTCCCTTCTCCTTGTCGGTACACGCGCCAGCGGCGCTCTTCGCCTCATTTCCGTATTTCTGTGATCCAAATCCTGCAAATATCCCACTGCCCCACCGACTGCCGCGATTTCCCTGACCTAACTAGTTGGGTCTCAGAACCCGCCTGGGAGCTCAAGATGCTCCTGTCCCTCTCTCTGCTCTGCCTTCCCTCCCGGGAGCTCTTTCCCTACCATCATAAGGCCGCTCTTAACCTCATGTTCTTTGTCTCAATTCTATCTCCATTACGTGTCTCATTGTTGACCTGTAAGGCAGCAGTGACTCCATGACAGGCCGAGCCTCTTAAAATAAGCCCAAGTTTCATTTTTCCAACCTTGAGTTTCGTTTCTCTAACAAAGTCACCCTCTCCCCCGAAATGACGCTGACCACACCTGGAAAGGTCCGAGAGATCACAATGACACTGACCACACCTGGAAAGTTCTGAGTGACCACAATTGGAACATGCCAAGAGTGGAGCCAGTCAACCAAAAAGACCTACACAACCAATTGTCCCCAGATGACGTCATTGAACTATGGGAGGGTGAGGGGGAGTAGTTTACCCAGTTTATGTAACCTGTAAAGAGTATAAAAACTTGTCTTGTGCCCCAGGCCGGGGTCCTTGTCTCGGAGGAGGCCACTGCGTTGGTGCTGTGGGACTTGGGCCCTAGCTCGAGCTAATCAATGAACTCCTTTGTTGTTTGCAGCCTCGGTGACTCTGCCTCTCTGTTCCTGGGGCCAAGGGATAACTGGCATAACAGACCTCTCAGCAGGTATTGGGGAGATAACCCATTTGTCCCTAAATCTAGCTACCTAATACTTGTAGGAATGAAGTTAACCTCATCACAAAGTCAGAAAGGCAAATTTGACGTGAAATGTCTTCATTTATTTAATATGCCTGTGGGTTAAATTCAATTGAAACCCAGCAGTCTGCCACCCTGGCTATATAAAGCCTGAAAGATGTTTCCAGATTCAACAAGTCCGGAGTCTTGGCGTCTCGGGTATTCCCCTGAGTAAGCCGTCTGGTTAAGAATGTTCTCAAAAAGGGGAAGGCAGCTCGCCTGGCATGAGTCGTTCTTAACAAGCCCACACTGGAGCCTTGTCCGGCTCACCAGCCCGCCAGTCTTGGAAACCGCTTCTTCCCCTTTTAGAACATCAGAAAAGCTGTCCGTTTCCTGTCAGGTGGGGTTTTCCCCAGTCTTAAGAATTCCTCAAAGATGGCAAACAGTGCTGGGGCCTTGGGACGTAACCGGCGCAGCCCTGGTTGGCGTGCGCCTTTTTCAGAACCAGCCGCACCACAGTCTGTGCGGCATCTTTCCCAGCACTTTGTTCTCTGGTGCACTAACCTTCTCCTCGTGCGCCACCACAGATAAACCGTGAAATCCGTCATCCTGACCACTGGAAAGGGCACCACTCAGGGACACCAAGGACTTTCTCACTGTGGCCAACCCTGGCCACCATTCAGTTACAGAACATTTGTTACTGCGCTCTCACTTGTCATATGTTTGTCTCGACTCTGACTTCCAGACAGGTTGTCACTCCTCCTTCTCATATTCCCCTCCCCACCCGGCACCCAATCAACCAGTGTTCCTATCTGGAAAAGTAGAGGGGGCATTTAATTGGGTGGTCCCAAGTTAATTGGGTGGAACCAAGTTCCTGGCTAGGGCTTAAGTTTTTGGACTGAGAATCTCCTTAACACATATGTTCCTCACACAGAAAATTCACCACCTGACCTATACTAGTTTACTTTGTTTTGTCTGCCTAGATCAGTGGTTCTCAACCTGTGGGTCGTGACCCTCTTGGGGGTTGAACAACCCTTTCACAGGGGTTGCGTGACTCATAACAGTAGCAAAATGACAGTTATGAAGTAGCAACGAAAATAATTTTATGGTTGGTGGGGGGAGGGGATCACCACAACACAAGGAACTGTATTAAAGGGTCACGGCATGAGGAAGGTTGAGAACCACTGGCCTAGATCACCACCATCTCCTTTCATCGGGGGACGTCTCCATTCCAAGGTTTTTTTGCCTCTGGATGGATTACCCATAAGGATATTTGACCTCCTCCTGCTCAGAAGAGTGGGCCCTTGGCTAGCTGACCATGCCCAGTCATTTTCTGCTCTTGATTTCCTTTTATATGGACCAGAAAGGAAGACTTATTTTCCCCTTTCCTCAGAGCCCAGGTGTGTAGAGAAATCCCTGGAGGCCAAAGAGTAAAGAAAGCTGTGGGTAGAGAGAAGCCCAGGGATTATGGGGAGGAGGGCAAGTGTCGTGGTTACCCAGTGCTTGTTGTTCGACACCATCTAGTCAGTTCTGACACATAGCAACTCTATGTCCAACAGCACAGAACACGGCCCACTCCCGCGCCATCTCCTAACTGTTGCCGTGTTGGAGCCCGTTGCTGCAGCCACTGTGTCAGTCCATCTCCTTAAGCTCTTCCTCCTCTTTTGCTGGCCCTCTCGGTTACCAAGCATGATGGCCTTCTCCAGGGACTGGTCCCTCCTAATGAGATGTCCAACGTACATGAGATGACGTCTCACCGTCCATGCTTCTAAGGAGCATTCTGGCAGTCCTTCTTCCACGACAGAGTTGTTTATTCTTCTCGCAACCCACTCTATATTATATGCTCTTCACCAGCAGCATCGTCCAAAGGCCCGATTCTCCTTTATCTGAGCATTCGTCACGCGTTGCCCAGCTCGCACCTGCATATGAGGTGATTGAAAATACCGTCACTTTGCCTTCTAACACTTTAAAGAAGTCTTTTGAAGGAAGTGTGCTAATCAATATGTCAGTTGATTTCTTGATTGTAGCTTCCGTGGATGTTGACTGTAGATCCATGTAAAATGATATGTCATCTTTTCTCCGTTTATCATGATGTTGTTAATCGGTCCAGTTGTGAGGATTTTTGTTTTCTTTCCAGACTGAAGGCTGTATCTCTGATCTCCGTCGGTAAGTGCTTCAAGTGGATTCCTTTCCGCGAGGAAGGTTGTGCCACCTGCAGGTCCCAGTTTATGAGTCTTCCTTCCACCCGGTACTGTGTTCTCCACATTGTGCAGTTTCTCTGGTTATGTTAGCCTCCAGACTGAATAATCATGATGGAAGCAGACTGCCCTGACATATGCCTTTCCTGATTTTAAACCATGCACTATCCCCTTGTTCTGTACAGGTTCCACACGAACACAGTGAAGGGTTTTGGAATTCCCATTCTTTTCAATGTTATCCATAAGTTGTTATGCTCCACACAGTCAAGTGGTTTTGTATTGTCAATAAAACATAGGTAAACATCTTTCTCGTTTTCTCTGCTTTCAGTCAAGATCCATCTGATGTAAGCAATGATACCCCATTACCTGTTCTGAATCCAGCTTGTATTTCTGACAGCTCAATGTCAAGGTACTGCTGCAACTATTTTTAAATGATCTTCAGCAACATTTTACTTGTGTGTGATATTGATAATGGGGAGCCCTAGTGGCATAGTGGTTACTCTTTGGGCTGCTAACCACAAGGTCAGCAGTTCAAAACTACCTTCTGATTTGTGGGAGAAAAATGAGGCTTTCTACTCCTAGAAAAAGTGACCGTCTCAAAAACTCACAGGGTCATTTTCACCCTGTCCTCTTGGGTTGCTGAGCCTGTGTCTGTGTGATGGCAGTGAGCACACGGAGTCAGACTAATGACAGTGTTGGTAAATTTTCACCTTCTGTTGGATCACCTTTCGTGGGAATGTGCACAAATATAAGAGGGCCTCAAGAGGTTTGTGGAACATGGGAATCATGGAATTTTTCAAGGAATTTTTTTCATGAACTTTTTAGAGCTCTCTTGTGGATCTCTTTTAATAGCTGTCTTCCAAATTTCTTGGCGTGAGTGCTTCTAGTGTTGCAGCTGTTTGTTGAAACATCTCAACCTTTATTCCTTCAGAACAGAAACTGTGTATTCATCTTCTTTTGACGCTCCCGCCTATGATAGTTACATAATCTGGTGTCAATTTGGGACTGGAGAGGATTAAAAGTGAAGGGGTGGAGGCTGGCCTTTCAATCAAGATATAACCAATGAGGCCTCTGTGTGGGCATGGCCTTCTGAAAATTCTAAGAATTCCTGGATTTCCTCCTTGGAGGCTGGAGAGACTTTCTCTCGGCTCACTTCTTGTGAGACATCCCTGAGAAGAAGCCACATGGATCTACCCTGATACAGCCCTGGAAGCTGGAGAAGCCACGTGGAGCCCCTGCCAGCACTGAGATGCTTACACCGCCACTGGATCCAAAGACTTTCTACCCACTGGCCTGTGATCGTCCTGCATTTGGCATTATTGCATGTGTTTTGTGAGTCTGAAGAGGTCTTTATAGATTGGTATCAGACATGTGGGCTGATATCAGGCTTATGGGCTTGTACTGGACTGGGTTGGGATGCTTTCTTAATGTACAATTACCCTTTATATAAAACTCTCTCTTATACACATATGAGTCTCTATGAATTTGTTTCTCTAGTCTATCTGGACTAACACACTGCCTCATTCAATATTTTGACTATAGAATCCTACAATATTGTAACTCTAGGCTTCACATTTTTCCACCTAGTGCTGCCTTAACAAAGATAATACAAGTAGGTGGCTTTAAAGAACAGTTGTTCATTTTCTTACAGTTTTGGGGTCTCAAAATCAAAATCGGGATCTCTGTCTTATTGGTTAGTCCTGAAAGCTTCTCTGTTTTGGGGTATCTGCTAGTGATCTTTGGCATTGCGTAGTGTCTGTCTTCCTCTGTGTGTGTCATTATGTCGCCTAGTCTTTTTATATATCAGAAGTGATTAAGTTTACAATCCACTCTACACTGAGTGTCACAATTTCATCCATAATGCCGAAAGAGTATTCCTGGCATTTTTGTCCTGAATCCAGCTATAGCTAAAGCCAGATCATGCCTGCCCTTTCTACCTTTTTATACTTTTACTCAGAGGATAAGTAAGGTTGTGTGTGGGGTATGTGTGTTTAAGTAGGTTTATGCTAATATTTGTAGCAATTAATCTAGATTAGCATAAGTATTACTTTATCATTTGTATCTTTTCCCCTAACATTTTAGTGCTTGTCTCATTCCTTATCTTCAATGTCTGCAAGAGTCTAATCTCTTTTGAGGCACCCTTTAAGTGTCTTCCATGATACCTCCCATAGGTGCTTAACAAAATTTGAATTAAACAGAATTGCAATTATCTTCTGACATGTACTCATGGTACCAGCTTTCCCCAGAAATCTTTGGAGGACAGGACATTATTTTACACTTTTGATGAGTTTGGAAAAGCACATAGTAGGAACTTGGGAAATGCTAGAGACTGTGATGGGAATGAGCACAATATGAGAGGAGCCCATTAAGTTCATGTCTTTGTCGTCCTTAAATTCACCGCGAGTGTGGGTGACACGGAGGGACTGAGTGAGACAGACGACAAGTGCACTCAATCATGGGGATCCTTTTGCCAGGAGTCCTGAGGGCCAGCCTGGAAGCTGAGGGCACCTGTGACGGTCCACATGCCCGGGGAGAATTTCAGTCTGCCTTGGCTGAAGACAACGGTAGCTTCTGGAACTTCTCCAGTGAGTGGAACACTGGACCGTGAAAAACACTGACCGAGGTGGCTAAAACCACCATCTGTTTTTAACACAGGGTCGGAGTGACCTGGACTGGTTAAGGGTCCTTGCCCGTAGGCTTCTGGAATTGCAGCAAGAGAGCTAAGTATGCACACAACACACACCAAGGCCTGTCAGTAGACTACACAACTAACATAACATACTTTACATATTTATGTAACTGTAACATTTTTCTGAAGCATTTTCCCAAACATTCACTATTAAAAGCACGTTTGCTATTCTGAGTTTGTGGGCAGTGGAAGGTGGATGCATGACTGTTGATATGGACAGCAAAGTGTCCTGGCTTTTCAAAGAGTCCTTCATGTTTGGAAAGCAGAGTCTAGCCTAGTGGGTTCTGGGCTGAGAACCCACTTGTCCCAGGCCCGAGGTCCCAGCCTTGATTGCACAGTGTAATTGTCTGAGGAGTTTTAATAATATGGACGCCCAGACCTCACTCAGACCCATGAAATCAGAATCTGGAGGAGGACCCGTTAGGTAGGTAACTTCAGAGACAAGGGGGGTTGTCCCTCCCATGCCTGAACAGGCCCCTAGAGGAGGTGGGAAAGAAATCAGGTGACCATTAACTGCGCACGAAGACTCCCAAACTGAGCATGCTCAAATTCAATCCCTCAGCCAGGTGGGAGGTACACCTCGGTGGCCCAAACTAGGCCCATGACATCACCCAGGTGGGCTTAACACAGCCAATTGGGTCAACCAATACCTTCAACCACTGCTCCGCCAGCCAGGGGGTGGGCTAGAATAAAGTCAGGAAGCATATTTTGGGACTTCCTCTAACCCTCTTTTACCCTGCACCAGGGCAGAGGCAGGTTACAGGGGGGAGGTGTACAATGGCCACCGCCTAGGTGGGCATGCCCCCTCAGGGCCTGCTCAGTCCTGCTTTGGGGCCCACATGCTCCCACTCAGGGCTTACCTGGGTTCCACAGACTCTCCCTCGCTCCTTCGCTAGTCCCTGCTCATACCACAGCCTCTGTAACACCCCCCCCCTCCTCTGCCCCCGTTCTGCATGCACATGAGGTGTTCTTTTCCACGTGGTTGTTCAAGCTCAGCTGTGAACTTCCAAGAGACTTCCTCGTGCATGCCTGGGTACCCTTTGAGACTAAAACCTGCAACTTGTCCTGTACTTCATAAAAACCCACTTGGATTACAAAATGGGCTTTGGCGTGAATCCTTTCCTTTAGCAAAGCCAAGAACCAAGGTATTATCCACTCAAGAAACCTTACAGGCCCAGCATCAGTATGCTTTATGCTGCTGCATGTTGCCATAGAGCGACAGGGATGCTACAGGACAGAGTAGAATTGCTCCACGGAGTTTGTCCCCAACTACCTGGTGGGTTTGAAGTGCCGACCTTGCCCTTAGCAGTCCAATGCTTAGCCCATTGTGTCAGTAGGTGTGGGATACAGAAAGGGCAGTCTCCAGGTTGTCCCCCATATTATATGCCAAACCTAAGATGCTGCTTGCTGTCACATGGTCAATGACTATACACTTGGAGGTCAACTGCTTACAGGTTATCTCCCGGAGGGTATCAGTCATCCACAGCAATCAAACCTATAGTCTGTCCCACCTTAAGTAGGGCCACTCCTGCAGAGTGGATAGTGGATTATTCCCCTGATGGAGAGCCCAAAGACAAGGTCAAGCCACCTGAAGGATGATCAAGGTTAGGCTGCTGTCTTGACTTAGGGCCACTCCTGCAGATAAAGATAGTGGATTATTCTCTTGATGGAGAGCCAAAAGACAAGGTCAAGCCACTTAAAGGAGGATAAAAGTTAGGCTGCTGTCTTGACTTTAGAGTCCACCTATCTTGTCACATGTGTACCCCGTTAGCACTTCCCTTTCCTATTGCATGTACACCCCTAGCTCATCCCCCTCCTATTGCACATATGGTTATGGTACAACCCCTTCATGTGATGATGTAATTAGGGGGCTTGCATGTTCCTGAAATGTATATAAGCCGTGATTGGAAATATATTCTTGCTCTCTGAGCGGACCTCGTTTCTGAGATCATGGCTCCTACTTTGCGACTCTGTAGGTAATTCCATCACTGCTAAGAACAATTTCTCAGCCAATTGAGGGGAGACCAGGAAGCGGTGGATATAGTTAAGCACTAGAGGGCACTGCCAAGCAAGAAATCTCAAGATTGAGTGGACATCACATTTCCTTACCACTTCTTTAGGACAGAAAGACCAGTACATGGCCAGTGGACAGTGAGGGCATGTGGCCTCAGTCACCCTCAGGGGTGACTGAGCACAAAACTGCACCACCCAATCTTGTGCTGTGGTCAATTCATGGCTTCCAGGAAAGACCAGGGGCATTCAGACTCTGTGGTTGTGGTTCAGTAAGTGAGGGGGATGACTCTTCATCCCAGTTTTAAATTTGGCCTCTCTGAGCTGGCCAACTTCTCAGGCCTTAGAGGGAAACCGATGTTCCTTCCTGCACACACACAGAGAGGGCAGCTCCCTCTGGAAGTGAGGGTTGGGTATGGGTGGGTAAGGTAGAAAGATTAGACGTAAAGGGGGTTGTCTCCACCAAATGCCTACTCCAAATGAAATTAGCTGGCCATGCCACAATAAAGGGGCTGCAAAGAAATCAGGCACATGTTAGACACCTATGGGAAAATCCAGAACCAAGCATGCTCAGACCCAGGCCACCTAGACCCAGGTGAGGTCAACCTGGGCGCACAACACTAGGAACCAGCAGTATTATGTCACACAGGTGATCCTGAACTCAGCCACAAAGATCAGCCAATATCCTCAACCACACCCACTCCCCAGCCAGTGGGATAGAAGGGGATAAATAGACTGAGGGTAGGCCACGCTCTTGCAGGTCGGAGTGCGGAATCACTCCTCTCTATCTGGAGCTTCTCTTCTTTTTTCAGTTCAGGCCCTTTGGGGCTCTGTACACTCCTCTAAGGCTATTTTCCCATTTTTTTGTCGTGCCCTTAAGCGGCCCACGCTATGTGGCCTTGAAGACTCTCCAGGGATAGTGTGTACTATCTGAGACTCCGGAAACTTCCCTTTCCCTCATAAAAGTTACTTGGACTTACAAAAGAGCTTTTGCCACATGAGTTCTTCCAGCAATGAGTAGCAAGAACCGGGGTAAACCATCCCAGAAACCTAACAGGTGGGCAAGCCAAGCATACCTACAATGGGCTTATTGTCCTGAAGGCAAGCGGCAGGAGGGAGCATTAGGAAGGACATAGCTCAGTTTTTCCAGGTGAGTGGGTGTCCAGGAAATGTCCATAGAAAACGCTCCAGGTGAATGAGTCACTTACTCTGAACTTGGAAACAGGGTTCGTCTCCAAGACCATGGAGACATTTAGGCAGAGACTAGATAGATGTCCCATTTATCACATTTTGCATGGGGACAGACTACAGAAGTCAAGAAGTAAATCCCCTGCCTCTTTAGAAAGCTTTTGGTGTAACAGACTGTGTGGTTAACACACTATGGGTGCTCCCCTGTGCTTAACAGGGCAATGGAACTTACTCCCCCTTTTAAGCCCTCAGCTCCAGTCTCCTTCTAAATTGGTCTTCTGATGGAAGAAGCACCTACAAAATCTCTGTTAGGTCAAGGTCAAGAAACACTAACGACTCCACTCAACGTCTGTGGATAAGTCTGCTTCAGTAAGAAAATTCATTCCCTTCTCCCTCAAAGTTTTATATCCATTTTCCTTCCCTCTTTCCTTTTTTTTCCTGCTAGCCAGACAGGACCAGGCACAGGGGAAGTAGGTAAAGAAGGGGAAAGAGGTGATGTTGAAAGGAATCCTACCATTAAAGGAGGTGGAGGCATACTGCCCCCACCCACCCCATCCCCAGCACAAAGAAAGGTGAAGTGTCCTTAAGAAACATTTCCTTATCAATGGAACAGACTGAACTAGTGAAAAAGTGTGGGAGGGGAAAGACAAGATAGTCACACTGCCCCCACAACGATTGAATTGACCCTCGTTTCCATGCTTGGGAACAAGGGCACAGCTTGAATTCAGAGGGGCAGAGGCACACCCACCTGAAAAGGGAAGGGAGCTACAGAGAGTCAGCCAAGAGCAGAAGACTTACCAGAAAGGTGGCCTATGGTGGAAGGTCTTTCATTAGCAGGATAAAAACCTGGCTGTTCTGTTTATGCAGCTCTCAGGTTATCTGGGGACCCCATAGTGTCCCACATTGATTCCACCTCCATAAACTCACCTTCCCATTTGTAAAGGTGAAACTGAGGTACAGGGAGACACACAGACATAACTGACAGGACAAGGGAGAGCAGAAACAGAAATAGCTTTATTAGGGGGAGCTCCTGGAAGAGGTTCTGTGACCTAGGCCAACAAGTCAGTGAAGTCATGCTCAGCAGATGGGGGTGTGGGTTTTTAAAGGTTTGATGAGGAATGTGTGGTAATTAGCATATGGGGGTCTGGAAACTCTGAGAATTGCTTGTGGCTTTCTTTAAACCTGGAACATCTGGTTTCACCGGTTATCTTATCTGGTGCCGTCTGCTGCTGACCTTCAGAGATGTGCAGGGAAGCACATGCAGGACCCTGACCTGCTTCAGCTTAGTCCAAACATTCTATCCTTTTTAGTGATAAATGGGTGTCAATATAGGATCTGACTACTTCCTGCTGATACAGGGCGACAGGGGGAGGGCTATGGGCTGGAATGATCTGGACCAGCAAAGGCAGGTATGGGGCTGTAAGGATGTAACAAGAGTTGGTTTGCAGTTAGATTGGATATTTCTTTCATTCATTCTTGAAGGAACTTAAAAGGACAAGGGGTTAAAAGTAATAGGAAGTAAATTATTACCAAGAGTCCTATCAGGGGCATGACCCAGGACATAATGAGGTTTGGGAACCAGGAGGTAGTTGCTGCGTTGCCCCAGCGGTGACTTCTGAGTTCTTAGGCCATGGTTTTTACATTTTGCTCAACCACTCCCGACTCATTAATATAGCAGCAACACTCTTTTCCTAGAAACATGCACATACCTTCCTTGTCAGCTGTTAACAGGTCTAATGCACAATGGTTCTGAAGGGTTACCTGTGCCAGGGACAAGCTGTCGCTGTTGTAGTAAGGAGGTGAGAGACTGGAGGTGGAATCTATGACTAGCTGGAGTTGTTTGTTAAAGTTTTGTGTTTGTAGCATGCTGTGCTCTAATGCTCTACTAAAAATCTCTTCCGCTGCCAGGGAGGAGGCAAAACAAAGGTTTACCAGGATAGGTAGGACTACAGCTATGCGTTGCCTTACTAGCCCCGATTTATTATCATGATAACAGCACTCTTGAGCTGTGGCTGCAGGGAGGCTGGAGAGACTGGGATGGATTAGGAATGCTGCTCTGCTAGACTTTGGGGTGGGGAGTAATTATGCTTGTTCAGCTGAGGTAGGTCTTTTATGACACAGCATCTATCTAGAGTAAGCCCTGAGTGGTGGGTGTGAGGCACAGGCCTGAATAGATAACGAAATGAGATGATGGTGCCTTGTAGGGAGAGAGAAATTGGGCTGTTTGCTTCAGAACTGTTTTAGGAGGGGGCTGCAGGTAAAGGCAAATGAATGCTGACAAGCTAGGTTAAGGGTGGTGGTGAAAAAGGTATAGTGGAGTGGGGAATGTGGGACAAAAGAGGATAGGGGTCAGGAACTACTGGGTGTATGGGGATAACACCTTCTTGAATGAGGCACTGGTCCTGGACCAAGCGATAAGTACCATTTGGTTTCTTACTGGTAAGATTGGAGTATTGCAGGGAGAGTGGGTAGGAGTAATGATGTTGTTAGAAAGGAGGCATTGTATGATGGGTTAACATCGGGAAGCAACGAGGTCTGTAGGGCCAGTTCTTCCAGGTTGGGTGAAAGAACAGGAAGGAGCAGAGGTGCTGTGAGACCAAAGGTAAGGTGTAAGGAGGCCCTTAATTTATTTAAAGTGTCTCTTCCCAACAGAGGGACCAGGCACGAAGCGATTATAAGGAAGGAATGAGTAAAGGGCTAGTACACCTGGAGCAGGTAGGCTTGCCATCAATTTCCATGGATGAGATTGAGGAAGGACTGCCTAGCCCTGAGAATGAGGGCAGGTCAGAAAAGATAGCTTCTGTGTAAGAAGGAAATTTACTCACTCAATACCTTGAGCAGTACCCCAGGCTCAGTGAGCGTGATGGGGAGTCCAGGTAGGGTCTCCTCAGACTTTGGCCAGCCGGGCAGGGTTTGGTTGGAGTTCTAGGCCTGGGGAACTCCTGTGACCAGTGCCCTTCTCTGCACCTGAAGCAGGCACCAGGTGTCAGTCATTGTTCCTATATACCCTTGCCCCACACTGCCCCTCTGGGACCTTGGGGGATTGCCAGGCCACAGGGCTGCTGCTAAGGCTTTGGTTTGAAATTTTACCTTCTGCTGGAACCAGGCTTCATGGGCTGACTCTGTCTGTTCCTCACAGCTGTTAAAAACCTTAAATGCCATATTTGCTAATCTCAGACCTGGGTTCGAGGGCCTTTCAGGTTAAAGCATTAGTTAAGTGGCTTAAAAAAGATAGCTGGACTTTTGTCATGCTTTTGAGTGATCTTCTTAAGTTTATTAAAATTGACTCCTATATGGGAAATGGCCTGAAGCTAAGCCAGGAAGCACTGGAGCATTTTATTATGGCGGGCATGTCTGTCCCTACCTGTTTGATTGTTAATTTGATAACTCTAATGAGGTTTTTGTCTGGGAAACGCTGAGGTCAGGGTCAGTTAAATGAACCTGGGTGGAGTGCTGCTGA
>NW_022111309.1:16951638-16952482 GCF_000313985.2 Echinops telfairi | reverse complement strand
CTTATCTGCGGTTAGGGTAGAGGAAAGGATGACAAAAATATCATGCCAGGACAAAGCATAAGCTTGAGTTAAATATCAAAACTCCTTAATATAGGTGGTGGGATCATTAAAAAGGTGCCTAAATGCTTTTCGATCTGAGATAAATCAGTGAGAGAGAAGGGAACATGAACCAGACCACTCTCTCAGTCCTGGCCACATTCTGGAGTAGACAAAGGAGAAGGGGGTTCTGCGATCCAGTGTGCTTGCTAACTGGCAGGGTGGGTGCAGACTTGGGTTCTTCCAGCGAGGTGGGTAGATCGGGAGAAGAGGACCTGGGGGCTCTGGGTGGCCAGAATAGGGAGAGGGGTGAGTAGGAGGGGAGACAAGGTGTTCAGGCAGTTCTGAAAAGGTAGACACCAGAAGGAGTGCAGAAGCAGGAGAAGAGGAGGAATTTTCTTTAGTTAAGAGGACTTGGGAAGGGGAGAAGGAAATACAGAGAAAGGGACAGGAGCGCAGAGAAAAGAAGGTCTGGATGTACAGAATCTCAGACTATTTGTGAGTTTACTGGAAGAAATGGTCAAGATTTCAGAGGATATTAAAATCTGTTCATCCCATTAGATCTCCACATTTCCCAATCTCTGTGATGCTATCATTATTTTTGCTATTGTCTATGTTCATAATAAGTACACTCTAACCTTTAATTATAATAAATTATTCTGCACGCATTATGCAGATCATCCCATCCAATATGATAGCCACTAGCACATGTGCTATTGACTATTTAAAATGTGACAACATGAATTGAAGTGTGTTGTACAGTGTGCAGTGCAAGGAATTCCTTCTTTTTTTTTTTTTTTAACATTTT
>NW_022111309.1:16925165-16926027 GCF_000313985.2 Echinops telfairi | reverse complement strand
GGGTGCAATTCCCACACTATGTCTCCAGTGTTGTCCCCTGTAGGGCTATGGGTCAGTGAGGGATATTGTGTCTCATAGTGGTGCCAGCCCTATGGTCTTCTCTGTGGATTGGCTACTCTGAGCGGGAATATCGTCATCAAGGCTTGGTGGGCCAGGATGTGCTCCAATCTCTCTTTCTTCCCTTTCATTTACTCCCATGTGCTCTGATCAGACATGTCCCTCTCCTGGAGCTGCAGATTCAGTGTTGTCCTCTGAAATGAATTCTTCTGCGGGGAGGGGCAGTTGTCCACATAGTTGGGATTGGGGCCAGCCCCTCAGACCTCTCCACTTGTTCCCTACTCCATGCTGGCATATTGCATTCACACCTTGGAGCACTGGGTTGAAGTCTGGTCCCTCTTTCCCTGTGGAGATATAAAAATTAACCTCCCGTTGGGTGGGATATTGCTCTGTGCCCCTGCTATGCATTTCTTTTTTTAATTTTTTGTCCTTTCCCCACCTCCTTTTTAGTTGGCTACCATAAGTATCCCTGGATTTGGTCTGGCCCCTGCCACACTACCTGGTCCTCACCCCATGTCAGATGGCTCTTGGCTGAAAGCAGAGAATATATTAGAAAGATGTTTACCTGTGCTTTATTGACTATACAAAGGGATTGGGCTATGTGGACCTAGAAATTATGAATAACATTGTAAAGAATGGGAATTCCAGAACACTTAATTGTGTTCATGTAGAACGTGTACATGGACCAATAGGTAGCCTTTTAAACAGAGCAAAGGGACATTTTGTGGTTTAAAATCAGAAAAGGATGGCATTACAGTTTATCCTTTCACTGTTACGATTTGATCTGTATGCTGAGCAAGCAATT
>NW_022111309.1:16922476-16924295 GCF_000313985.2 Echinops telfairi | reverse complement strand
TTTTTTTTTTTAATCCTACTTGACATTGAATCCTTGTGATCTGAAGACACACACCCTTTGTAGATTTAGGAATATTTTCTTCTATTATTTCTACCCAATGTGTTTCTTTCCCCTCTCCCCCCCACCCTTTCTTCCCTTCCTTTCTTCTTCCCTTTCTCTGGAACGTCCAGATGGACCTATCCTTCTCTCCCTTAATTTCATTCTCTTTTTTGGCACCTCTTTATTGACTAGTCCTTTAAGTGCTGGGCTTTCCCAAATATCCTGCTAGACTTCTCTGGGCAGTCAGCACTCAGGTTCAGGAAGATCACTTTTACACCTACAATGTCACTTCTCTTCTATATTTTGGTGCCAGCTCAACCCATAGCACTATTCTCCACAACTCACATGAGCTTCAGATCCAAATTTCCTGCTACCCTTTAGCTTGCCCATATGGCTGAACTCAACATGTCTCTTCCAAAATCTCTTTCTTCCCACTCCTTCATCAGCTCTCTCTGAGCATCCTCTGTCTTCACCACCTACCCAGCCCATGGACACTACCAGAACTCTAGTCTGCCCACAGTGATTCTGAAGTATTTCCTGTTCTTGTACTTGTTCCTGTCTTTTCATGCATGAGGTCTGGCTTGGTTCTTGCCTTTCTTCTTTATAATCACTTCCCACTATGAGTCTCTCTCCTCACTTTTGTGGAAATGAGAGATCAGGTGGTATCTTAATGTTCCAGTAAGACAGAAATTTATTTTCTCACAGTTCTAGATACGAAAAGTCCAAATCTGAAACTCAGTCACATTGGTTCTTCTGTGCCTGCCTTGATTCTTAGTGATTCCCCAACTCCTCTAGGACATCTGTCTTCCCCATATGACACTTGCTTCTCTTTGTCTGTGCTACTCTTTATGTCCCTTAGGAGTGATTAGGCTTAGGATCCACCTGACCCTGGTGTGACTTCAACTGGTAGATTGATGACATTGCATTGGATTATATCAAGAGAGGTAATCACTTTTGCATTGGATCACACCTCCCAGGATAGGCCTTGGAATTACAACATTTGTGGGGGTGACATGTTTAACCCATAGCACATGGGAAGGAGGGAGTGAAGAAAAGGAGGAAGACGAGAGACTCCCAGGACAGATTACTACTGAAAGTGGAAAGTTGTCCATGAGTCTTTCTTCTATGAACTTATTTTTATATTGATGAGATTAGGATAAAAACCCTTTGTAAGAAAATCATTTTATTGGGGGCTCGTACAATTCTTATCACAATCGATACATACATCCATTGTGTCAAGCACATTTGTTGCCATCGTCATTCTCAAACCATTTGCTTTCTACTTGAGCCCTTGGTAGCAGCTCCTCATTTCCCCCCTCCCTCCCTGCCCCTTCATGAACCCATGATAATTTTCAAATTATTATTATTTTGTCATATCTTACACTGTACGATGTCTCCCTTCACTCACTTTTCATTTGTCCATCCACCAGGGAGGAGGTTATATGTAGATCCTTGTAATCGGTTCCCCCTTTATACCCCACCTTCCCTCAACCCTCCAGGTATCATCACTCTCACCACTGGTCCTGAAGCAGTCATCTGACCTGGATTCCCTGTGTTTCCAGTTCCCATCTGTACCAATGTACATCCTCTGGTAGAGCCAGATTTGTAAGGTGGAATTGGGATCATGATAGTGGGGGGAGAAAGCATTTAAGAACTAGAGGAAAGTTGTATGTTTCATCGTTGCTACCTTGCACCCTGACTGGCTCGTCTCCTCCCCGTGACCCTTGTAAGGGGGTGTCCAGTTGCCTACAGATGGACCTTGGGTCTCCACTCTGCACTC
>NW_022111309.1:16897369-16921447 GCF_000313985.2 Echinops telfairi | reverse complement strand
AGTTACATTGCCCTTGCTGAATCCCTACCAAGCCTCTCATACCCTCCTTGCCACTAATTTTGTTGTTGCTCCCTTGTCCCTGGGTTGGTCAACACCACCTCCTTACCCCAGCCTCCTCCTCTCCCATGTACCCCTGGAGCCGCCGGTCCAGTTGTCTTCTCCTCTAGACTATTCATCCAGCCTATCTTATCTAGATAGATCTGCAGAGATAATAATATGCACCAAAAAACAAGGCATAGCAAGACACAGTGACAAAAGAGAAGAAACAACGATGACAACAAAAAAGAAAACCAATGACCCATAAAAGAATAAATTAATTTTTAAAAAAGAAAAAAAATTAAAAAGAAATAAAATCCTGTAAATAGATCAAGGTCTGAATTTTGACCTCTAGGCCTGTCCTCCAGTCATGTCTGATGGGGTGCCATGCTCTGGCCCCAGAGTCTATCCTTTGCACTGCCTCAGGAGCTTCCTGCTCTGTTCCCCCTGTTGCTCTGCTGCACGCCTTTAGTGTTTTGCCTCAGTGTCACGGGGCCAGTCAGAGACAACCCCGACACTGAGTCTCCAGTGTTGTCCCCTGTAGAGCCATGGGTCAGCGAAGGTTTTCATGTCTCATAGTGGGATCAGCTATGTGGTCTACTTTGTGCATTAGCTGTTCAGAGTGGGGATATCGTCCTCCAGACCTGCTGGGCCAGGATGTGCTCCACTCTCTCTTCCTTTCCATTCATTTGCTCCCAGATAAAAACGCTTTTAAGGATGACTGTTAAGGAAGACCAGGCAATATTTTGTCCTGCTGTTCATAGGGTTGCCACGTGTGGGAAAAGATCTAACAGCAAGGTGAATGCGTGTATGCATATGTGAAAGTGACTGAGTAGTACTCTTAGGCATTTCACCCCAGTCCACCCCAAATGTGTATTGTAAATCCTAATCTCTATGCCCGAAATTTTACTATGTATGAAAATTGACTATTCAAAGGCATTTGACTGTATTCACAATTTGGATAGCCTTGCAAATAATGGGAATTCCCAAACACTTGGTTGTGCTCATATGGAACTTGTACACAATCAAGAGGCAGTTGTGTGGACAGAACCAGGGTACTTGATCTGGCATGGTTCAACATCAGGAAAGGCATGCGGCAGAGTTGTATCCTCTCACTATACTTGTTCAATCTGTGTGCTGCGAAAATCATTAGAAAAGCTGGCATATGTGAAGAAGGATGTGGATTCAGGATTGAAGGAAGGCTAATTAGCAACCTGCAATATGCAGATGACACAACCTTGTTTGCTGAAAGTGAGGAGGACTTGAAACACTTGCTGATTAAGATCAAGGATTACAGCCTTCAGTGTGGATTCCAACTCAATGTAAAGAAGATCGAAATCCTCACAACAGAATCGGTAGGTACTATCATGATAAACGGAGAAAAGGTTGAAGTTGTCAAGGATTTTGTCTTGCTTGGATCAATACTCATGGAAGCAGCATCAAGAGATCAAAATATGTACTGCATTAGGTAAATGTGCTGCACAAGACCTCTTTAAAGTATTCAAAAGCAAGGCTGTTACTTAAGGACTAAGGTGTGCTTGACCCAAGCCACGCTATTCTCCATTACCTTGTATGCATGTGAACGTTGGACACTGAATAAGGAAGACCATAGAATAGATGCATATGAATTGTGGTGCTGGAGAAGAATATTGAACGTTTAATTGACTGCTAGAAGGACAAACTGATTTGTATGGGAAGAAATAACACCAGAGTGCCCCTTAGAGGCAAGAATGGCAAGACTTCGTCTTAAATATTTTGGACATTTGTCAGAAGAGACTAGTTCCTGGAGAAGGACATCATGTGTGGTAAAGTGGAAGGGAGCACAGCTCAAAGAAAAGGAGGGGTAAAAAAGAGGAAGACTCAAGGAGATAGATTGGCACAGTGGCTGCATCAGGGAGCTCAGGTCTAGGAACAACTGTGAGGATGGCTCAGGACTGTGCAGTGTTTCTATCTGTTGTGCATAGAGTCAGGGTCGCTATGAGTTTGGGCCGACTTGATGGCACCTAACCACCACCACCACAACAAGATGACCTTGAAGAAGAACTGAAGTCAGCAAAGGGCTACTCCCATGCCCAGGGAGGTGTGTGGAAGGCAGGCATAGAGGGGGTCAGGGAGTGAGTTTTAGAACTGGCTGTAGAGCCCTCCTTTCTCCTTAATGTCCCACGTATACATTGCGGATAGCACCTGCCCAGAGCAGGAGCTTTTGTCCACTAAGCCCCAAATAGTGAAGTCATTGTAGCTCTGGGATAAGTAAAGTCTAGATTGGCAGCTAAAGTGGGGATAGAAAGACCAGAGGTTGGGTTTAATCTGGATTCTGCGCTGTTTCTATTTTAGGGCAGCAGGGAATTGTGGGAGTGGAAATGGCAGTGCCTTCGCATGACGCAACATTCGGAATATGAATTGGAGAAGTTTGCTGAGGATTAAGATGACTGCTGATTTGAATGCTGGTTAGAGATGATTTCAGACCCACATCCTGGCACTTTCCCAAGATGAGGGTGAAAGGTTGGAGACGGAGGTGTGGAAGATGATAGAATTTAGCAAGGAATGTGAAGTTGAGAAAGATTTTATTGAGGCAGGGAAAGAACTCCCGGGAGGGAAGGGAGGGCAGGGAAAGGGATGGGGCATTTTGAGCCCCTGGATGTGTTCCACGACCCAAGGAGTTAGGTCAGGGAAGTCGTACCTGGTACTGGGGCAGCGGGACTTATATAGGGTATGAACTTAAAGGCATATGAGCCAGTAAGGGGAAGGGAGGTTCTTTGTGCTGCAGTTGCAAGTTTCAGGCCAGGTGATGTTCTGTTAGTAAATAATGTTTCCCTAGGAAACAATGCTAGGGAGAGGGGGGGATGTGTTCTGTCCAGGGAGGACATCTTGTTCTTAGGAAACAATGTTAGGGAGAGGGGGCCTGTGTTCTGTCTGGGGAGGTCATCTTTTTCTTAGGAAGCAATGCTAGGGAGAGGGGGGCTGTGTTTTGGCCAGGGAGGTAAGCTCTGTGAAATGATGAAGGCAGGTGCTTTGAAGCTCAGGTGCTTTGAAATTCAACCAGGTCATTTGTCTTCTTGAGAAGCTGGTACAAGGGGCTGCCTCGGTCCAGACCCGGCCCAAACATCGCAAACTCTTAATAATAGTGATGACGGGCATTGTGATCTATCATTAACGACTTCCTGCTGAGGTCGGGCAATGAGGTAGGTGAAATTAAGAGCCAGGAAGTCTGGGCCTGGGGCCGGTCGACAGAGGACTGCAGGGGTGAAGCAAGAGCTGGTTGAAGGTCAGATTGGAGATGGTTTTCATCCATTCCTGCAGAAATTTAAACACCCAGGGAGCTAAAAGTAATAGTACACAGATTATTTATTATCAGAGGCCCAATGAGGGGCATAACCCAGGGCATGACAGGACTTTGAAACCATGAGGAGGAGCTGGTGGTGCTCCACTGACATTTTCTGATTCTATCGGCCATGGTGTGGAGTGCTTTAACGTTTTATTTAGCTACCTCCGTCTTATTGATATAGTGTACGTACCTTTTTGTTAGCTGTTAACAGATTCAATGCATGACGGTTTTGAAGGGTTACCTGTGCCAGGGATGTCAGTTGTTGTTGCAAGGAGGTGAGAGACTTCAAGGTGGAGTTTATGACCAGCTGGAGTTGTTTAAGTTTTGTGTTTGAGTATGCTGCGCCCTAATGGGTGAGTGTGCAGGCATGGGCATGTGGATGCATGAACATAAGTGAGTGAGTTTGTACCAATTAGTGTGAGTGGGTACATGGGTGTGTGAGTGTGTGCAGGCATGTGTACAGAATGTGAGTGAATGTTGTATGAATAGTGAATATAGGAGTGTAAGTATGAGCTGGTGTATTAACAGTTATATTATGTCTTCAAACTCTATGTAGAAAAAAGCCACTAACAAAGTTAGAGCTGGGTTAGGATAAGGTTGATTGGAGAGTTTAGGTTGGGGCAGTGTTGTTTCTTCAATTGCTTGTGGGCAGGAGTGACTGCTAGGCTCTGGTGAGTCTAGGAGTAGAGGCAAGAGGGTTGCTGGATTTAAAGAGGGAGCCTGATGCAGGGTTATGTTAGGGCTTTTGAGGAGAATAAAAACAGGCTGTTGATGTCTCACAACAGCAGGTTGGGAAGTGTTCCACACTTCTGGGTTTATGTAGTGTGGCAGTGGAGCGGAGGGGGGTGTAGGTAGATGTTCAACGGCGGAGGGTGATAACAAAAAGGATATTGGGGAAGGAGGAGTGGTAGGAAATGGTTCCATTGGAGACTAACTCCCAGCGTGGAAAGTAGATCCCTACCCTGTAACGGTGCAGGGCACGAAGGCATTATTAGGAAGGAATGAGAAAGGGGGGAGTTCCCTACATATAGAAACAAAGGTGGGGTTACTAAGGGTTGTGAGGGCTTGCTTTATCTACCCATAACTGTGACCTGGGAAGGAGACGTATCGCCCTAGAAGGGAGGAAGAACCCAGAAGGCAACACCCGTGTTCACTTAAAAGGAGACTGGCTTGCCACTACCTTGATTGTCATCCGAGGCTCAGTGAGGATTACCGGGATCATTGAGTCCGAGCATCTTCAATCACTGTCGGTGGCCAGGCCCAGCAGTGCCAACAGCAGGTTGAGATTCGGAGGGACCGTCCCTCCACGACTAGGCACCAAGGGGCAGTCGCTTCGCCAGTGGCCCTGCTGACCACACACAGGGCAAGGCTTGCTGGATGGTTGGGGCTTCGGGCAGTGCTTAGCCCAATGCCCTCCTGGCTACAGTTAAAGCAAGGTCCAGGCGGTGGATGGTTAGAGGCGTGTTTAGGAGCATTGCTTCCTGACGTCTTCGGACCCCTTCTTCCTGCCAGCCTCAGAGCGGCAATCAAAGCCTGGGTCTGCCAGCAAGTCTGCTGGCATGCTTGGGACTCACACTGCCTCAGGCCCTTCCTCTCAGGCATTAAAAACTTTAGATGGGGGTCTGAGGGGCACCCTCGGCCTTTTTAAAGTTAAAAAAAATATTAATAGCTGACAGAGTTATAAAATGAGTGGCTAAAACAGTAGCTCCTGCTGGAGAGGTGGGGTCAACATAGTGTAATGGGCTAAGGCCTCAGGCAAGCGTGAAAGAAAAGCCGCAGGTTTTTTTTTATCTGGCTGCTAAGTAACCTTTTGCAGCTTGTCAAAGTTAACTGTTTTATGCGAGATGGCTTGCAAGCTAGCCAGCAAACATCGTATCATGCGGTTTTGGTTAGCCCTGCCCTTTTGTTCAGCTTGGGCATCTGTTTGATAAGTCCAAGCTGGCTCCTCCCTAGGAGCTGCCTGAGGGCTTACGGGCATGGTGGCATCTGTGAGGTGGACCTGGTCTGCATGCTGCTGGGCAGCTGTAGAGACTCGCTCCTGCTCGTCAGGGGTAAGGGTAGAAGTGAGGACTATATGAAGATTATGCCAGGTTAAGTCATAAGCTTGGGTGAGATATCAGAACTCCTTAATACAGGTGGTAGGGTCCTGTGAGAAAACACCCAGCTGCTTCTTACATGGCTGCAACTGAGGGGTGTGGGAGGCTGCAGGTGTTGCTTCAGAGGAGGCTGAGTAGGGAGGGAGCCGGGAAGGAGGGGGTGGGAGGGGGCGGAGAGAGACTCTGGGGAGTCCGGTGGGTTGGCTCGGGGAGGGGGCAGGTGTCAGAGGCACAGTTGCCTCAGTCTTTGGGAGTGCCTGTGCTGGGAATTGAGCCAAAAGTACTTGTGCGGGTTGGCAAGACATGCAAAGAGAGGGATCGGAGCTAGAAAGAACAAGAAAAGCCTGAACGTATGGAATCTTAGACCATTTTGGGGTTTGATGACAGAAGTTGTTGAGGTCACAGAGAATATTGAAATTGAAAGTACCGTTTTTTGGGCAGCGTGACTCCTTGTCTAATTGGTATTGTGGCCACACTTGGTTACAGAAAAAGACCAGACTCTTAGGGTCAATGTCCGGAGCCAGGCCCAGTTCAGTGAGATTGGTCAGGAGGCATCCCAAGGGGCTGTCTCTGGGAGGCTTCGAGAGTGAGCTTCCCATGGTGTCTTAAACTGCAAGGGGTATGGCCAGAGGAGAAGGACGTCTCCTGGTCCCCGTCCGCACGCATCAGTCAGGAGGTGACCCGGTAACCCTGAGAGGCATCCTGGTCAGAGTTAGGGGCCCAGTGGGAGAGTCCTGCACTCCCTGGAACAGGAAGGTTCCCTGGCACAGGCCTGCAGCTTTAACCGGCAGACAGGGACCTTGGGTCAGTGACAGTGAAAAACTCTGCAGGAAGCTAGGGAGGGGGAGGGGTCTGGCTTTGTGGCCAGCTGAATGGAGGGTGACCAGAGGCCTTCTTTCAGGAGGGAGCGGATTTTAGATAAGGTCTGAGAGCAGCTACCACAGAACTGCTAGGGAGGAGGAAGTAGCTTTTAGAGTAAGTCTGAGAGCAGGCACTGCAGAACCGCCAGCAGGAAACACACACACAGGTAGAAGAAGCTCAGACTCACCCATTGCATTCTGGCCCAGTTAGAAGGTACAGTGGCTGCCAGGCCCAGTGCCAGCAGCCCTGCCAGGGCAGGAATCCCAGGAAGCAAACACAGAGACAAAAGGCTGTAGGCCACATGAGAGGGAAGATAGATACAGAGTAGAGGTGGACACGAGAAACCACGGGAAAAGACAGTTATTTCCAGCTCATCTTGGAACTAGGGTGGCAGCATAACCCCTGCCTGTAGCCACATGGACCGTATGTTCCCGATGAGTTTGCTGGTCTTCAGTGTCCAGAAAGACAAACAAGACAAACGAGACAGAACACACATACACAGAAATACGGACCAGAAAGCGCTCACGCAGGCGAACTTCAGAGGGCCGTGAAAGCGGAGGATGGGGCTGTGCAGTGGCCAGAGGGAGGCCGGGGTGGCCCAGAAGCCCCTCCTGCTACTCCCGGTTGTTTAGGCACCAAGATGAAAGGTTGGAGCCGGAGACGCGGAACAGAGAATTTAGCCAGGAATGTAAAGTTGAGAAGGATTTTATTGAGGCAAGGAAAGAACTCCCGGGAGGGAAGGGAGGGCAGGAAAAGGGACCTGGGCAGTCCCTTGAGGACCCGGGCGGGTTCTGTGACCCAATGAGTTAGGTCAGGGAAGTCATACCTGGCAGCGAGGCTGTGGGACTTATATAGGGTATGAGATTAAAGGCATATGAGCCGGTAAGGGGAAGGGAGGTTCTTTGTGCTGCAGTTGCAAGTTTCAGACCAGGTGACATTTTGTTAGTAAATCATGTTGTTCCTAGGAAACAATGCTAGGGAGAGGGGGGCTGTGTTCTGTCTGGGGAGATAAGCTCCATGAAATGCTGAAGGCAGGTGCTTTGAAGCTCAGGTGGTTTGAAATTCAGCCAGGTCATTTGTCTTCTGGAGAAGCTGGTACAAGGGGCTGCCTTGGTCCGGACCTGGCCTAACAGAGGGGTTGGCTAATGAGGGAGCGGCAGTTCAGAGGTCACTTCAAGTGACCAAATCTTAACAGGCATAGGCAGGATAGGCAAATCAGGAAACTGTCTTAGGATAATACAATGTGTTTGTCAGCATTCACCAGACTGTGATGCAGTGGCAAACATCTCTCAATTATCTGTAGCTTATAACAATAAAGATTGTTATGCACCACTAAAAAAACACACACACAATGATGAAGCCACAAAGCACCTCAAGACATGGATGAACCTGGAGGATATTATGCTGAGTAAAATCAGTCCATCACGAAAGGACCAATACTGTATGAGTCCACTATTATAAGGATAAAAATCAAGACAGACTTGCATGCCAAAGGAAACAGGCTTTGGAGGTTCCCAAGGGAGGGTGAGGAAGGTGGAAAGATCTAGCCATGGACTAGGAGGTTGGTGGGTGTTGATTGGGAAAGGATGGGTGGAAAGCCAGTAAGCAGGGAAGAGAAACCAGAGGAGGGGTGCCGTGGGAGAGACTACGGGGCAGGGGGATGTGATGAGAGGTTTGAGGCATTGAATGCAGACCTGGTGGTCTAAACTGTAAACCCTTCACCAAATTCACAACTACACATTTACTTATTCAAAACAATCAAGGTTTGTTCTTCATACACACTAAACGTGGGTGGCTTCGGTTCTGCTCCCACATGGCTTCTTAGTTCAGGACCCAAAGTGAGGAAGCATCCTCTACTGACAGTCGTCCTTGAAGCTTCTGCTCAGCACTGTCTTTTGTCACTTCAATTCGAATTTCCACCAAGCAAGACAATAAGACAGGGAGGTATCCTCTTGCCTAACGAGGCACCCAAATCTCACGGCAGGGGGCAAGTCTCTTTGGAGGCTGTTCTTTGGAGGATGGAACAATGTAACCCACTGTGCCTGGTGAGCTTGTGCCAAAGTTCCAGCAGAACCCTTCACCACCGTAGCTGACAGTGAAGAAAGTCGTTCCAAACCACGGGAGAACAGTACTCATGCTGGGTGCTGGGTGAAAAAGTCAGAAACTTGGGCAACGAGCCCTCTTTGCAGTCTCGGTATTTCGAGAGGGCACCAGGAGGAAGCCAAGCCCTCCCAGGGCCCCTGGGACTCCCCTTGGCACAAGCCCAGGAGCAGCAGGGCCACTGCCCATCTTGAGGCTCTGGGCTCAGTCTGTCTGGGACCTTGGTCGTCAGGGAGCTATTTTTTCTTTTCTTTTTAATAAACAATGAGAAAGGTCATATGGGATGAGCTGGCCGCACTGTCTGAAACGGGCGGAAGGGCTGTGGTTCCTGGCTTTGGCTTCCTTGCTGTAAACATCTGGATGCCGGAGGTGGTGTGGGCAGATGCAGGCTGGGAGGAGAACTAGGCACACTCTGGCAGCTACTGGCTCCTCATGTCTCTCTCCGTCTTTTGTCGTGGCCAAAGAATCAAATAGAATCATATAATTTCAGGTCAAAAACAGGATGGTAGAATCACAACACATGAGATCTGGAAGGAATTGGAGAAAAAGAAAACCCAGAAATGCTAAGGGAGCAACTGGAGTTTCCCAAGGAGACCGCCCATCACTTCGCCCATCATTCTCGGGGTCCCACCTGGGCATGTGTTCCTTGGGTCCAAGAAACATTAGGCTACAGCTTGGCCAGTGGATACCAGAGCATTTCTGCCTGGCTCAGCAGCCGCAGTTAAAGATCTGCAAGCACTGGCTTCTTTCTGTTCAGCCAAGAGTCTCTGGATGCGTTAACAGTTTTAACACATTTGGCAGCTCACCAAGAGGATGGAGGGTTGCATACACCCAGAGGTGCCTCAGAGAAAAGGCCCGGCAATCTACTGCTTAGAAACCAGGTATCGAGGGAACTGCAATGGGTGTGCGCAAACCCAATGCCTGTGAATGGTTGGGCCTAAGACTATGATCTGCTCTGTAAACTTCATAATAAAAAGTTTAAAAACAAACAAACAAACCTGTGCAGCATCCTTCTACTCTGACACACCTGGGGTCCCCAGGAGTCATCTTTCAATTTTTTGGTTTCTTGTCAGGTGGGATCGGGGGTGGGGGTGGGGGAGCCCTGGTGGCATAGTGGTTGCCTGTTGTGCAGGTATCGGCAAGGTCAGCAGTTCGAAACCACCAGCTGCTCTGAGGGAGAAAGACAAGGCTTTCTGTTCCTGTAAAGAATCAGTCTCAGAAACCCACAGGGGCAGCTCTACCCTGTCCTGTAGGGTCGTTGTGGGTCAGAAGGGACTTGATGGCAGTTAGCAGTGCGGGGAAGGACATCTGCTTGTCAAGGTTCTGTCAATCCAACCTGAAACCTGTTTTCCATTGTGTAAACATACAAGTAATGGGACATCTGCCATTTCCGCCCTCCTCACACACGGTCAGGCCCACTGACTGGTCATCATGTTGTTTGTCTCGATGAACCATCCCAACTATACCCAATGGAACCACTGATTTTTTTCATGTCCTGTGCATAACCCATGACTCACTGACCAGCAAGCAGGGGAGGGGAGGGGGGGGCGTGTCCTCGGGCCTGTGGCTCTGGTGTCCCCGACGTGAAACAGCAAGAGCATGAGCCACGAGGCCCCGGAATCGGGCTCCCCTAGACCCAGAGCCCAGGCCTGGATTTTGGAGAAGGGGAATGCTAAGGGGTGTTGAAGGAATTTATGAAATGCCAACCTAAATAAAGCTAACCAGAATGTGCCAACAAGAACAAGGCCAACCTCAGTTGTGTTAGAACGGGATCAAAGGAAAGCGGACCCAGGGTAAAGGTTTCAATTGACAGGTTTTATTAGAGTGAATGACCTGCCTGGGTGGGGGTTTTTGTCTTTTTAGATCATTTTATTGGGGGCTCTTACAACTCTTGTTACAATCCATACATCATTGGATCTGACATATTAGTACATCTATTGCCATCATTTTTTTTCTAGGCATTTACTTTCCATTGAGCCCTTGGGATCAGCTCCACTTTTTCCCCTCCCTCCCCAACTACTCTCTTGACCCCCTGATAGATTATAGTTTGTCAATTATTTTCAAATCTCACACCAACTGCTGTCTCCCTTCCCCTCTGATTTCTGTTGTTCTTCCCCCTGGATGGGGGGTGGTGGTTATGTGCCATTCATTGTGATCGGTGACCCCCTCCCTCCCCATCTCTCCCCCCCTTCCCCCTACCCTTTTGGAATCGATATTCCCATTCCTGTTCCTGGGGTCCATGTGTTGTGAGTTTTATCTCTTGCTTATACCTATGTACATGCTCCCGTCTAGTCTAGATTGGGAGGCAGCATGGAGGTCGTGATGGGGTGTGTGTGTGTGTGTGTGTGTGAGGAGGCCTCAAGGGATCAGAGGTGTATTACATGATCCATCGGTGCTCTACTGCACCCTGATTGACTCACCCCCTCCCTGCGACCCCTCTGTGGGGGGATGTTCCATTGTCCATAGATGGGCTTTTGGTCTCTGCTCCCAACCCCCTCCATTCTCACCAATGCATTTTTGTTTGTTTACTGTTTGTTGTTAATCTTCTGGTGCCCCTTGCCCAGTCCCATCGACACCTCATGATCCCACTGGCTGTTGTGCTTCTTGCTTCACTCTTGGATGGCTGCTTGTTTAACTTCAAGCCTTTAAAACCCCAGACACTGTATCTTTTAATAGCTGTCTGCCCGGGGGTTTAGACTGGAATGAGAGTACAGGGAGCAGGGTGAGGGGAGATTGGAAGACTGTGTGAAGAGGGAACAGCCGAAAGTAAGCAAGGGAGAGCTAGAGAGAGGCAGAGACAGAGGGACAGACGTGGGGCCTTGTGAGAAGGTGAAGAAGTTCAGAGATCGTGAACAAAGGAACCCCACCTTAATAAACTTTAAGTTATCATGTCTGAAAGGAGCCCGCACTTCCCCCATTGGCTGTGGCACCAGCAGAGCAGTGAAGAGAGGGGGGGAGGTTTCTGTGAGATGTCTTGAGAAGGTGAGGTGTTATTTATCTGGGTGGGGGTGGAAAAGGGGTTTGAGATGCTGGCTTTGGCTGGGAGCCATAGAGTCACTGCTGGACCCTTGACCTTGAGCCTTTGTAATTGCTGTCTCCTGTTGTCACACCGATTTCACCTCATAAGGAGGGACCTCATGTGACAGGGTGGACCTGTCAGGTCAGTATTGAGCTGCTACTCCAAACCCACCCGCCACTCAGTGGGAGGAAAAAGAAGCCATCTGTCCACGTGAACAAACAGCATATAGGGTCGCTGTGAGTCAGAACCAAGTCCATGGCAGATGGACACGCCCTTCTCCGTTGGACCCTGGGTCAGTTTAAGTAGAAAACCTTCCGTTAGCACCAAGCTAGTAGCCATTGTGCTCCCAGCTCCTCTGATGGTGTCCTTGTTGCCTGCCTAGCCCTGTTCTGAATGCTGATGGTAACAAGTTGGGGCACAGAGAGGGTCAGTAACATGCCCAAAGTCACACAGCTGGAAAGCATCGAGAGCCACCAGGCTCCATGATCCTCACTCTATTCCATGCTCGTCCTAAAACACTGATCATTATGGATGAAGTGCTGACCCTAGGCTACCTTCTTCAATAGGCTGCTCAGTACAACCTCTTTAAGGATAACGTAGTATCCTCATTCAATCCATGAAGCAGCAGACCCCAAGACATTAAACCACTTGCCCACAATCTCAGTACTCAAAAATGAAAGGGCTAGAGTTCAGATCTTAGTTTGACTTCCAAGCCATACCACTCACCCAAAATTCTTAAATACTGATCATTGGTGGTGTTGGTCCAATGGGTTTATTTCACAACTTCTAGATATTTTTAAATTTTTAAATTAAGTTAAGGGCAGGAAGCCCTTAACTGTTGTTGTTCTAGTTCTGCAAGTATGTCTCTGAGGTGGGCAGGAGGGGGAGAGGAGAAGGGAGGACTAAACATATGGTACACCCCCACTTTTTCAACCACAGGTCCCCACTTATTTGTTGGATTTGGGGGAAGCATTTTAGGAGGGTGGACTTCTGGGGTCTTTTGGTGAGAAGCCGAGGTTTCACTCTGAGAGGACACTCAACCATGCCCAAATTGTGCCCTCAGAGAGCTGCCATTGTGCTGGAGTCAGGGGTGACAGGACGTCTGGGGCCTTGGGGGATCTGGGTCCCAAGGAGGGAGCCCTCAGAGCACCATGCTAACCAGTCAGGACACTGTGCAGTCAGGATGCTGAGAAAACCTTTTGGTGCAGTAAAGCAGGTTCGGTGCAGGATCTGGAGTGAGGGAAAGCTTAGACACGTCACTTCCATGTCATGGGGCCACCGTCAGAAGAGAATGTGCCAAGTGAGACTGGGGTCTGAATTTCCTGACCATTTTTTATGATAATTGACCTTGGTTACTTATATACCTTTCCATTTAGAAGCCACTTCCCCACACGGCAACTCACTTCCTCCTCACGACACTTAAGTCAGGTGGGCAAGGTGGATATTACGACATCGATGGTGCTGTGCTGGTGGTAGACACTGGGCTGCTGACCACATGACCAATAGTTCAAATCCACCAGCTGCTTCTGTTTCATGAATCTTAGGAGATTGTTGACAAGACTTGGCTAAGTTATGCTGGAGAGCAGGAGGTGGGCCCAGGTCACAGCCCTGTCCCCTCAGTCACCGCCCAGGATCACTGGAGGTTGGAATTTTTAGTTTGGGGGGAATCTCTAGAAAGTGGGTCCAGTCGGAGGTCACATGGGCTTGATCAGAGGGAGACAGAAAAATCCGAGAGGAGGACAGAAACCGATGGGAAATGTCCTGACCGAAGGGCTCTTGGTGAGGAGGCAGGAGGTTTATTCCTGTCCTGGTGAGAAGAGTGAGGGAGGGTGGTGGTCAGAGAGGGCAGGAGAACCCATGCAGGCGAGATGTGGGCTTTTCACTGCACCCAGGTCATCAGCAGTGTTCACAGTGGGGAGCCTACCTCCTGACTCCACTCCCCCATTCAGTCAGCTGGTTCCTTTTATGATTTCTCCTGGCTTTCTTTACTGGTTCTCAACCCCCTGCCTTGTTGTCCTGATGATCAGAGGGCCTTTAGCGTCTTTGTTTCTGTGTCCCATGACTCAATAAGGAGAAAGAGGGGCAAAAAGTCAGGGAGGGACCCATCTTACGGGCTTGGGAAGGAGTGGCAACCCACTACACTTCAGAATGGCCGGTGGAGATTCTGGAGTGATTTTTTTTTTCTCTTGTAGTAAAATACACACAACATAACACTCATTGTGTTAGCCATTTTGAAGCAACAGTTCTGTAAGCTCTAGCCTAACTCACCCACAGAGTTGTACGTACAACCATCACCACTGCCCAGTTCCAGCACTCTGTCACCCTTCTAAAGGGAAGCGCTGCGTTCCTTCCCTGCTCCTCCCTCTGGCTCAAACCCCCATGGTCCTTATGTTTTGTGTGCCTTGTCTGGACTCACAGAAACCCTGTAGGATAGGGTAGAACTGCCCTGGGGATTTCAGAAGCTGTACCTCTTTATGGATGCAAAAGACAGCCTCGTCTTTCTCCCGAGGAGCATCGGTTTGAACTGCTGACTTGTGGTTGGTAGTCCAACTCTGAACCTACTATACCACCGGGGTGGCCCTCAAGAGATAAATCCATGAATTGTTAGGTCGGTCTCTCATGGGAGAGAAATCCCTCGGTCCTTGAGTTCGCACAAGAAAGAATTCACACCGAGGCCTGGTTTGTGACCCAAGTGAGTTTATAAAGGCCGGAAGCAGCACAAATATGGCCACGCTGCACTGAGTGGGAGGAAGCAATTAAATCATTTTACTGGAGGTTCATACAACTCTTATCACAATCCACACATACATCCATTGTGTCAAGCACATTTGTACATTTGTTGCCATCATCATTCTCAAAACATTTATTCTCTACTTGAGCCCTTGGTATCAGCTCCTCATTTCCCCTCTCCCTTCCCGCTCCCCCTCCCTCAGGAACCCTTAATAATCTGTAAACTCTTATTATTTTGTCATGTCTTACACTGTCCAACGTCTCCCTTTACCACTTTTCTGTTGTCCGTCCCCTAGGGAGGGGATTATGTGTAGATCCTTGTAATTGGTTCCCCCTTTTTACTCTACCTTCACTCCACCCTCCTGGTATTTCCACTCTCACCACTGGTCTTAAGGGAGTTCATCAGTGTTTCCAGTTCCCACCTGCACCAGTGTACATCCTCCAGTCCAGCTGGATTTGCAAGGTAGCAGTGCAGTTTTAACGTCCAGCTGAGCCACTGTTTCCTCAGCCTTATATCTCCAAGTCACGGGGCCATATGTTAGGTCTCTCTCCTGGGAGAAATATACCTTGGTCCTTGACTTCGAGCAACAAAGAATTCACACTGAAGCCTGGTTTGTGGTCCAAGTGAGTTTTATAAAGGTTAGAAGCAGTTTCAGGAGTTACAGTAAATGCAACACAAGCGAGACAGAGTCCATGGCATGGTTGCATGGACCAAGGCCCTGCCCCACGGAACTGTGTAGCAGCCTCTGGGAGAGAGAGAGCCTGAGAGAAAAACTTCTGGCTTTTTAGGCCCTCCCCCCACCTTGTCGAGGTGTGGTCGATGGCACTGGTTAACCCCATTGGCTGAATTAAGCCCATCTGGCCTGGATGTGGTCCCATCCAGGTGTACCACCCCTTCCTGGCCAGGAGCTTGAATATAAGCATGCCCTCCAGCCTTAAGCAGCTTCCAACTTCCCATAAGGGGGAGGGAGGCTTTGGCACGTAGAGGGACAACCCTGAGATCTGCCCCTAGCTACCTAACAGAACCACTGAAACCCAGGCAAATTGAACCCAAACCTTAACTATCACAGGGCCACATTCACAGACTCTGTTAGGTAGCTAGCATAGGGACTGGGGCGTCCACTATGCATGTTCAGAGGTTCGAGCTTCTGGCCAGGAAGGGGTCGTACACGTAGGTGGGCGATGCACCTGGATTGGCCCATTTGGGCCAGGTGAATTTAATTCAGCCAATGGGGTCAACCAGTACTGTTGACCATGCCTCCCAACAGGGGCCTGTCTGTGTGTGTGTGTGAGGGGGGTGGGTTGTGGGGGGCGTGGACAGAAGTTTGCTCCAGCAGTTCTACCATTATGATCTAGTAATAACCCATGATGTGCTCTAAGATGAGACCTGCTATGAACAGCCAATCAACTGAAAGGAAGTTTCTAGACGGTATAATTTTTGCTTCCAGTATAAATGGGCACTGTGGAAAAGCTTTTTTGGGTTGTTGTTCTAAATAAGCAGGCATTAATTTTATAATGCATATATTTCTTAAAGAAATATTTAATATACTTTTTTAAAATTATGAATTAGGTGAGGGTTTTATATTTCAAATTGTCAATTTGTATTCAACATTTAAACTACTTTCAATCCCCCACAATACCTTCCTTACCCCCCTCCTTTGATATCTCTTTTCCTTCTGGGCGTAGCTATCTTCCCCTGCACCCAGGTCAAAGACTGTCAGCCCTCCAGCCTAGTGATCCTTCCCTCCCTTACCACCCACCACTCAGCAAAGTCTGTACCCTTTTGTGTGCATGTGTTTGTCTTTTGTCCCTTTCTTTCTTATAACAGTGGTCTGAGACAGTATTTTTCCTTTTGTGACTGACTAATTTCACCCAGCATAATGTTCTCCAGACCAAAATGAAGTGTTTCGTGGTTTCATCATTGTTCTCTAGCGATGTGTGGTAGTCCGTTGTGTGTACACCAAAGTTTCTTTATCCGTTCTTCTGCTGATGGGCATGTGTAAGGTAATTTGGCGATGGAGAGAAAGAAAAGGGGCAAAGACAGAAAATAGTTTTAAAGGCTTATTTCAGAGCTCCCTGGTGAGGTTCACTGGTCCCTAGTTGGGGCCGGAGAAGGCGGTGCTGCCTGGGATGGAGGGGAAAGGTTATATAGTCCTGGTCTGAGGTAAAGGCAGTCGAGGAGTTTTCCATTGCTATTAGGCTGTTTTGCAAGGAGGGCAGTGAGTAACACTGTGACAATGTAACCATTCTATCTGGAGCTGCCATCTGTAAAGGCAGAACTGAGGAACAGGGAGGAAGACAGACATAACTGACAGGACAAGTGAGAGCAGAAACAGAAATAGCTTTATTAGAGGGTAGGGAACTCCCGGATGAGGTTCCGTGACCTAGGCCAACAGGTCAGGGAAGCTGTGCTCAGCAGCTGGGGGTGAGGGTTTTTAAAGGAGTGGTGAGGAATGTGTGGCAATTATGGCAATCAGCATATGGGGTCTGGAAATTCCGAGATAATTGCTTGTCAATGCCTCACGGGCTTTCTTTGAACCCAGAACATCTGATTTCACTGGTTATCTTATCTGGCGCTGGGCTGCTGCTGACCTTTGGGATGTGCAGGGAAGCACATGCAGGGCCTGGACCTGCTTCAGCTTAGTCCAAACAGGGGCTGCCTAGTTCAGACCCGGCCCAAACATTCCAAACTTCTTAATATTGGTAATGGGGTGATGTTTTCTGTCTTAGTTACTTCCTGCTGAGGTAGGGTGCAGAAGGTGATTAAGAGTTGGAAGTTTTTGGGGCCGGACCAGTCGGCAGTGGACTGTAAGGGTGAAGAAGCTGATTGAAGGTCAGGTTGGAGATATCTTTTATCTGTTCCTGAAAGAATGTAAACACACAGAGAGCTAAGAGCAAAACTACACAGATTATTAGCAGAGACCCCATGAGAGGTATAATCCACGCCATTGTGGAATTTTGGAAACCATGAGAAGCTGGTGGTGTTCCATTGACATTTCCTGATTTTGTTGGCCATGGTGCGGAGTGCCATAACATTTTGTTTAACTATGCCCGATTCATTAATATAACAACAGTTTTTATTTAGAAACATGCACGTTCCTATTTTATATCAGTTTGATGTTCTTTGCAATGGTTGATGGCTACTTTTGCTGGCAGCTGAAGAGCCTGTAAGAGATTAACTATTAATTTACTGTTTACTATGGGGGACCCTTTGGTAGTCAGAAAATCCCCGCTTCTTCCAGATAGTGGCATGACAGTGGGCTATAAGGAACGCATAATTAGAATCAGAATATATATTAGCTGTTTTGTTCCTTTAGCTAGATGGAGAGCTCAAGTGAGAGCAACAAGTTTCGCTTTTTGAGAAGTAGTTTTTTATTGGGAGGCATGCAGCTTTTCAGACTTGGTTAAGTGAGAGGACAGCATACACAGCCTACTGTTGCCCCCTGGGCATTTACGACAGAACGGCCATCAACAAACAGTTAGATTTGGGTTAGGATATGGTTGATCAGAGAGTCTGGGGGCAGGAGTGACCACTAAGTTCCAGCGAGTCTAGGAGTAGAGGCAAGAGGGTTACTGGGTTTAAAGAGGGAGCCTGGTGCAGAGTTATGTTAGGGTTTTTGATAAACATGCGATAGATTTTCTGTAAGTGGCTTGGAGACAGCAAAGACAGGACTCTGTGTGAGAGGAGGTCCTGCAGCCTGTGGGTGGATAGGCTTTCCCCGGATTAATTTTAGGGCTTTTCCAGAGAGGGTGGCGGCTGCCACCAGGGCCTGGAGGCAGGGTTGCCAACCCTGACTCTCATATCTAGTTGCTTAGACAGACAAGCTGGCCCCAGGGGTTGAGCCAGGATATAGACAGCTATACCTTGTTTTTTTTGCCTGTGTAGAGTAAAAAAGGTTTGGCAGAGTTTGGTAGACACAGGGGTGGGGGTGAAGGAGGGTGTGTCAGAATTTGTTAAAGGCAGTTTGACTTAGAGTTAAACTCGGAATGGTGGGGGTGGGGCACAGGCTTAAACAGATAGCAGAGGGACGAGATAAGTGTGTCTTGGAGAGAGAGAAGCTAAGGGAGTTGGGCCGTGTCTGCTTTAGATCTGTTTTAGGAGGGGCTGCAGGTAAAGGCAAAGGAATGTTGACAAGCTGGGTTAAGAGGAATGGTGAAAACGGTATTGTGGAAGGGAGAATGTGGAACAAGAGAGTATAGGGGTCGGGAGCTACCAGGTTTCTGGGGATAACAGCTTTGTTAATGAGGCGCAGGTCCTGAACCAAGCGATAAGTATGATTTGGATTTTTACTGGTTTGGAATGTTGCAAGGAGAGTGGGTAAGAGTAATGAGGTGGTTAGAAAGGAGGCATTGTATGATGGGTTAACATTGGGAAGCAACAAGGTCTGTAGGGTCAGTTCTTCCAGGTTGGGTGAAAGAAGGGGAAGGAACAGAGGTGCTGTGAGGCCAAAAGTAAGGTGTAAGGAGGTTCCTAACTAATTTAAAATGTATTTTCCCAACAGAGGGACTGGGCACGAAGGGATTATAAGGAAGGAGTGAGTAGTAAAGGGCTAGTACACCTGGGATAGGTAGGCTTGCCATCAATATCCATGACCGAGATTGAGGAAGGACAGCTTAGCCCTGAAAATGAGGGCAGGTCAGAAAAGATAGCTTCTGTGTAAGAAGGAAATTTACTCACCCAATACCTTGAGCAGTACCCCAGGCTTGGTGAGGATGAAAGGGGTCCAGTCAGGGTCTCTTCAGCCTTTGGCCAACCCCAGCAGGGCCAACGGTGGGTCAGGAATTGGAAGGACAGTCCCCCCACATGGAGACACAAAGGGTCTGTCTCAAGGACAGTCGGACTTCCAGTGTCCATTTGGACCGCTCGCCGGGCAGGGTTTGGTTTGAGCTTTAGGCCTGGGACACTTCTGTGACCAGTGCCCTTCTCTGAACTTGAAGCAGGCACCAGGTGGTGGTTGTTGTTCCCATACACCCTTGCCCTTCACTGCCCTTCTGGAGCCTCGGGGGAATTGCCAGCCGCAGGGCTGCTACTAAGGCTTGGGTTGAAAATTTACCTTCTGCTGGAACCAGGCATCACGGCTGACTGCCTGCTCCTCACTGCTGTTGAAACCTTAAGTGCCATATTTGCTAAATCACGGACCAGGGTTTGAGGGCCTTTCTTCTGCTTTTTTCGGCTTTTAATGTAAAGCAGCAGTTAAGCAACTTAAAAAGGTGGCTGGATTCTTGTCAGGCTTTTGAGTGATCTTAAGTTTATCAAAATTGACTCCTATATGGGAAATGGCCTGAAGCCAAGTCAGGGCACACTGAAGCATTTTATTTTGGCAGGCACATCTGTCCTTACCTGCTTGATTGTTAATTTGATAACTTTAACCAGGTTTTTGTCTGGGAACCGCCTAGGTTAGGGTCGGTCAAATGAACCTGGTTGGAATGCTGCTGAACAGTGAGAAAAATGCGTTCCCTCTTATCTGCAGTTTGGGTGGAGGAAAGGATGACAAAAATATCATGCCAGGACAAATCATAAGCTTGAGTTAAAAATTGAAACTCCTTAATATAGGTGGTGGGATCATTATAAGGAAGCCTAAACGCTTTTCAATCTGAGATAAATCAGTGAGAGAGAAGGGAACATGAGCCGGACCACTCTCTCAGTCCTTGCCACTTCCCGGAGTGGACGAAGGACAAGGGGGTTCTGAGGTCGCATGTGCTTGCTAATCAGTGCAGTGAGTGCAGACTCGGTTCCTCCAGCGAGGCAGGTAGATCAGGTGAAGAAGACGTGGGGGACTCCGGGTGGCCAGAATAGGGAGAGGGGTGAGTAGGAGGGGAGACAAGGTGTTCAGGCAGGTCTGAAAAGGCAGACACCAGAAGGGGGTCCAGTAGCAGGAGAGGAGGAATTTTCTTTAGTCAAGAGGACTTGGGAAGGGGAGCAGGAAATACAGAGAAAGGGACAGGAGCTCAAAGGAAAGGCTGACTGGACGTACAGAATCTCAGACTATTTGTGAGTTTACTGGCAGAAATTGTTGAGAGTTTAGAGGATATTGAAATTAAAAATGTCGCGATTAAAGTTGTTACTTCCTGGAGCTTTCTGACCCCTCCCTCCTGCCAGGCTCAGGGTGTGGACTATTGATTTGTTCTCTGCTTCCCTATCTGGGAAAGGTCTGTCAGAGTGTTGGCTCAGAGGAGACTGAGCAGGGAGGGAGCCGGGAAGGGGAGAGAGACTCCAGAGTCTGAGGGGTCTGGCTGGGGTGGGGGTGGGTGTCTGAGGCACAGTGTCTCAGCCTTTGGGAGTTGAGTGGGTAGCAGAGGAGGTGGTGGTGAGGGGTACCCAGAATATGGAGGAGGCCTTACTAGGGGCACAGACAAGGAGTCAGTAGGTCTGGAGAAAGACGGAGGGGGAGTACTGTCTGGGCCTGATGAAGAGAGTGTTTGGCTAAGAGACCTTGAGCAGGGTGACAGGTAGTAGAGAGGGACGGGAGCGAAGAAAGACAAAGACCTGAACATAAGGGACTTCGGATTATTTGCGAGTTTGTTGACAAAAATTGTTGAGGTTGCAGAGAACGTTAAAATCGAAAGTGCTCTTTTCTGGTTAGCGTAACTCATTGTCCAATTGGTATTGAGGCCAAATTTGGTTACAGAAAAAGACCAGGCATTTAGGGCGGAGATCAGGAGCCAAACCCAATTCAGTAAGGTTGGCAGTAGGCACCCCAAAGGACTGTCCTTAGGGGGTTGGGACAGAAGACTTCCCATTGTATCTCAAACTGGGGGGGTGGGGAGGGTAGGGACAGAGGAGAAGGACATCTCCTGGCCCCCGTTCACACCCTTCAGTCAGGAGGTGGCCTGGTAACCCTGAGAGGCATCCCGGTCAGAGCTAGGGGCCCAGTGGGAGAGTCTTGGACTTTCCTGAACAGGAAGGTTCCCTGGCGCAGGCCTGTGGCTTTAACCAGCAGAAGGGACCTCGGATCAGAGAGAGACACAATGGAAGCTGAGGAGGGGGAGGGGGTGCCTGGCTTTATGGCCGGTAAAAATGGAGCTTAGTTAGGCCTTTGTTCAGGGTGAGAGTAAGGGGAAGTAGAAAGTTTTAGAGGAAGCACTTCAGGGCCACAGACGCAAAACACACAAACATGTAGAAAGGCTCAGACACACCCTCTGTGTTCCAGTCCAGGCAGAAGGTGCAGTGACTGCTCGGCCTAGGGCTAGGAGTCCTGTTATCAGCAGGAATCCCAGGAGGTAAGCACAGAGACAAAAGGCCCACGAGAGAACAGGAGAAACTGACCTTATCGTCGCAACCCTTTCAGGAAAGGCAGTTTTTTCCAGCTCCTCTTGGTACTATGGTTGCTTTTCAGGGCGTTCAGCTAGTTAGCCTCCCGCGGACTCTATGTTCCCATATGAGTTTGCTGGTCCTCGGTGTTCCGAGTGACAAACAAGACAAATGAGACAGAAGGGCATACTCTCAGACATACTGACCAGAAATGGTTTGTTCAGACAGACTCCGGAGGTTTGAGAAGAGAGGAGGGATGGGCTGCGTTCCAGCTGAAGCAGGGCCTGGACAGCACAGAACCCATGGTCCTACCTCTTCCGAGTTTTGGCACCAAATGTAAAGGCGGAACTGAGGAACAGGGAGGAAGGCAGACATAACTGACAGGACAAGGGAGAGCAGAAACAGAAATAGCTTTATTAGGGGTGGGGGAGCGGGGAGTTCCCAGATGAGGTTCCATGACCTAGGCCAATAGGTCAGGGAAGTCGTGCTCAGCAGCTGGGGTCGAGGGTTTTTAAAGGGGTGGTGAGGAATGTATGGCAATTATGGAAATCAGCATATGGGGTCTGGAAACTCCAAGATAATTGCTTGTCAACACCTCACTCATGGGCTTTCTTTGAACCTAGAACATCTGATTTCACTGGTTATCTTATCTGGCAGTTATCTAATCTGGCACCGGCTGCTGCTGACCTTTGGGATGTGCAGAGAAGCACATTCAGGGCCCGGGCCTGCTTCAGCTTAGTCGAAACAGGGGCTGCCTTGTTCAGACCCGGCCCAAACATCATCCATCTGCGTCCAGGCTTCAAAGGTCATGATCAGGAATTGATGGGCACACACACTGGGTCTTTGCTCAGCGTCCTCAGGGCATTGTTCCACCTGCCTGCCCCACCAACTCTTGTTTTCGCCTAACAGTATTCAGTTATAGTCAATTAATAGGCCTCTTCTAGCCATAATTCCTTATGTGATATATTATAATTGTGGACTTTATAGGCCTGTAGTATAATGTCTTAATTAATGTGTTCTATTTTCTTTTTCTCTACTTGATCTCTCTGCGTTCTAATATCCATTGCAATGGCTACATGGAATTCATGGACAAAATTCATGATGAAAGGGTTTATTAAGCAAGCTAAGAAGTTGTAATGCCAGTGAGAAATGCTCAGGGTTGAGTTCTTTACCAGGACATGTTATAAAGTTCTGTCAAGACTCCTATCAAATGTCCAAAGGGCACACAACTCTGCTATAGATCTCAACATGAAGGCATTCCAGTTTAACTTCTGTGGGTCAGCAAACCCAGATCCCCAGTTAAATGCCCAAAGCCACTCCACTCCAGTAAGCCTTAGCCTGAAGACACCCAGTTGCTGGGGTCAACAATTGCCCAGAGGCATCCACTCCATGGGCCAGATTCCTGCCCTAAAGCACTCTTCTCCGCTAGCAGGTCACACTGTTCCAGGCTCTGGCTCCTGGTTTCGTTGCTGTTCCTCTGATGGTACAGCCTCATGGATCCAGGAGATTCCCTGGCTCCAGCTGGTAATGAGATCCCTCCTCCTGCTTCTTAGAGGGCTCATTTGATACACAGCGGGTTGTCACGCCAGAGAATCCTGTTCGCCATTACTCTTCAGTGAATCCTAGTGTAAAGACATACCGAGGCACAGGATGAGAACAAAGCCATGAGGTAGGGGAAGTCAGAGACAGTTTTATTGTGATGAGGAAAGAAAGAGGAAAGAGCCCCTGAGTGAAACCCCTTGGTCTGGCAAGGAGCCCAGGATGTAGTTTATCAACTCTGGCAGGTAGGCTGTCTGGTTCTCAGGGAGGCAGGTATTCCAGGCATTGTTTCTTGGTCGCCTCATTTCAGGGGGCAGCTGCTGCCCTCTGGGGACGTGCAGGAAGCAGGCCCGGCCTGCTTCAGTTTAGCCCAATCACCCAGTACTGTTTCCCCACCTACTTACCAGACCCACGCAGGGGAAGGCATGTGGTGGGACTTAGAGTTTTCGGCTAGAAGAGTCATATGAAAGACTTCCCTGCCCCCTGGAGTCCCATTTTAGAGGTTTACTCTACTAAAGAACAGGAGCAGGATGGATTCAGGCCTGACCTTAGTCGAGGGAGTGAAGAGGGGCACACTCTTTGTTCTCTGATGCCATTTAAAAGATCCTACTTTAGAACAGGGCCAGGACCAGGCCACACTTTTAATTTTCCGTGAACATGTGATGGTGCCGCCATACAGTTCCACATCCACCCATCCATCCCCTCTCCTGGAAAGCCAGGTCTCTATTTTCCTGACTGAGCTTCGGTAGAAGGAAGACTGCTGTGTCTTTTGGACACTTTCGGCTTAGGGCTCTGTACCTTGGACCACCTCAGCTGGAGCCTCGGACTTCGGGCTGAATAGCTCCCACCACCACATGAGACAGGGGGATGTTGCAGCAAATCACAGAACCCAGAGGCGTGAAGGGATATACTCAAGGGCGGAGTGGGGAGGGGGCAAATGGAGCAAAATAGCATCTTGGAAGAGGTGGGCATTGGGGATATCACCAATTGCCAATCTTTGACACTAGTCTGACCTTAATTCTCACAAAGGACATGATCACTACAAGCATTTAGGTGGTTTCCATCTTCTTGCTGTTGTGATCAGTGCTGTGTTGAACGTGGGTGTGCCTGCATCTGTGTG
>NW_022111309.1:16894286-16896678 GCF_000313985.2 Echinops telfairi | reverse complement strand
GTTTGATGCACATACGGGTCTCATTTTTAATAGGTCTCAGTCGCCTGCTTTGTCTTGTACTGCGTGTGTTTTCTTCGTCGGGTTTGTAGTTTGTCTATGCCCTGCAATAGGGCCCTTAACCTTGTCCCTGTTTTCTCCTGGGTGGTCTTTATAGCTCTCGGTTTTACATTCCGGCCCTTGACCCATCTTGGGTCTTGTTTGTTTGTTTGTTATGTGAGCTGAGGTATGGATCCTATTTCATTTTTCTGCAGATGGAGATCCCATTTTGCCAGCACCATTTTTTGAAGAGCCAGTTCCCCCCACCACACCCATTTCATGTTTTCTGGACCTTTATTGAAGACCAGTTGTCTGTAGGTAGATGACTTTACTTCTAGATTCTTAATTCTGTTCTGTTTTTCCTATGTACTTATCACTGCACCAGGATTGTACCAGCCACTTTAGCTACTGTGGCCGTGTAGTAGGTTTTGAGGTCGGGATGTGAAAGGTCTCCTATTTTCTTCTCCTTAAGAAGTTCTTTGCTAATCCTGGGGCCTCTCCCCTCTCCATATAAAGTTGTCATTCTCTTTTCTGTTTCTTTAAAGAGTTCATTGGGATCTGGATCAGAGTGGCATTTTATTAATAGATCGCTTTGGGTTTTCTCATGGCCACCAAGTCAGTGTCAACTCACAGCGACCCTGTAGGGCAGGGGAGAACTGCTCCTGTGAGTTTCTGAGACTGTCACTCTTGACAGAAGTCGAAAGCTCCATCTTCCTCCTGCAGAGTTTCGAACTGCTAACCTTTCTGATCACAGCTCAGTGCATACGCCAGGGCTCCTTTGCTTCGGGTAGTATTGCCATGTTCACAGCCCTAAGGCCTGCTTGCATTTAGCTGGGTCTGAATCCTGCATATGACTTAGCCTCCAGCCATCAGTTCTTGGACTTGAGCCAGAGGCCTGTGGGTCCTGAGAGTCATTAGCAGCCTGCTATCTTACCTACTGCCCTTAGACCCCTTTTTTCCCCAGGACAGAAGCTTGTTTTGGGCTCATCCTGCCCTGCAGCTACGGGAGTTGGGAGAAGGCTTCTGTCTGATGTCTGAACCAGGGAATTGGAACTTGGCTGCCACAGTGGCATGAGCCAGTTCCTCCAGAGAAACTGCTCCATATCTATCCGTGGGCACGCTTCATCAGTTTTGCTTCTCTAGAAAACCCAATCGAAGACAGGCCCTACTTAAAAAAAAGGTCTTTGATGATGTAATTAAATTCAAGAATGTGAATGATCATTTTATGAAGAGCCAGTCCTGGATTGCCTGAATGAGCCCTAAATCCGATGACAAGTATTCTTATAAAAGACAAACGAGGAAAAGACCCACAGGTAGGAGGAGGAGGAGGAAGAGGAGGAGGAGAAAGCCGTTGAAGACAGACAGAGACTGGAGCCGGGCAGCCACAAGCTACGCAGCACCTAGAGAGCTGACGAGCATCAGAGGCTGAAGAGACAAGGAAGGATCTCCCGGGGAGGCTTTGTGTGGAGCTTTGCTCTGTGGACACGGTGACTGTTTCCGTGTGCTCTCCAATGGTCAGCTAGTATCGCGCAGGTTAGCTACGAGTGGTCTTTTAAAAAGTGTGGGGAAGAAGGAATGTAAAGATAATGACATTTCCCATGAACTTTTAGAAAACCCCTCATCAATTTGTTAATTAGCTGGCTTTTGCTGTGAGCTGCAGCCCAAGTTGGCTGGAGCGCAGGCCCCTCTGGGCCTCATGCCAGAGAGGTTCTGGGCTCTATGACCTTGTGAGCAGAGGTAGTTTCCGAGTCCTGCACTCCCAGAGGAAGACACTTTCTCCCCAAGGAGCCCAGAAAGGACCCAGACTCTCTAGAGTTCTCTTGGGACTCAGTATCCTGTAACATCACGCCACAAAGCGGTCCCCCAATGAGCTGCTCCAGCCAGAACCTGGGGTTGCCCCACGTTGGCCTGCATGTCTCCGGGCCAGAGGCCAAGATCTGAGCGGGTGTGCCCCTGCCCAGGTGCAGTGCCTGTGCCACCACCCACAGCTCCTGAGAGCTCATCTCTCTGCCAGGCTAGGAGGCCAGAACAGGAGATGCGGCCTCCAGCTGCACTCTGTTTGGTTGCAGGCTTTGCTCTTGGGGGAAGCAATGTTTGAAATTCTAGGAATTTCCCAGCGGATGGGGGTAGCTTCCAGGAGGCTGAAGTTAAAGGAAAGTGAGGTGGGACTCTGGTGGAGGAAGCTTTGAGCAAAGGTCCTTGGTGGATTCAGACACTGTCCAAGAAGCCTGTCATGTTCATCCTCAGCACAAAATGCCAAAGGTCCACTGATGACTCCTCGCCTGCAGGGACTGCCCTCTCAGGGCTCCCAAGCACGGACGACTATGGTTAGTTGCCATTGAGTGGGCTCCCTAAT
>NW_022111309.1:16890919-16892385 GCF_000313985.2 Echinops telfairi | reverse complement strand
TTCAGGCTCCATCCAATGTCCCCACAGGTAGCTAATATACTGGGTGTGTAATGTGATTAACTGTTTGTAAAGCCTAGCATAATAACATAAGTCTTCTCCATGTTATTAAAACTCGTTGTCACCATCATGTCTGCTTGCTGTCAACTGCTCCCTCTAGAATCTGTCTAACCATGCTGCTACTGCTGAGCACACGGATTAGTGTGCAGCTTTTACTGTGAGGTCAACATTTTTATACCAAAAGTATACAAATCATCTTTATCAAAGTAGCTCCTCAGAACAAGTATGTGAGCCAGAGAGAAGATCCCAGCAAGATGGAATTCAGCCCTTGACAGCCTTGTACAGGGTCACTGTGATTCAAAATCAACTTGATGGCAGTAAGTCTTGTTTGCTTGATTTTGTCTTGTCGTCGAATCACTAACAAGTAAAGAAAAGACTCCCAGCATTATCTGGCCCTTTTAGGGGGCATCTGCATCCAACCTGTCTGCTTTTGAGCAGTTTTTGGGTGCACTGGTGGTCTAGTGGTTATGTGTTGGGATTTGATCTGCATGGTCAGCAGTTCAAAACCACCAGCTGCTATGTGGGAGAAAGACTGGGCTTTCTACTCCCATAAACAGTTACAATCTTGGAAACCCACAAGGGGTCACTATGAGTCAGCATCGACTTGTTGGCAATGAGTTTGGTTTGGGGGTGAGTGAGTTAAAAAAAAATCCATAGACACTGCATTAAGTGAGCTTGCTCTAACTGCATTTTCTAAGGGGGTTGTTTCTAACTATATTAAGTAAAATGATTTGGATTACACTGTGAAAACATGGTGTTCTGTCGGATTGACCACCAAGCCCCAAAGAGTCTGACTAATGTGCAGTCATACTCCCTGCCATCAGAGTACCAGGGCACCTGTACCTACTACCTACCCTCCCTTTGTTCAGGGGAGGAGGGGGAGCATTCTCAATGCCGCAACTCCTGGTTTCTGAGTTTGAGCCCCTTGAGGGGCATTCTTGGGTTTGGCATCTGGATCCAAAGGGAGACAGAAAAACATAAGTGATGAGCTTAGATCAGGAGCTCTGGATGGCCACCAGCCAGTCCTGGGCCCTGCAGAAGCTAGCTTCAGACTCTGGGCGCCCAGAGGACCACAGCTAATTCTCAGAGGATAGAGCCTTGTGCCGTGATCTTCCTAGCTGGGCCCATCATGCAATCTGGCTGCCCATAGCCCTTTTCCCCAAGTCCAGATCAGAGTTCCTCAGCCTTCACCCTGTGTACAGATGCCTTGGGGTGATCTGGAATTGGCCTAGTGGGTCTTTCCCACCAGGCCTAGGGCAATGGGGGAGACTTGGGTTGGGGGAGGTCAGGTAAGGTGATCAGAACCATTCTGATGACCAGACCTCACAGGGCACTCTCCCTCAGCAAGCCTTACTCCTATGACTTGACTGGCTAGCCTCCCTAGCTGGTCCTTCCCAACCCAGGCTGCC
>NW_022111309.1:16858625-16889798 GCF_000313985.2 Echinops telfairi | reverse complement strand
GCAGTGAGTTTGGTTTTGGATGGACAGTCTATGGAAGGCATTGTTGGACAATAAATAAGGAAGACCACAGAGTGATGGATGCATTGAATTCTGATGTTGGTGAAGAACATTGAAAGTACCATAGAGTGCCGGAAGAACAACAAAAAATCTATCTTCAAAGGAGTACAGCCAGAATGCTCTTTAGTATCAAGAATGGCAAGACTGTGTCTCAGATACTTTGGACTTGTTATGGGGAGAGACCAGTCCCTGGAGAAGGACGTCATGCTGGTAAAGCAGAGGGTCAGTGACACAGGAAGGCCTTCAGAGAAAGAGATTGGTCTGAAAGCATGACACCAGTTGCCAGGGAGGGCCAGGACCGGGCAGTGTTCCGGTCTGTGGCACAGAGAATCCCGAGGCGGCCTGAGTACCGGGTAGGAGTGGGTTGAGAGTTGTGCTGTGGACTGAGTCACCAGCTGCTTGCTGGGAGAAAGCAGAGGCTGGCTGCTCCCAGAAAGATTTACAGCCTCGGAAACCCACAGGAGCCGTTCTGCTCTGTCAGAGGGCAGCCACAAGTCAGAACGGACTCAATGGCAAGAGTCTGGTTTGCTTTGGGATGACTAGGAAACAGAGCCCTGGTGGTGCTGTGGGGTGAGCACTGGACCTCTGAACTCAAGGTCAATGGTTCAAACCCACTGGCTGCTCCTCAGCAGAAAGATGAAGCTGCCTGCTTCTGTAAAGGTGGTCAGCCTTGGACATTCTACACGGGCTCCGGATGACCTGTGAGAATGGACCTGCCGGCAGCGGGTTTGGTTTGGTTTTAGGGCGAGACACCCAACAAGGACAACCAGGATGATCTCGCTGAATGCTCAAAGCAAAAGAGAGCACTGCTTTTGTCATGTTCATCCCACAGTCGAGGAAGCCTTGGTCACGACTATCAGACTATCAGGGATCTGCCCTGTGGCCACACAGCTAAGGACTCCACTCCAAGTCATCTGGCTCCCGATGTGCCTGAATTATCTTCCAGTTTGACTAGAAGCTCTGCCAGGTCCCTCAGGCCCTTTGCTGTGACTGCGGCCTGGCTGAGCACCCAGCACACGGAGGTATGCAGTGTCTGTGGAGGAGATGTTGGCTGGGCCTGAGTGCAGCTGGTCCGTTTTGGAAAGGGATTCATTTCTAGTTGATGCCAAGCTTTGGGGCTGAGAGGAGGAACTCCAATATACTAAGTGAAACTCAGTCATTGACTTGTTGGGAAGGCATAGCGACCTTCGGCACAGGTTAGCACTGCCCCTGTGAGCTCCAAGGCTGAAACTCTTCACGGGAGTAGAAAACCCTGTCTTTCTCTCTCAGAGCAGCTGGTGGCTTTGAACTGCTAACCTAGGGGATCACAGCCCAACGTGTAACCACTTGGGGAGGAAGAAGTTAAGAGATAAAACATGGGGTCCCTTGGGAATGACTCTGCATGAGGCTGAGATCCAGCCTCCCTGGTCTCAAGTCCCATTCCGAAGCCTGTCCTCAAGCACTAGGCCCCTTGTTTTTCTGTAGGCAGGGCTTAAAAGTTCATGTTATCTTAGGAAGGTCTTATTTGTACTTGATGTAGCGTGTTACACATCGGGCAGTGAATCACTCTTCAGGAGCGAGAAGAGGCTTTCTATTCTGGTAAAGATTTCCCGTCTCAGAAACTCACCGGGGTCGTTCTCTGTCCTGCGGGGTTGCTAAGAGTCAGAATCAACCTGATGGCAGCAAGTTTGAGGGTTTTTTCTCATGGCTCCAAAGATCTTAGTAGTTTTTCCAGTATGACAGAAGTTCCTGGGCTCCAGGGACTAAGATTCTGCTCTAAGGTACGTTCCCCATCACTTCCAGCTGCAGGTCTCCTAGAACTCCCACTGCCATGCCCAGCAGGGACCACCCCACTGGCCTGCAGCCTCCTGGTCCAGTGGAGGAGAGGCAGCAACCCGAGTCAGTTCGGGAACAGCCAGGCTCTGACCCCACGTCCTGAGGGCCTCAGGTGCCGGCCAGCCTCGCAGTCCTGCCAGCCCGCCTCACCCTGATGCGGTCCAATGAGCCACTTCACGTGACACTCATCGCTCTCTTTGTCTTGAGTGCTTTAACTCGTCTTTTTTTGTGTTTGGTAATTTAAAGGACTCAAAACGTTAAAACTTTAAAAGATAGCCTCCGAATATTTCCCCTCCCTCCCCCGGTGCTCCAACACCCATGTGTGAGCTTCCACAGAGGCATTCAGACTCTCGGGGACCCCGTGGCTCCGGGTAGAACTGTCCCCTACAAGGTTTTCAGTGGTTGGTTTACCAGAAGTCGATCCCCAGGTCTTTCCTCTGTGGTACCTCTGGGTGGGCCTGAACCACCAATCTTTCGGTCAACAGGTGAGCCTGCTAACTGAGCTACCCAGTATCTCCCCCTCTGTTCCTGGGTCACCCAATTAGCCTTCCTAGAGACAAATGTAACTACCAATTGGTTTGGTTTTTGTACATCCTGTGGGTGTGTCCATATGTATTTGTACATGTACACATGCGTTCTACACCTTGCCTTTTTCATTGGACAATATCACTCACACACACACACACACACACACACACACACACACACACACACTATGTTAAATAAGCAGGTGCAGGAAGGTTGAGCCTGGATGGCGAATGTGGGTGTCTGAATGCAAAGCCCGTGCTCTTTCTGGCGTCCCCTGCTCGGGAAAGGATGTCAGCTGTCCTGGGCCTTCTCAACGTGCCCATTCAAGGCTCTGCTCAATGGCCTGGGCGCTTCTGCTCGGCCCACCTCTGGGTGCCAAGAGGAGCTGGGAAAGAACGAAGCAATGGCCTGGACTGGCAGAGGGTTCGAGCACCAAGAGAAAAGGCTTTGTTCTCGCATGCCCTGAAGACTGGCAGAAGTTGGCCTGACCAGCCACACTGGCTTTCTCTTGACTCTGTGAGAGGGAGAATGTTTTCTCTTCCTGCCAAGACCCGGCAGCCGCTTGGTAGGCCCTGTGGCAGCCCCCTCCTGGAGCTGGCTCCCACGCCTCACCTCTTTTGAGCACTTGCTGGAGATGGGCAGCTGCAGGAGTCCCTGCCAAGGCTGGGCCCGGCTTCCCTGAGAATGTGCAACAGTCCCATGTCACATCTAGTTGTGCGCTGGGAAGAACTCTCTGTGCCCAAGCTCAGCGCCAACCAGCCTCAGGGCTGCGGGCAGGGCTGGGGGCGGGGGGGGGGGGGGGGGGGGGGGGGGGGGGGGGGGGGGGGGGACTGGCCAGCTTGGGCTAGTAAGGAAGTGTCACTGGTAGTTTAATGTGTATTTATGCTTGTCCCTTTAAAGAGTCTCATTTGTGGCCTCCCTGTCACCCACACTCCCCCAGGCTCTTCTTTTCCTCAAACAGCTCTGAATGGCCCACTTCAAGGCCTCTGGCCAGTGGGCAACTTCCGGTGCTGTGTGCTGCATCCCAGCTGGGCTCCAGGGTGAGACTGCAAGCCAGCGCGGGAGCAGCCCATTGCTGGCAGCTCCAAAGCTATTTCTCCCCAGAGGAGCCAGAGGTGACCAAAGCCATGACCTGCTCTTGCTGCCCTCTGAGCCTGGGCTCCCAGACAAGGTGCCCAGTAGAGCCACCCCTGAGCAGAAAGGCTTCTCTCTGTGCCTAATCTTCCTGTGCATGCAATGGGCCCAATACTGAGTTTTGAGGAGGAATGAATAGGCCCCATTGAAGCTGGAGGGGGGTAGCCTGCACCCAAGTCTCTGCTGGGAGTCGTGCTAAGGGAACAGAAGCAGAGGGGCCTTCTGGGGTTGTCAGCACTCATCTGTCAGCTTGTTGGTCTGTGGAGGCTTGCACGTTGCTCTAATGCTGGGAGTGATATGTCACCAGTATTTCAAATACCAGCAGGTCATCCATCCATGCTGGACAGGAAGAAAGACCTGGTTGTCTTTTTTGAAAGTTAGTCAATAAGGACCCTATGGGTCACAGTAGAATATTGTTCGATATAACGCTGGCAGGTGAGCCTGCTGGACTGGAAGCCTCTCAGAGCACACTGTGGCTGCCACCAGGGGCTCAGTATACCAACGGTGGTCACACTGGCATCAGACCTGGCAGGGGTTTGCTGTGTTGTTGGCAGGGTCAGTGTGAATGGGGGAGAGGACTTTGTGTTGGCTAGACTCTTGACTTGCTCCTTGGCAAACCTGGCCTGAGGGAAACATGGCCCGGGCTTCTTCACCAATGAACCTGTCTTCTAGGAGATGGCAACGTGGGCCCTGGATGTAGGGACTGAGCAGTGCAGGTGAGTCCCAGTCCACTCCTGGAGGCTGCTATTGCTGGGGCTCCCCATAGCAGCAGCAGCAGCAGCAGCAAAGAAGGTGTGTGTGTGTACTAGAGCTTGTCCAGTCTGTGGGAGAGGCCAGAGCAGCCATCCGTGTAGGGTGTTGAGCGGTCATAGTCTGTCTCTGAGCATCTCTGTGGTTTTCCTTTGGCTATTCCCTACTGCCTGGGTGAGCTTGCTGCCCACCACACTGCTGTTGCTGGGAGCAAGGGTCCAAGATTATCTGTCACTATTTAAGCTGAAGACAGCAGGTTGATTCGAGAAACTCTAAGTTTATTCTACAAGCACAAGACAGAAGGAAACAGTGGGGTTTTCTACCTCCAAACAGCTTCAACCAGTGAAGATCAGGGAAGTTATATACCCCAAACTAGGGGAAAACAACAACAACAACAACAACAGGGTTTTCAAGGAAACTATGATCTATACCTACACTTCTCTAGAGGCTATCAGATTATCATCCCCGGAAGCCTCCTGCTCCATTGCTTAAAAAGGGGTGTTTCTCTCCTGCCTACTTATTTTAAAGGCCTTCTAACCACCTTCCTGAGTAAGCACATGCCTACTGATTCAGCATAAAAAGAATTTTTACTGCAAGGGAGGAGGCTGTTACATTTTGGATTTCTAGCACATGAAATCTTTAATTATGTTCTTGTTCTAGTATGTTGATTAAGAACAGGCCCTTTCCCCGCCTCTATCACTACAAGCTTCCCTGGGTCATCTTCATTCCCCTTGTCTGCCCACCCCTGGCCTGGCAGGCCCCAACCGCTCAGGTGAGGATGGAGAATGAATGACTCCTCTAGACCTTTCAGGGGGCACTTTGTAAATATCGATAACTTATATCAGTCCAGTGTGGCTTGTCACCTGAGGGGTCCAGTTGGCTTCCCGCCGTTGTCCCGCCCTCGACCCCAGTAAGGAGCCCTGGTGGTGGAAGCCATTCTGGATCTGCTGCTGACCTCAAGGCTGGTGGTCCAAGCCTGCCCAGCAGCCCTGCAGAAGAAAGTTCTAGAGAACTGCTCCCCTACAGACTCTAATGGGGGGGAGGGGCTGCAGGTGGAGGGAGGGGGAGGGTTACTGATATCAAGGAGCTCAAGAAGGAAAAGAATATTTTGAAACTGATTATGGTTGCAATTGTACAATACTGCTTGATGTGACTGAACTGTGGAACGATATGATATCTGTATTAGATGCCAATAAAATAATTTTAGGGGAAAGAAGGCTATAAGCAAGTATCTTAATTAGCTAGTGCGATTATAACAGAAATACCCTAAGTGGGTGGTTTTAACAAGCGCCTTTATTCTCACAGAGTAGAAAGCAAGAGGATCAAATTCAGGGCGCCAGCTACTGGGGAAGCCTTTCTGCCTGTCAGCTCTGAGGGAAGGTCCCCCGTCATGCTGGTCATCAGTCTTGCCCTGGGTCTAGGATGTCCTCAGTCCATGGATTCTGGGTTCAGATGATTTGTTCTGTTTCCTGTTCTTTCCTGGTAGCAGGAGGTCCTTCCTCTCTGCTGGCATCTCTATTCTTTTACCTCTTGGAAGCTAAAAGGTATGACACAGGTAAAGTGTGACTTGAGTAAGGATGGTGACTTGGGATGCCTCCAGCCCAATCCTGCCTCATTAACATGACAACACAACCAAATGCTAATGAACTCTCGCTGTGCTATGGGCTAGGCACTGGACTACTAACTGCAAAGCCAGCAGTAACCCCCCAGCCACTCTGCAGGAGAAATATGGGGCTGTGGCTCCCTTGAAGATTTACTTTCTCAGGAGTCCTACATCGGATTGATATGGGTTAGAATTGGCTCTATGGCAGCGGATTTGGTTTGCTTGATCTACCTGAACGGAATGGGCTCATCAATCTTTTTTTGTGTGTTCATATGTCACTCAGAACCACAAGGCAACCTTGGAAAATAGAACTCTTTACAGTGAGCCGTAGGATGAAGTGGCATGTTATGTTCTTTTGCTCTTTCATACCACTCTATGCCTTTAAATGAGTAGTTACACTGGACTTGGTGCTCAGGGTCCAGAGTCCAGTCTTAGCGACTTCACAAACATAGCCCCGGGGTTATAACCACAGGCAGAGGTTAGGAATAACATACACACCACAAAGAAGAGGACACTGACACCAGATCTCAAACTGGAGGATAATTACATCATATCCTCCTTAACAGGGTGTATTAGGCTGGTTGTCTAGAGAAAAAAACTAGTGATACTTTCAGATGTATAAAAAAGAACTTTACTTCAAGCCCAGTCCAACTCAAGTCCAAGTCTGATACTGCCATCTGCTTCAGATTCTCACAGGTGCAGGTCAATGGCACAGAAAGGTGAAGCTGGAGACCTAGAGATAACAGGCCAGTGAGGGCAGAATCCTGTGGCTCCAAGATTAATGGAGACATGGAAGGGCATCAACAGCTTGCCTGGGGCCACCCCTGGAGGCAGACACAGTCCCAGCAAGGAGGAAGGTGAAGGGCAAGAGAGAGAGAAGTTCCCAGGGTCTCTCTAATAAAAAGACCACCCCCCCCATGAAGGCATAATGAGGCCATGACCTGATTGACAGGTTGGACTCTAGCCCTACACTTTCACACAGGTGCAAGTTGACATAGAGTCTAACTGCCACATTGAGGTTATGGTGTCTATCTGTCCTGTGGGCTGCCACCTAAAACCTGCAGTGCAGCTTCAACTGGGCCAGATATCCTCGAAGATTCCCCAGGGGGAGAGCACCTTGGATGCCCTCGTAACACTCCAGGGATCCAGGAAAGCCCAGGAATCTGAACTTGCACAGTAGGAGGTGTGCTTCAGCAGGATCTCCAGGGCAGCCACAGAAACTGGTTTCCCAGAGAACCTGGCAAAGAGGAGCTTAGAGCTGAAGCTCTGGGCAGGCCGACTTGCTGCGAGCTGGCAGTCTGTGATCCCATACCTACTTCAGTCAGGACCTGGAGAGTGGCTGAGGGTCTTTCTAGCAGAACTTGAAGGAACTCAGGGTTTCAGCCAGTCAGGATGGCACCACTCAAGTCCAGGGAGCATGGATGGCCGGTGCTAGGGCACAGGATAGGTATGTCAAATTGGATTCCCAAAACAAGCATTTTTTTAGTTATCCACAGTATTGCCTAGGAGATCTTCAGCCACCTTCCAGGAAAAGGATGGAGCCATGGAGCCCAGGTGAACGTGCTGGAATTGGTGTAGACTGGGCAGTTGAGAGGTGCATAGGACAAGTAACTTCTCCATGTCTGGGGAATTGTAGAGGTCGTGATTCCAGAGAGATGGGGTTTGTTCAGATTAACCAATCATTTGCCCATGCGAGGAGGAAAGTAGACCAGGTCACGCAGTCCCCAGCTGCAATCCACTCCCACTTCCTGGACACAGCCCAGCTGCACCATCTTGAAAATCTTCTGCATCATTTGAACTCAGGGTATTTATCCACCTTCTCCAACTTCCTGCAACAAAAGTATAGCCGACTGTTCTGTGCACCACTCTCTTTAAGAAGTTGATGAGACATTCATCTTGGTCCTTAAATCCTCCATTTTTACCTGTTAGTCCTGACTAGGTAGCTTCAGGCTCCTCTGAGCATACAGAAACTCTGGACTGATTTCCAGACCATTTGTTGTTGCTAGATGCTGTCTGTTCTAGCCCATAGCAATCCTTTAGACAAAAGGGAAAGCAATGGTCTGGTCCCATGCCATCCTGTGTTTGAGGCCATCGTGAAAGCCCCTGTGTTAATCCATCTCATTAAGGGTCTTCCTCTTTTTCCATGTCCCTCCACTCTACCAAGTATGATGTCTTTCTCTGAGGACCAGTCTATCCTGACATGCTCAAAATACATAAGATGAAATCTTGCTCTCCTTGCCTCTAAGGAGTATTCTGGCTGTACTTTTTCCAAGACAATTTTGTTTGTTCTTTTGGCAGTCCGTGGTACTTTCAATATTCTTTGGCAGCACCATAATTTTAATTCATTGACTCTTCTTCATTCTTCCTTGTTCAATGTCCAACTTGTATATGCATATGAGGTCATTGAAATGCCATGGCTTGGGTCAGGCACACTTCAGTCCTCAAAGTAAAACCCTGATTTTCAATACTCTAAAGAGGTCTTGTAAGGCAGATTTAAATAATGAAATGTGTCTTTTAGTCTCAACTGCTGCTTTCATGACTGTGGATTCATTTGATTATGCAAGACAAAAGTCTTGATTACGTCTCTGTTAATCATGATGTTACTTATTGGTCCCGTTGTGAGGATTTTGGTCTTCTTTAATCCATACTGATGATTGCAATTCCTGATCTTCATCAGCAAGTTCAAGTCCTCCTTACTTTCAGCAAGCATGAAAAGAAACTTTTCACAAATGGTGCCCAATGTGGGGCAGTACGAAAATAACTCTTTTGCATTATACCCCATGTAACAATTGTACGGCCCCACTGGAATGTAGAGTGAATTGGAAAATTGTGTGAAGTGAGGATCCGGTGTGGGGATTGACAAATAAGTAGTGGAAATAGTGAATGAATATTTTAAAGAGGACAATGAGGCAAGGTAAAAGTAAATCTGAAACTTGTGGCACTATGCTCATGTTCTTACTGAAAAGACAAGGGGTAAAAGTAACGAAGAAAAAGATGCGATTTTTTTCTAAAAGTAGTAAAAAGGTATAATCCGTGGTTCCCAGAGGAAGGAGCTTTCGATCTAGTGACCTGGGAGGAAGGTCATTGTAAACTTAAAGAAAGCACATAAAGATGGGGAGAGCTGTGGAGACATGGTCTCTGTGGGTTCAAGTTAAGATGGTCTTTTTACCTTTGCAGGAGGAAGAGAATGAAGATTATCAGTGTAGTCAGAAGTCTTGTGTCTATTCAAATCTAGAAAAGCAAGCTAAAGTGTCTGACTGAGCATGAGTTAGGTGATGAAACTTTAGGAAAAACTGAAGAAGCAGGGATTGTTTTGTTATCTAAGGCCGCTGATTCTGAAAGGAAACACGGTCAAAGCCTATATGCCCTCTGGGGACTGCAGCCTCTGACGGTCTAAAGGTGATAAAGCACTAGAGGAAGCAAATTCCAAGATCCAAAGTGAGGCTATTAAATAATCCTGGGAAGCTCCCTTGTGTCCAAAGGTATGGAACACAAAGAAACAAAACCAGCAAAGTAGTGAGAAGCATCTAAGATACCCAAACTTAAATCTGGTGAGAGGCAAGCAGAATGGGAAGATTTTAGGCAGAGCTGAAAAACCTAAGCCTGAGTCAGAAGGGGACATCATAATAAAATCATCTGCTCCTCTGCTGGAATTTAGTGTAGACTAAGACTAGAGATTATAAAACAATTAACCAAGCCAGTGCTGGAGGGAGAGAGATTAGCTCCAAAGAAATGCAAACTAAGAGAGTTAACATAGAAGATGAAGTTTGGGAAGTGGAGCATCAAGATGTACTGGTTGAGAAGGCCAGCTTAGAAAATAGAAGTAAAGAGGCAAGGTATAGGAAAGCACCTTTACTTTCAAGGGTAGAAAGAGGAATTGCAGAAGAAAGATTTACAATTTAGACTGTCTTATATTGTTAGAGTTGTTAGCAGACAGCCTTGCGGGAAACACCAACAAGGAATTCACAGTGCCTTTCCCTTTAAGTTGCTAAAAGATCTCAAGCAGGCAGTCAATGATTATGGCCCAGACTCACATTTTGTAATTAGCATTATAAGGGCTTTAGCAGAGTCTGAGAGCTGGACCCCTGTTGACTGGAGGGCCATGGCGAAAATATGTCTTTATCCTTCAGAATTTTATGGCCCATTCACAAGCTTGTAAGAATGCTGAGGATGGGATATATATAGGAATTCATTAATTGTTAGGGGATGAGAATTATATCACAGTTGAGTCCCAACTACAGTTTACTGAACAGACAATAGTACAGATACATGAGGGCCTGGGTAAAGATAATTCCATCAGAAGAGAGAAAGCCGAGTTACACAGCTAACAGACAGCGGAATGATGAATCCTATGCTGACTGTTTGTCCCGATGGGAAGACTCTATTTCCAAATATGTAAAAAATGTCCAGGCAGTAAGAGATCTACTGCATAAGCTATCTTATGATTTCTCTAATAAACACTGTAAAAATGCCTTGTGTCCCTACAGGGAACAGAGCATGCTGTTAGATGATCTCAGAATATGTAGGAACATAGAGACAGAGGAATACAAGGCCAATTTCATGGCAACTAACTTGGCAAATGACACCAGACCTAAAAGAAAGTGCTTTAGTTGCTGGAAGACTGGTCATCTTCAAAGAGAGTGTAGGCAGCTCAGGCAAACCAGCCTGGCCGCAGAGAGTGAGCTGCGACCTGCATCTGAGCATGGGCCAGGCCCACTGAGATCAGGTTTAAAAGAACCTGAACTTTGCCCCTGCTGCAGGAAGGGAACTCATTGGGTGAGTCAATATCGCTCAAGGTTCAACAGTAAAGGATTGTCATTAGCAAAGGCTTCCCAGTGGGGAAATAGAGGAAGGCATTTGATCTAAGTTCTGCCCAACAGAGCTCAGAAGGGAAGGCCTCTGCCTAACCCAGCAAAAGAATCTTTGAATGGCAGCAATCACAGGTGTCCCCCAACCTCACAGCAGGAGACCAGACCTAGCCAAACTTGCAAAACCTCAACCTCTGTCCTCGCTGCAGTGTTTGACTAACCAAATAAAGGCTCAGAAGTCTTCACAACAGCCTGTTGCTTCTAAAAAGAAGGAGCCTCTGCTTGAAAGAGCAATACAGCTTAATTGAACCTGTAACCTTATTGATAAACTTGGAGAAAAAATGTCTGTTTGGTAAGTTACTTCAAAAACAGCTGAACGAATTTATTAAGAATTTTTTCAGTCTTTCAAGTCATCCAGTGTGGTAAGAAGTTCTCGCAATTAGTCAGCTCTCTCGGTTCTCTGAGAGCTGGAAGCCAACATTTACATAACAATGAACTCTATCTAAGTAGTTTTACTGGTTTAAAGTCTAACAAGCTAACTGAAATTGCCAGCAGTGCTTTAAAATTTGCATTGTTAAACAGAAGCGGGAGAAGAGTAATCTTGTATGTGAATAACTTCATTTTGTCATTTTAACCAAAAAATTTTTCTCCTTACTAAAAGCTTGTAATAAAATTAGGGCAAATAAACATATTTTCACGTCTACAGAGAAAGCTGATCCTAACAAATCCCAAGATGATGGGAATCGCGTTTGGGATCCAGGTCCATTTGTCACCTGGAGAAAGGGCTATGCATTTATGTTTTTGTAGAATAAAGCTGATGGACTCCCCTTAGAAGGACGCAACCACATTTGGAGAAAGATGAATAACATGAAGGAACCACAAAATCTTAACCTTGATTCTGTTTCAAAGTTGCTGACACCCTGAACAGAGGGTCTATTTGTTTATGTTTTCACAGGCAAAGGTGGATTTTTCTTCAGCCAGCAAGGCCCAGAAGACTCTATCCTGCTTACTGAAGCTATCCAAAACGTCAAGAAGACCTGGCAGGTTCCTGAGAATGGCAATCGCTGCCTGCTGAGATATTTCTTCCATAGCTGATGCTGTCTAAGGGACACTCTGGGACTCTTATCATAACTGAACATTTTATACAACAGTGACTGGACTATGACAACAGAGTGTTCTTTTGCTGAAAGATGAAGATTTTGGACTTCTCAATTAATGCTATAATGTGATTGGAATGTAAATGATTTTTGTATAACTCCTTACCCATATAAAAAGACATTGCATGATTGCTATTTGATTAGGAAACATTTGCAAGGGTTTAAGGGAAACATTTCTTTAGATATTATTCAGCTAAAATAGGATATTTTCTATACATTCAATGGTGGATTTAAGGCATTCCACTAGCTGAGGTATTTAAAAGAATGATGGATGGCATAGAAAGAGGTTGGATCCCACGCGCTTGGGTTAAAAGCATTTCACACAGCTTATTTTCTAGTCTGACTGTTGTCTGTCATCATAATTTTGATGCTCTCAGTCTCATGTCACTTCTATAGGAAGCTAAGAGATATGAAGAGAGACCATGTTGCCTCTGTGAAACTATTGAATCTTAAATGTAATGCAGTAGGGAGAAATGTGGGATACTAGCACTGAGGGAAATAAAACTGGGACTTATTACCTGACTGATATGGAGGGAATCTGGAAGACTAGTATTCCATGGCAGGAAGACCACCACTCTCGTAGTTGGAGCTATAATCCAAGTACATTTTCCTGTGGTAGTCTATCATTTCCACAGTTTCTCCCTTGAAAGTTGTGCTGCCTTAAAGTGAGCAAATGGTGGATTCTGTCTCCCTATAGAAGCAGATGTTCCTATTGACTTTATTTCTTCCTGCCACGGCATCCAAACCCTCTCATACCTTCCTCCAATAGCGGATGGGCATAGGAGGACCTTATCCCCCGTGCCTGGATTCAAAATGTTTGCTATAAGCCTGAAATTTTGGCTATATTAATTTGATCATTAAGTTTGACAGCTTTGACAGCTTTCAATGTATAGAAAATAACCATGTCACCCATGTGACTCTTTTTAATTTTATATATAAAACAAAAGTGGGGATTGTGGGATTATAGAGAGACTTCCCCAGCTTTGTTTCCCCCAAAGACACGCCAAACATTAGAGGCTATTTGCCAGCATATGGTGGGAGGTCAGATGCTTAGAGACATCCTCCCTAAAGGCAGTCAGTTGCCAGACTACTGTCTGGTCGCACCACAAGAAGGGTCCGCTCCCTGCTGTTAAGAACAATGGTCCCTGTAGGTGGGGTTTAAACCCTACTGATAATGGTTTCTATGGAGATCCAGAGAACAGGTCAAACCTGCTCAGTGACATCCAAAGTTAGGCTGCCATCCTGAATCTAGGATCCACCCTTCTTGTCACATGTACACCTCTAGTCCCTCCCCTTCCTATATGCACACCCTAGCTCATCCTCTTCCAGTCACACTTACGCCTATTGCACATCCCCTTCCTATGATGTGTATGCTGATTGTACAGCCCTTTCTTGTGTTGTGTGGTTACCTGTAATCATGCCCCCCTAAGTAGTTATAAGCCTTGGTTAGCAATAAAGTTCCAGCCTCCTGATGGGTCTCCGCCTCACCTTGCCTTGGCCCATGCTGTGTGCGGACCTGGCTGGTAAGATCATGGCCATCCAAGAGGTAAGCATGCTACCATGAAATGTGTCTGACTCCATTATTTCAATCTCTCTTCTATCCCTTATGCTCTCTATGACTTTATTATAATCTTTATATATCTCAACCATACAATTGCGCTTACTGAACCCGTGATTAATTGGGGGGGGGCTGGTATTTCCCCCCACATTCCTCCAATTCCGATGCCACATTCTTCTTTATATAAGCCAGCTTCTCTGATGATCTGCTCAGCACACAGATTGAACAAGTATGGTGAGAGGACGCGCACCTTTCCTGATCTTAAATCATCTGGTATTCCCTTGGTCTTGATCCAAGTTCCACGTGAGCCTCTTGATCCAAGTTCCACGTGAGCACACTGAATGGAACTCCCACTCTTCTCAAGGTTGCCCATAGTTTGTTATGATCCACACAGTTGTGTGCCTGTGCATAGTCAATAAAACACAAGGAAACATCTTTCTGGTCTTCTCTGCTTTCGGCCAAGACCCATCTGACATCAGCCATGATATCCTTTGGTCCAAGTCCTCTTCCATGTCCTCTTTTGAAGCTGGCCTGAAAAATCCTGACAGTTCCATGGACTGCTGAAACAGCAAGCAGAGGTCTTGGAGAAGTACAGCCAGCATGCACCTTAGAGGCAAGGATGGAGAGGCATCGCCTCATGTATCTTGGACATGTTGTCAGGAGAGATCAGTCCCTGGAGAAGGACATCGTGCTTGGTAAAATAGAGGGACAGCAAAAAAGAGTAGGACCCTTGACAAGGTGGATGAAGTCGGTGACTGCAGCACTGGGCTTGAACACAGGAAGAGTTGTGAGTGGGGCACAGGACCGGACAGTGTTTCCTTCTGCTGCACACCGGGTTGCTATGAGTCAGAACTGACCCTAAAGCACCTAACAACTGTGCACCAGATCATGTAAGAAAGGCGGTCTTCTTTGCTGACCTTCACCTGGGTGAATCAGGAGGATCTGAGCCTCCTCGAAACAGCCAGTCTCCATCCCCACCCATCCTGCTAGCATGGGACCAGATTGAGATCCCAGGCGCCAGCGTTGGACCGGGCCTGAAGGGAGGGCCAGTTGCTAAGGAGTCAGCTTCCACGTATCAGAAAACTCTGTGCTATCTATCAGGTTTTCAATGACTGACTTTTCAGAAGGGAATCACCAGGCTCTTCTTTGGAGGTGTCTCTGGGTGGACTCAACTCTCCAAACTTCGGGGTAGCAGCTGAGTGCACTGACCACTGTACTCTTCAGGGACTCCACAGAGAGGCAACCATAGGAAAAGGGAGCAATACTAGAGAGGAAAGGGACTCCTTGGTCTTCATCCGAACGTTTCCTATTAGGGAAAGTAATGCTTTGCACTTTGAGATGCAAGATGATAATTTTTCTCAGATAAGGGACAGGAGGTGCACAACCTCTTTCAGTATTTTGAGTGCTGGTTAAGCAGCTGAGCTAGACTCTAAGCTGGTATCCATGGATGTAAACCAGAGGTGTAAACAGTCTGAACTTGGGGTCAAGGCCAGAGAAGGGAAGAAAGGAAGTTGGACTCCGAGTGAGGCAGCCTGAGAATGTATGCTTCTGTCACATTTGCTGAGCACTTATTATATACCTGGGAGAAAGATAGGGCTCTCTACTCTCATAAGAGAGTTACAGTCTCAGAAACTCACAGGGGCGATCCTACCCTGTTCCAAAACATTCGGCATCAACTCAATGGCAGTGAGTTTGTATTATTTGTTGTGGTGGTTTTAATGTACACTAGTGTGAAGGCGCTCAAAGGGACTAGATGCTTAGCATAATGAGGGGCCTTGGGCAATGTTACAGGGGAGACTCCATTTCTTCTCATTGCTAATACTTACTGCTTATTTTGAGTTGACTTTCAAAAGTCAGCACACCTCCGAAAGGCCTTAGACACCCCTTTCTTCCCCATTCCTTCCATCCTCCCATAGCAAGCTCCCTGAAAGAGTCTTCATCCAGGTGAGTACTGGGCATATCTGTATAAAAGGCTGATGAGTGACTCAAACTTTATCACCAACAAAAGAAGGTTTGTGGGGTCAGTCTTGCCATGGTCTCATCTGTTAAGCTTGCTTTTGTAAATGTCAGCCAATCAGAGGATGTCCTTGTAAACTCCTGGATCCTCTATAAAAAAGCCCTGTGAAAATTTCCGTGCACTGTAGTACTTTGTGAATCCTCACAAGGTACTGCCCAATGCTCCATTGTTTTGCTCCTTCAATTAAAAATTTTTTTTATTTTTAACAGAAGCTCTTCTTTGCTCTTTGACACCAGGCATTGTGGATACAGACATGGAAATGACAGTTTTCCTTCAGGGACCAACAGTCTTTGAAAACAAGGAAGGATGTGGAAACAAAAGGAGTTTAACTCTCTCTGTGTATGGGCCAAGAGCTCCAGTGGCATAGTAATTGCCATTGTCAAGGACAGCAGTTTGAAACCACCAGCCGCTTGTTCCATAGCAGAAATTTCTTTGCTGGCTTTTTGAATGTTGATGGGGGTCTTTTCTTACTCATTATTTGTAGTTTGGTCTTTATATTATTATAATTTTATCCTTACCACCTTACTTCTATTCTGATTTTTATTGTTTCGGTTGGGTTTCCCAGGAGGAGTGGATGCCTAGTGATAATAACTTGATACAAGGGGTGATAGGGGATGCAGGGGTGGGGAGTGGGTGGTAGGGAGGGAAAAGGGATTTCAGGAATATAAAATGAAGGTGGGAGGGAACACTAGAACTGACTGTGATTGCACAACTCATGTAAAGGCGATAGTGGTAGTCGCATAATTTCATGTCAACTTTTAAATAGGCTATTGGGGGTGGAGTCTAGCCTGTCAATCAGGTCACAGCTTGATTGATGCCTCCTTATGGCATCTCTTCCTCCCTGGAGGTGTAACTCTCGGTCTCTACCTTCCCTCTTCTGCTGTTGAGACACTCAAGAGAGCTGGAGGAGCCACGTGAAGACCCGCACCAGTGTTGAGATGCTTCCACTGCCACTGGGTGCACAAGACCTACCCACTGGCCTGTGATCTTCCTGCATGTGGCACCATTGCATGTGCTGTGTGAGTCTAAAGAGGAATTTATGGACTAGCATTGGACATATGGGCTAATACTGAACTGATGGACTTGATCTGGACTGGTCTGGGATGTTTTCTCAACATACAATTGCTCTTTGACATAAAGCTTTTTCTTACACACATATGAATATCTCTGGATTTGTTTCTCTAGTCAATCCAGACTAACAGAGTGATTTAATCATGGGGGGTGGAGAATGTTCTAAAACGTATATAGTAATGATTGCACAATTCTACTTGATATGATTGAATGGTTCAACTATTGAATTGTATGATATGTAAATTACATGCCAATAAAACTGTTATAAAAATTTTTTTAAAAAGAAATTACTAGCTGGTCTGTGGGGAAAAAACCCAAGGTTTTCCACTCCCCTATCAGTGACCGTCTTGGGAACTCACAGGGGCAGCTCTAATCTGTCCTGTAGGGTCGCTATGGTTGGGCATATGAACACAGCCCACGATGATTTCCTTCAGAAACCACACGGTGAGAACTAGGGGATTTGAAGAAGGGAAGTAGCTTCCTAAGGTTGCTCTGCCTTAACCCCCCTACCCTCCACCCCCTTTATCACTATGAATCACAATCAACTCCATGGCCCTGAGTTTCAGTTGAAGTTTTCTGCGTAACATTTCCAATGGTCAGGCTTCAGCACCAGAAAAATGGGTGTCCCTTAAAGATTTGGACTTTGTTGTACTGCTGTAGACTTGGTCTTGGTGTTCTATCACACACAACACTCTCTACTGTTTATTCTCTGTCCCCCACAGCACTCTGCTTTTCAGCTACTTGATTCTATAATTCATTGCAATGACCACAGAGAACTTAAAGGCAATATTCACGATTAAAGGATTTAGTGAGGGCATTAACAGCTTACAATTCAGGTAAGAAATGAGCAGAATATAGTTGTTCAGTCAGGACATGTCACAAAGTTCTTTCAAGGCTGCTAATAAATTCCCATAGGTTATGCCACTCCATTCTAGGCATCATCTGGAAGGGATTCAGCTCAAGCTCCATAGGTCAGTGAACTCAGCTCCTAAAATTAAGTGCCCAGAGGCACCCCACTTCAGTAAGCCTCAACATAAAGGTATTCAATTCCACTTCTGTGTGTCAGTAAACCTAGTTCCTCCAATTAGTGCCCAGAGGCACCCTACTCCATGAGCCAGGCTCCTGTCCCAAAGCACTCAGCTTTACTTACTCTGTGGGTTGGGGAAACCACTGCTCTCTCCCATGATCTGGCTCCTGTTCTGTGGCTGTTGGTCTTCTGCCATGCTTCTGATGTCACAGATGTCACCTGGATCAAGGAGATTCAGAGCTCAGGGACCTTGAGATCCAGAGGACACACTCTACTCCTTGCTGGTAGTGAGATTTCCCCCTCCCTTCCTGCTTCTCAGAGGGCTCATTTTATACCCAGCAGGATGGTCACCACAATGAATCCTATTCACAGTCACTCACAAGTGAATTTAACCCTACCCTTTTACCCAGAACCATGCAGGAGAGGTCATTTGATAGGCATTACAGACACTTTGGTTAGAAGCACTACATTAAATAATGCACCATCCCTGCAGTGTTTTTACCTAGATTGTTTCTTTTTTTTAAGTCTGGGTTGCTATGTTCATAAGTAATGATTGGATGGGCACATCACAGTACCAAAACATCAACCAGCACAGAATTCAACATTTGATCAAAATACAAACTGAGATTTGAGACCTAGAGTAACAAGGAAAAGCTGCTCTAAAACCACTCTCTGGACAGTTCAGGTTTCACTGGTGGGAATGAATGGAGGCAGAAGGGGTAGGGGGGAGGATGGGGAGAGTTCTCCTAATTGGAGACCACAGCCTGAGAACAGTTTACATTTCCCAGTCTCTTCCTGATAGCTGCACCCATTGTCCCATTTGGCCGGGTAACATGTGTTGGCCATCTGGGACAAGCTCGTACTTTTTTCAGAAATATGTCACGTAGAATCTGCCACAGTGATCTCCAGAGCAGATGCCAAGAAAGGTGTCATCACCCTCCAGCAGCCTGCCCTGTTCATGAACCCTCTATGTCCAGGGGTGGACATCTGTGCCTGTGGTTGGCCTGGTGCCCACAGACTCATGGAGGACAGTGCCATGGCTGATGTCATTGATTTTCATGGGGACCACCAGGAAACCCTCTTGTTCACTGTGGTTGGAGTCCTTCCTGCTGGGGACCTCCTGGTCTGTCAGGAATCTAGGGCACCCCATGAAATACTGGTGGGGCAGCTCTTAACCTGGCTGGGCATCTGCACTTTACCCAGCTCATCTACCTTCCTCTCTGTTGTATTTGACCTGCAGAGGATGCTGCACCCTCTCATACACTTTCAGCAGGTTCAAGGGCCCCCAGGGCTTGCTGAGGTCCATGGGCTTCCTGGGCCAAGGAGAACAGACAATAGAAAGTACATCAGCATGTGAATCATGTGACAGGTTGGCAAGCTGCAACCCACCTTAATAACTTTAAAACAAAGGACCTTGCATCTCCATTTGCACTGGGCCCTGCAAATCAGGTAGCTGACCCTGGTCACCCTGCTATAAAATGGCAGAGTCAAGACCAATGGCATTGACTCAATGACAGTGAGATTGGTTTTCAAGTTTAATGTTACCCTAGGGACTCTGGTGGTGCTTGGGAAAGTATTGGATAGCAAACCACAAGGTTGGTGGTTCAAACCTACCATTCACTCGGGGACACAGGGCAGGCTCTCTGCTCTTGTAAAGATTTAGTGTTTTAGAAACCTTACATAGGGCCACTGTGAGTTGGGATTGATTCTATGGCCGTGTGTTTGGTTTGGGGTTTTGAAAATGTTCACTTCAGAGCCCTGGTGACATACTGTGTTACATATTGGGCTGTTTGCTATTGCAAAGTGTGATGAAAAAACTAAATGGTGCCCAGCTATCAGAAAGAATAGCATCTGGGATCTTAAAAGCTTGTCTTTAAACAAGCAGCCATCTAAGTGAGGTGTCAATTAAGTCCACATGAAGGAAGCACACCAGCCTGTGTGATCCAAGGATTGTTAATAATAAATTCAAAGTCCAAAGGAGGAAATGGTGCCAGAGCTTAGACTGTGACAGTGGAAGCCCCAAATCCATTTGCATAGTCCACACTCCAATCATAGTCAAGGGATGTGAATAGCCTTGTGTAGTAGGTAGGTTTATTGTGCCAACCTGGCCAGTAGGAACATGTGGGATTCATCAGGTTGCAGTTTGATTGGAGTCCAAAGAGATAAAAGGTCCAGCAAGGTCCACTCCTCTCTCTCTTGCTCTCTGGTGAATGGACACGTGTGTGGCTGCTTTAGCTAGTTCTCTGCCTCAACTTGTGAGCTATACTACCTGAGGGACAACGAACCCATGGATCCTATCACTAGAGCTTGAGATTCCTTCAAGACCTGCTTAGCCACGCTGCTGGTGTGTACATTACTTGAACTCGAGGCTGGTGGATTCTGTCGTCTAGCATTGCTTGAGTTTTAGATCTCATCCAGGCCTGCTTCACTGAGCTCCTGAACTGCTGACTGTTGGTGACCTGCCCTGCTGTTTGCTGCCTGTGGGCGGACTGCCTGCATTGTTCTAGGGAAGACCCAGCTGTCTGCTTCCTTGACCTTGGACCCAGCAGCCCATGTGAGTTGAAGGACTTCCAATATATTAACTGTTCCACAGAAGTGAGTTGAACTGAACCCTCTGTACTTCTGTGTGGACTAATTAGCTGTTATATTCCTTCATGCTGTATATATATATATATATCATAAGTGTCTGGTTTTGTTGCTCTAGAGAATCCTGCCTAACACACCTTGTTATCAGATAGAGCATTGTAAAGTTGATTATGGCTGATGTAGTTAAGTTAAAATGCAATATCTTATCATTTGATCTCCCTTTGACCCATTTTAAAGTTGTTTTAGTTTGAAAAAAAAGTGAAGGAGAAATACACGTGGATTCATCCTCCAGTGAATCCCCTCTGACCATGGACCAGGGATGTGAACAGCCGTGCTAACATGCAGAGTGCCTTGGAAAACGGATGATTGCAGATGCAGTTAGGTTAAAATTTAGCATCTTACCACTTGATCTCACTTTTTGACCCATTTTAAATTTGTTAAAATTTAAATTTGTTATAGTTTTTAATATTTTCTGCTTTCTTTTTGACTGAGTTTTTTAATCTGTTTTACTTTGTTATTGTTAGTTTTGAATGTTTTTCTCTACATGAAATCCAGGATTGGGGGGAGCGGGGAGGGAGGGGAAAAATTAGGACCCAATGTCGGGGGTTTAAATGGAGAGAAAATGTTTTGAGAAACGATGTACAAATGCGCCTTACACAATTGATGTGTGTATGGATTGGGATAACAGTTGTATGAGCCCCTAATAAAATGTTAAAAAATAAAAAAAAAATAAAATGATTAAAAAAAAAAAAAAGAAATCCAGGATTGGTAAATCTATAGGGATAGTAACTGGATTAATGGTTTTTGGTATGACAAAGGAGGATGGTAGGAAATAGGGAGGTCCTAACAATGAGGACAAAAAAGAACAAAATGTTCTAAAATGGATTGTGGTGATGATTTCACAAGTCTTCTTAATATGATTGAACTACTGACATGTATGATATGTGAACTATATGCCAATAAAATCATTGTTAACCACAAGACATTCTGTGGAGAAAGATGAGGCTGTTCCCATAAACACTGCAGTCTTGGACACCTTACATAGGGTCAATAGGAGCTGGGATAAGGAATCCTGGTTGTACTGTCTTGTAAGCGTCAGCTGCTAACTGAAAAGTCAGTGATTCAAACCCACCAGCCTTGAGAGAAAGGTGAGCCTGTTGGAGCTAGTATACTGCCTACAGAGGCAACAATGGTTGTAAAAATTAACTAACACAGGAGGCAGGCACTATGTGGAGAAACCACAGATGCAGGAACCGTGTCTCGAGGGAAGCGTTACAGAAACTGACAGGAAGAAGACCGACCACCTGGAACCTGTAAAGTCTATACCTCTGTTGTCTTTCAGGTCGCAACCTCCTCCTCCTGAAAGACCAGGATCTACTGGTTTACGAGGATGTGCAGCAAGGATGCTTGTGACCGATGGGGGACCTAAAATGGTGACTCCAGCACTAACCTGGGATTTGAACTAAGGATAAGGGAGTTGTGCGCATGCCCAAGTAGACAGAACAGGGGCTTCTGGCCTGCCACAAGAACGCCCCTCTGCTTGCTAGAAATCAACATCCTGTTTGAGCACTCCGCCTGCTGGGAAAATGAACAACGGGTCCCCAGATAACAAGCCTGGTAAATAACCATCTCCGCTCTGAGGTCGGACTGAGTGGGCATCCTTAAATACCTCACCTAGATTTACAGCCTGAGATAAAACGTGGGACATGGTGGGGGCAGAAAGGGAGGGAAAAAAGGAGGAGCTGATCCCAAGGGCTCAATGGAAAGTAAATGTCTAGAAAAGAATGATGGAATATATGCACTAATCTGTTGGATAAAATTGATGTATGGTTTCTAACAAGAGTTGTAAGAGCCCCCGATAAAATGGGGGGGGGGGGAAATTACACAACGAGAAAAGCTAAAAAAAGAAAATGATAAGGGCAGAAATTGTACAATTATGCTAGATCTAACGGAACTATGGATTGTAATAATATCTGTAAGAGATCCTAATAAAATGTTTTCTTAAAAAAGCAAAAAAAGCATGGGACATCCATATGCTGTCACTAAGTTACTGTCACTAAGATACATTAGAGACAAATATGGAGGAGGAGAGCCAAGGATGAATTAAGTAACTGATGAGGAAGTGGCCCAACCATCAGTGGAGCTATAACCCCCTCTGCTTTGCAAGTGCCCTCAAGAACAAGAAGCCTTCCCCTGGACAGCATCTTCCTCCCATACTGTCACTTCACAGGGGCGATGGGCATCTTATCTATGTTTAAAGTGTCCTTCTCACCTGGACTGAACTCTTTACTGGTGTGTGTGTTTGTGTGTGTGTGTGTGTGTGTGTGTGTGTGTGTGTGTGTGTGTGTATGAAGAAAGACTTATCCCTAGTCCCTTACAAATCACATGGTATGGAGCTTGCTAGTTACCCAGTGGGTGACAACCAGTGTTGACAAGTCAGACCTGGCATTCTTTGGCAGGATTGAGCATCACACTAGGTATCTGTGTTAGTCTGGGTACTTTAGAGAAACACTCCACATAAACTCATGTATAAGAGAGAGTTTTATATAAAGGTTAAGTGCACATCAAGAAAACATCCCAACCCAGTGCTGCCCAAGCCCACAAGTCCAACATTAGCCCATATGCCCGCCACCAATCCACAAAGGCCTCCTCCATCTCACAAAAGAGATGCAATGATGCCGACTACAGGAGGAAAGCCGAATTAGTGAACGTGTAAGCATCTCAGTGCTGGCAGGGGTCTCCACACAGGTGCTCCAGCACCCAGGGCTGCATCAGGGTAGGTCCATTCAGCTTCCCCTAGGGGATATCTTGCAGGAAGTGAGCCTTGCCAGCTGAAGCAGGTTGAGGCAGCTGCACCCTGGTCCGACCATCAGAAAGCAAGAGACCCGAGAACTCGGAAGGTGAGGCTTACCAAGCCATTTATCCCTCCACCCTTCAATTAACCCCACATGTGTTGGCACAATAAACTTTAACTAACTCAGTATCCCAATCCCCCTTGTTATAGGCACCATTTTCAATTTTCTGATCCTAACCTGGGCCAGTGCTGCGCATGCCCCCATCCACTGAAAACGGAGGCCAGGAAAGGTTGCTCATAAAACCATGGGCCCGGGAAAAAAAAAAATAATAAAAAAAAAAAATAAATAAAACCATGGGCCTGCACAGTCCAGAAACCTTGCTCCCACGAAGCACAGACTGATTCTTAACTAAGATACCAATCCTACAAAAGCATTGTAAGTCTCTGTTTTTGATAAATGCCTTCTTGGTCCTGTGAGCTCAAGAAGAGGCTCGAGGACCACAAACAACAAGCAAAAAGCAAGGTTTATTTAGAAAGCACAGAAAAACGCCTGCTACAGCAGGTGAAGGACTCTGGATTGCTGCAGAAACCAACATTGCTCGCGCGTTTTATCAGATGCGGGGTCCTTGGCCTGCCTGTGTCTCCAGGCCATGAACAGAGCAGTCCTGATGTGGTCACATTCCTCATGTCCACTCATGAACCTGCTCATGCTGTGTCCTTGCCGGGGTCTTGCATGACCCCGTATGGACAAGGACATCACCTGCCCATGTGTCAGCAGAAGAGTCAGGGGATTGATGACTTCAGAGTTTAAACCAGCCTACAGGGTCTGGTGCCTGATGGCTTAGAATGAAAAGTATCCAAAGCTGTCAAAATCATCCCTGCCGACATCCTGCTGCTTCCAGTCCTTCGCCTGGAAACTTTTTTGCCCTCTCGGCCGGGGCTCTCTCAAGGGCTTTGACTTTTCCAGTCTTTTGGCCCTCCTTGCGCCCCACTCCAAGGACTTGACTCTGTTCCGTAAACCAGTGGTTCTCAACCTCAATGCTTGGACCCTTTAATGCAGTTCTTCATGTTGTGGTGACCCCCCCCCCCCCAACCATAAAATTATTTTTGCTGCTACTTCATCACTGTCAGTTTGCTACTGTTATGAATCAGGCGACCCCCGTGAAAGGATGGTTTAACCCCCAAAGGGGTGGCTACCCACAGGTTGAGAACTGCTGCCATAAACCTTTAGCGCCTTGGAAATCCAACACAGTGTCCCCAGGAGTCAGAATCCGCTCCGCGGCAGTGGGTCTGAGTTTGGGGATGAGCTGAAGCTGACTCTAAGGCAGCACGTCTAAGAGTTTGAAGTTGCAGGAGAAGTCCTTTGTTTTGAACCTGAGTCTGGCTGAGGGTTGGATGACTGCAAGGGAACTAAGCAGCGGTCTAGCACAACGGAGGTTCAGAAGTGGGCTGATGATGGTCACGTGTCAAATACCTCAAATTTTAGTACTGTCATACAACTAGTAGGCATTCAAAACTTCCTAGCTTGAAGGTCCAAAATCATGACTCACAAACCAAGAAATTTACTCCAGCTCTGGTTTTTCAGTAAGAGGTCTGTCAATGGGGGTTGGGCTGTGAACCGCCTTTGACTCAGTGGCTGCTCAGGGTTTTTTGTTGTTTTGGGGAGAGAGCCCTTTGAGTTAAAGCCATCGAGTTGGAGATTGGGATGCTAAAGAGGAGCCTTCATATGCTAATTGACCCTCTTAGCTGCAGCCTTTTAAGGTGGAAACAATAAGAGGTAGCCCTTGACGTGTGAGGGCTGCTAGGACTTAAAACTAAGAGGTTACTTTGAAGAATGAGGTATACCTGACCCAAGTCATGGTATATTTAATCATCTCACATGCTTGTAAGAGCCTTAGTGATGGAGTGAGTGGTTAAGACCGGGCTTTTCCACACTCCCCAGGAGTTACATGGGTAACACCTCAGAAGGTTCGCTATAGCCAGCACGGACTTGAGGGCTGTGAGTGTTTTGGGTGTCATATGCATGAAAGTTGGATATTGAATAAGGAAGACAAAGAAGAATTAATAGATGCATTTCAATTATGGTGTTGGTGAAGAATATTGAAAGTACTATGGGCTTCCAAAACTATAAACCAATCTATATTGGAATGGGTACAGCCAGAATGCTCCTTAGAGGCAAGGAGGTGAGATTTTGTCTCATGTACTTTGGACAAGTTGTCAGGAGAGACCAGTCCCTGGAGAAGGGCATCAAGCTTGGTAAAGTGGAGGCACAGTGAAAAAGAAGCAGGCCCTTGAGGAAATGGATCGGCACAGTGGCTGTAGCCATGGGCTCCAGCCTGGGGAACAACTGTGGGGATGGCACAAGACCCGAAAGTGTTTCCGGACCCTACTCGGTGGCACCTGACAACAAGGAGAATTCCCACCTGTATGTCAACATTTGCAAGAAAATCCTTGCTGTTTCTGTCTATGGGAATTCCCACCTGTATGTGGACAACTGGAAGAGAACAGCCAAGTATCAGACTGCAAGCTTGGCAAACTGGGGAGCGCATAGTTGTGTACAGTGCTGGTTACTGTGGGAGCAAGGGTGTTCCGGGAATCAAGCTAATCGATTCATTATTTGTTTTTCTGCTCAGCTTGGAGTGGTGATTGATCAGATAAAGTCACTCCCGGGGAGGACTCCACAGTTTGGAGGCCCTTCTTCAACTTAAAGCATCCAGGAACTGGGGCAAATGAGGAATGGTATCTTAGTGACGCAGACCAGCCACAGAGACTCCGTTCTGTTGACTGCTCCCCCCCCTTCTTGGAAAGCCCCTGGGGTTCCGCCCAGAACATACGCTGCATACCTGGAACCAGGATACTATAATGAATCTTGTTATTCTTTAATATTGTTGTAATTAATGTTCTAATTAATCCATTAATTTTGCTGTTCTTACTTTTGTCATGCTTGCTTGCTTAAATGAAAGGTCTTTGAGGGATGAGCCAAGTGATTTTTTGCAGTTTTTGCCTTTATAAGTTTGCTAGTAATTTCACTCAGGACTACAGCATAGGAAACACTTTAGCATCCCCGCAGTTGCCATGCCTTAAAACTCTTCTAAATTTTCAAGACATTATGGTGGCTATGGTGTATTTGAACCCACAATTGAGCCTTGGTGCAGAAAGATTAAACATTAGTTGCTAACCCAGAGGCTTTCGTTTTGAATCCACCGGAGACTCGATGGGAGAAAAGGCCGGGCAATCTGCTCCCATAGAGATTCAACCAACCCAGCTAACCTTGCTGCCGTTGTGTCTGCCTCGGTGATTCTAGGCTGTGAATCATGACAGGAGCAGATAGCCTTAATTTCCTCCTGAAGAAGTTCAGCTGGGTTTGATCCTCCGACCCTTTGGTTAATAATCCAATGCTGAGGCAGGCAGTGAAAACATGGGAAGAAGGTTCTGCCTTCTCTCAATGTCTACCCTGCTTCTGCCTCATTGACATGCCCTGGGCTGCCGCCTTGGCTCTGAGGACTTTCACATCTATGTGTATGGATCAGTGTGCCAGAGCTAACATGCTCAGCTACCACCAGAAGGTTGGAGGTTCAAGTCCGCCCAGAGGGGACTTGGAAGAAAGGCCTGGAGATTAACTTTCCAAAAGTCAGCCATGGAAAGCCCTCTAGAGCACTTCTACCATGGTGCCTATGGGGTGGTGAGGACTCAGAATGAATGGATGGCAGCAATTTCTGATATTTAGGTTTGGATTAAGTTGTTCCCAGGGCTTTATTTCCAATTGCCCAGATGCCTCAGTACCTGTACCTTTAAAAGCTGAAACCCAAGGATCGTGGAAGAAAAGAGCTCACACATTGACTAGTAGAAACAGTGGCTCAGGGGAGGGTTGCCCTTGGCCAAGAATGCACTTGACGGACAACAGAAAAGTGGGTGAAGGGAGATGTCGGACAGGGCAAGATATGACAAAATAACAATTTATAAACAATCAAGGGCTCATGAGGGAGGGGGGGTCAGGGAGGGAGGGGAAAAATGAGGACCTAATGCCGGGGGTTTGAGTGGAGAGAAAATGTTTTGAGAATGATGTACAAATGTGCTTTACACAATTGATGTGTGTATGGATTGTGATAAGAGTTGTATGAGTCCCTAATAAAATGATTTTTTTAAAAAAAGAATGCACTTGTGTCTTTACAAGTGATCATTTCAAAGCTTCCGCTGAGAGCAGCCTTTGAGGGCTGATGGCAGTCCAGGACCCTGTCCTAATGCTGGCAGGCCTAAAGGAGAGGGGAGGGATGGTGTGAAGGGCTAATTCTGTGTCCTAGAGGCAGCCTTGCACATGGCAGGCCCTTAGCAGACTTTTCTTAGTTAACAAACAAAATAAACTCACTGCCATCAAAAGGATTCCAACTCATCATGACCCTACAGGACAAAGTAGACTGCTCCATAGGGTTTCCAGGGCTGCACATCTTTTTTTTTTTTTTAAATCATTTTATTGGGGGCTCAAACAACTCATCACAATCCATACATACATCCATTGTGTCAAGCACATTTGTACATTTGTTGCCATCATCATTCTCAAAACATTTGCTTTCTGCTTGAGCCCTTGGTACCAGCTCCTCATTTTTTTGTCCCTCCTTCCCTGCTCCCCTCTCCCAGCTGTAAATCTTTATGGAAGCAGACAACCCTTATATTTTTCCCCTTGTATTGGAGCAGCTGGGGAGCTCAGACTTACTACACTATCTGGGTTTCCCTTAAGGTTTACCAAAACCCCACTGCCTGTTCGTTGATTCTGATTCATAGTGACCTTATAGATTGGGTTTTTGCAGCTGTAAATCTTTAGGGGGACAGAAAGCCTCAACATTCCCCTTCAGAGGAGCTGGTGGGTTCAAACCACAGCCTTTTGGGTTAGTAGTCCGGTACTTAAACTACTGCGCCAGAGGACTCCTTTCCTTGAAGGTTAGGGGACATATTCTGTGAGAATTAGCACTTGGAAATGTGGGTATCTGATTCAACAATTGCAAGCTGAATGATTGCAAAAACAAGGAGGCTTTTCTGTCACTCATTTTGCTGGTGAACCATGGCCCTGGGTCAAAGACTACCACATTGCCTGGCTGCACCCCTGTGGCATTAATTAGATTCTAGAAAGACAGAGTGACTCTCGGCACTATGTTTCAGAGAAACAGAGAGCTTCAATCTGTGAGATGTGATGGGGGGGCCATGGACCTGACTGGAGGCTCACATCCTCTGGGAGTCCCTCCACTGAGCTTAGGAGACACTTAGAGAGGAGGACGGGAGGAGAGGAAGACTAGGAACTACACTATCCCCAAGGGCTCCTTGCGAAGGGTTCCATTTCTTAGCATTATAAAGAAGAAATTCGGAATGCCTTTTTGCCCCAAACTGAATGATTGAATTTAACTCAGTTCTTTATGCAGGCCATCTCATTTTTGACTACCTTAATTTTCCTAGATTCAGACTTGCTGTATCCACATGCCAACTATTACATGCTCCAGCAGCAAGCAAAGGCTCCCAAAGCTTTATTCCAGTCAAGTCATTTGGGTCAGCTCTACTTTGAGTGATCTCTAATGCCTTCCAACTTGAGGGACTCATCTTTAAGCTCTGTTTCGGACTAAGCTCTTCATAGAGAAGTGAGCAGCCTAGTCCTCCTTCAGAGTCTATTCTTAGTCTGAGAACTCCACTGACACCTGTGCACCTTTAGTGACCCTGCTGCTATTCAAAATGCCACTGAGTTATCTTCCAGCATCACAGCAGCCCAGATGCCACCACTGTCTGACAAAGGGACAAACAAGTGGGGAAATGTGCTGGCACAATTGTTTTTCTTTTCCATTCACTTCAGCAATTTTTAAATCACATGTGCAGTTGTTTGATAACTTGTACATTCAGCTGCATCAATTTTCTTTGGAATGAGCACCAGCTCAAAGCCAAGGCACTAGCAAGCTGAAACGTACTGGCCATCTTGAACCAGTCAATCATAACTACGCATGAAAACACAAGAGGGATGGCATTGTATTTATAATCAAAAAGAATATTTCAATATCTATCTTGAAGTACAGTACCCTCCGTGATAGAATATCTATATGCCTATAAGGAAATCAATGAATATAAACATTACTCAAAGTTACATACCAATCACTAAAGCTAGGGATGAAGAAATTGAAGAATTCTATGAACTTATTTCATCTGAAATTGATCAAACCTACAATCCAGATGCATTAAAAATTATTTGCGATAGCAATGTAAAAGGTGGAAACAAAGGGAAATGAACAATAGTTGGAAAATATGGATTTGGAACTAAAAATGAAGTGGGAGGTCCCATAGTAGAATTATGCAAGACCAATGACTTCATTCCAAATACTATTTTTCTTTTTTTTTTTTAACATTTTATTAGGGGCTCATACAACTCTTATCACAATCCATACACACATCAATTGTGTAAAGCGCATTTGTACATCATTCTCAAAACATTTTCTCTCCACTTAAACCCCCAGGAATACCATTTTTCAACATCATAAATAACAATATAGAGTGGACCTCACCTGATGGAATACATGGGAATCACATTGACTACATCTATGGGTAGAGGCAATAGAGAAATTCAATATTATCAGCCAAAATAAGGCCAGGGTCTGATCGCAGAACATACAACCAATTGTTCATATGGAAGAGTTCAGGTTGAAATAGAAGGGAAAACAAACAAACAAAAACAAGTCCATGAGGACCAATGTATGACCTGGAGTCTATCCCACCCAATTTTTAGGAACATCTCAAGAACAGATGTGACCATTGAGCACCAACGGCAGAAGACCTGATAAGCTGTGGGATAAGAATATCATACATGATGGAAGTAAAAGGTCATTAAAAAGACAGGAAAGATGGTGATGATTGTGCAACTCTACTTGATATGATTGAAATATTGACTTGTGGATAGGTGGATTAATTGCCAAGAAAGCTGTTTGGAAAAAAAAAAAGGAAAAAAAAGACCAAAATGGATGTCAGAAGAGATTCTAGAACTTTCTATCTAATGTAGTACAGCTAAAGCAAATGGAAGAAATGAAGGTAAAAAGTTGAACAGAGGATTTCAAGGGGCATCTTGAGGAGACAGAGTACAGTATTACAATGAAATGTGAAAAGATCCAGAGTTAGAAAAATCAAAAGGAAGACCCTGTTCAGTATATCTGAAACTGAAAAAACTGAAGAAAGAGAAATCCAGTCTCAAGTTGAAATATTGAAGGATTCTATGAACAAAATATTGAGCCATGCAGGAAGCATCAAAACAGATGGAAGGAATATACAGAATCACTGTACCAAAAAGAATTGGTCAATGCTCAACCATTTCAGTAGGTAGCACATCCTCAAAAACCAGTGGTACCAAAGGAAGACATACAAGTTGCACCGACGGTATTATCTAAAGGCAAGGCTTCAGAATGTAATAGAATACAAATCAAACTGTTCATACAAGCTGATAAAAAAAAAAAAGTTGGGAAGATAGCTACCTGGCCAACTGACTGGAAGAGATCCTTATTCGTACCCATGCCAAGCAACACAGTGTGAAGACTATTAAACAAGATCATTAATGTCACATGGAAGTAAAATTTGCAGAAGATAATTCAACAATGGTTGTAGCAGTACCTGGATAGGAAGCTGCCAGAAATTCCAGCTGGATTCAGAAGAGGATGTGACACACAGGATGTCTTTTTTAATAGACACAGGATGTCTTGTCAGATAGATCTTGGCTGAAAGCAGAGAATACCCGAAAGATATTTACTTATGTTTTATTGACTGTGCAAAGGCATTCAACTGTGTAGATCATAACACACTCTGGATAACCTTTAGAAGAATGGGAATTCCAGAACATTCACTGTATTCATGTGGAACATGTACACACACCAAGAGGCAATTGTAAGAAGAGAACAAAAATACTGCATGGTCTGTGTGATCATGAGGTGTTGATAGGATCAGGTATCAGGCATCAAGGACCCAGAAAAAAACAACACATAATTGTGAATGAGGGGGAGAATGGAGTGGAGACCCAAAGCCCATCTGTAGACAACTGGACATCCCCTTACAGAAGGATTACAAGAGGAGATGAGCCAGTCAGGGTGCAGTATAGCACCAATGAAACATACAACTGTCCTCTACTTCTTTAATGCTTCCTCTCCCCACCCCACTGCCGACTATCATGACCCCAGTTCTACCTTACAAATCTGGCTAGACCAGAGTATGTACATGGGTACAGATAAGAGCTGGAAACAGGGAATCCAGGACAGATAA